>NW_024081327.1:306066-617524 GCF_003009895.1 Hyaena hyaena
AAAAAAAAAAAAAAAAAAAAAAAAGCTCTTGAGTGAATTGGAAAGTCATTGTTTTTTAAAACAGGTATAATAAAAATTAATAAAAATATTATAATACTTTGAACACTATGGATATTGAAATTTTAATTAAAAAGATACTATTTTTGAAAATGTATTAAAAAACTTTGATCTTCTAGGAAGAAAGATGATATAAAATATAAGATATTCTCATTAAAGATATTACAATAGGCATATAAAGGACTTAGACACATGTCTTCACCCAGCTGGAAGAGGTGGCAAGAAATGGAGTCTTTGTTCCAAGGGACATGTGACCAGCTAGCTGATCACTGAGGGGTATACAATATGGATGAAGGGGAGCAGGTACATGTCTCTCCTACAAGGGTTTCTTCCATGTCAAAAAATACACACATTGTTATTTTTAACAATGCATAGACATTTAAGAGATGTAAGAGATTTCACATTCTCTTTTGACTTAAGGTCTTTTTTATACCAATCTTATGTTTATGTTTTATACAGAGTAAACATTTTTCTTGCCTCATCAGAGTGCTATTTCAAAGAGAAACTTATAAGGAACTAGATGACATGAGGATATATATAGAGATGCCCAGTCACAGAGCCCAGAGGTAAATCCAGTAGCAGTCAGTCTCTATAATTCGTGATTGGTGCTTAATAGGCAGATGATGCTCCATTAGGGAGCATGAGGCAAATGACAATGATATATGGGCAAGAAACAAAATATAGTCCTGATACTCTCCCTCTGTGCCCCTATTCTCCATTTATGCATGGAGATTGAATAATTATTTCTTGATTTAGAGAGGAAAAAAATGTAAACCCATGCTCTAATTATCCTAGATACTCAATGATGACAAAAAACAAAAACAAAAGAAGAAAAAGAAGAAGAAACAAAAATAAGAACAAAAATAAACTCATGGTTCAAACTGAAGTTTTGAAGAAAATGTATGCTTGTGTTTTCACAGGTTTTTTTTCTTCCAGTTGAAGACTATTTAGTGTATTCATGTCAGATTATCTATGTTTTCTCATCTATGGTTCAATCCTTGAATATTAAGGATTTAATAAGGTGTAGTGATGGATATAAAACAATGAAAAATAGGATCCCAGCTTTCCAAGAGCCTCTAGAATCTCAACCGTGGATAACTGTAAGGGTCTTCTGGTCCATCTTCCTAAATCCTGTCTCTGTTCTTTGCCCAGTTTACTATCTACCCTGCAGTTCATTTCTGCCACTTCCATCTCATTTCATTGCTACTGTCAATGAATCACTCTCAGAACAGCTTTCAAGGCCCTCCCAGTATGGTCTGAACCTGACGCCTAATTTGTTCTTCCACCATTGCCAAGTGGGAATGAGGCAGTCCAGTTAGCGTTTCCAACTGTTCTGAGCCCAGCAAACCTAGCTTTACAACCAGGTTCCTCCCCATGCTGTTCTCCCAACTCAATGCTCAGTCCTCTTCTCCATGTAATCAAATCCGGTCTATCCCTCCTCACTCTACTCAACTGCTCCCTTATAAGTCCATATCTTTTTTTTTTTTGAGAGCAGTTTTAGGTTCACAGCAAACCTGAGCAGACAGTACAAGAATTTCTCATATACCCTCTGTCCTCATGTATGCATAGCCACCGTCATTATCAACATCTCCAACTAGAGTAGTCTATTTGTGGCAATTGATGAACCTATCTTGACATACCATAATCACTCAAAGTACACAGTTTACATTAGGGTTCACTCTTGGTGTTGTACATTCCGTGGGTTGTACAAATGTATAATGACATGTATTCGCCATTGCAGAATCATACAGAGAGTTGTGATTTCCTCCTAATTCTAGGCATTGTCACATTGCTATTTATCTCCTCTTCCTCTCTCAGTTATTAAGCAAATACTTAATGAACACTATTGTCTGCCGAACAACGGTGATTGACACTGGATATACAGCTGTGAACAAAACAGACCCGGTTTTTCTACCTTCCTAGAGCGTATAAATGAATGAGGCAAGATAGTAAGTAAGTAAATAAATAAATGTGATAATGATTTCAAGTGATTAAGTGCAGTAAAGGCAAAACAAAAAGACAAAAAGCATTAGAAATTATGAATAACAGAGGGGCCTAAATTAGAAGGGGTAGAGAGTGGGAGCAGGGTGTGGTCAGGGAAGGTCTCTAAGGAAGTGACATTTAAATAGATCCTGAAAGATGGATTAGGCAGCCAGAAGGATGACCGGAATGATCAGCATCTACAAACGCCCTGAGGCATGAAAGAAGATGCTGAGTGAATTTGAGGAAATGAAAGAAGCCAGGGGAGGCAAAGGAAAGTTGGGAAAGATGAAGCCCCTTGTTGCCATCTAGACCTTGAACTCCTTAAGCCCAGGGGCCCTGTTTTGTCTTTTATATATTACCCTTCACTCCCACCCTGAGTATTGAGCATAGTATTTAACACATAGCAGATAACACTAATATGTTGAAGAATTTGACTTTACCGATTTACGTTCTTAGTAAGATATCAAGAGTAACATAGAGGGTTAAAATAAGTACAAAATAATTCATAATCAAGCAGAGCTGTTTTCAGACTCCGGTAGGTTCCAGGCATTCTCATTCTCAGAGGCCCTACTGCCCCCCACATCATTCTAAATATGTTGAAACGAACATGTTTACGTCAGACATTATTTATATGTTATCACCTAAGAGTAGAGTTGAGTTGCAGTTAATTGCTTTTCATGATGTTAAGTTTGTGGACATTTAAAGATACACATATTAATTTTGATTATGCAAGGGTTTTTTTTTAAGTCGATTTTTTTTCTGGGTCTCAAACATTTTTTTAGACCCTGAAAAGAACTGTAGGTCCTGAGCATTTTGCCTACGAGGTACAGCCTGTAATCAAGGGCTGAACTGGGTAGAACAAACAAGTGCATAGGGATCTGAGGAGGGAAAGATGAGGGAAAGGCAATATCAGCAGAGCAGGAAGACTCACACGCTTTAACTGGTAACTGGCTGATTTGCCTGGCCAATACCTGCAGCTCCTAGGAAACAGGAAGTAAGAGGGCACTGTTAGTGGGGGCCTAACTTGGACACCAAAGCAGACACTAGTGGGTCAATTGAAGGCACTATGAGTCTCAGTAAGAAGTAACCATGGTTTTTTAAAATTTTGGAGTATCCAAGGACAGACAAAATCAGATTTGATGAAGGCAACCATCAAACCACTCAGGAAAAAAACACAGGTCTGATTACCTGGCCTGAGACACTGAACAGAAAGATATCTCGGGTGCCTAGGTGGCTCAATCGGTTAAGCTTCTGACTTCTGGCTCAGGTCATGATCTCACAATTTGTGGGTTTGAGCCCCGCGTCGGGCTCTGTGCTGACAGCTCAGAGCCTGGAGCCTGCTTCTGATTCTGTGTCTCCCTCTCTCTCCGCCCCTCTCCTGCTCATTCTCTCTCTCTCTCAAAAATAAATTTTAAAAAATTAAAAAAAAAAAAAGATGTCTGTAGAAGGTAAGAGAACTGTCAAAACCCCAACACTGAGGTTACAATGAACAATGCAGGAGCCAGAAAACTGAGAGCTGGAGAGACTGTGTAGGTTGAAACGTAAGCTTGTTGAGGTCAGATTTGGAAAAGACCAACTGGGAAAAGGAAGGCATAGCTACCAAGACAGTGTCTCTGTTCAGACTGCTGAAACATAACACCACTGACTGGGTGGTTTACACAACAAACATTTATTTCTCACACTTCTGGAGGCTGAGTTAAAAAACAGTTTTTTTAATTTTAATGTTTATTTATTTTTGAGAGAGAGATAGAGCACAAGCAAGGGAGGGGCAGAGAGAGAGGGAGACACAGAATCTGAAGCAGGCTCCAGGCTCTGAGCTGTTAGTACAGAGCCTGCCGTGAGGCTTGAACCACAAACCGTGAGATGATGACTTGAGCTGAAGTTGGACAATTAACCAACCAAGCCACCCAGGCGCCCTGGAGACTGGAAGTTTAAGATGAAGGTGCTCACAAGATAAGTGTGATTGTGAGGCCCCTCCTTTTGGCCCTGCTAGGTATACTCACATGACCTCTTCTTTGTAGGCTTGGGGGCAAGAAAAGGGTGGAGAGTAAGCTCTCTGGGGTCTCTTTTTAGAAGGGCACTAATCCCATCCTGAGGGCTCCATACCCATGACCTCTTCTAACCCTGAGTATCTCCCAAAGGCCCCATCCCCAAATACTGCCATGTTGCGGCGTAGGGCTTCAACATATGAATTTTGAGTGACATAATTCGGTCCATAGCAGAAGGATACCCCTAAAAGAGGAGCAAGGGGATGAGCTGAGACTTGAGAAATATAAGCCCAGTTCTTTTTTGAAAAGGAAGAAAATAATAGGGGCTTCAGATTCAGACAGATCTGGTGGAATCCCATTTATTAACTGTGTAGCCTTGGACCAATGACTTAAACGTCTCAGTTTCCACAGCTATAAAATGAAGGTAAAAGTGCATACCATACAGGGTTGTTGTAAGAGTTGAGGAGATTGAGGGTTTAAAGTGCCTGGCACAGAGAAAAGGCCTTTTGAAGGCTTTGATGGAGCATGGAAGGCACAGGTGTGTTGCTCAGGAGCGGAAGCTGTGGTGGTAGCCTGTGGCAGAGAAAAGCTGTTGAATGAGATGTGCTGTTCATGAGTACCAGTTCTAGTGAGCGGGAGGCAGGACGGGGCGCCTTCCCTAGTACCTTCCAACTCTGAAGTCCCATAACTCCACATATCTACGAGAAGCAGATCTATTTGTCTCATCTGCTTAGTTGTTATTATCAGTCAGTTTGTGGCCAGCACTCTTATAAATATCTCTTTCAATCTTCACTATGATCTGACAGTTTAATAAGAATAGCTATTATTATTCCTATTTTACAGAGGCACAAACTGAAGCTCAAAGAACGGGTTAGCTTAACCCAAGATCATCATACTGCTAGAGAGGAAGAGAATCTGGATTTGCATCCAGGACTTCCTGGCTTCCACCTCAGAACACAAGCTTTCCTGCTCGTACTTTCATGAAGTCGAATATTCGTCATACAAATAGCAGTGGGAAGAGACTGAAGCATGAACTGAGTAGGGTATTGTAAGAGAACTCCTTACATACCCCTTCGAATGAGCTTATGTCTCCAAGGCTGAACAGATTCCGGTTGGGGTACCAGCAGAATTTATATACGAGAAGACTACTGGCAGTTGTTCAGGACTGTGGAGCCAAGGGAGGGGTGCCAGAAGGCTGTGGATGGGTACACACTGTTCCAATTTGTGAAAAAGGGAAGAAAGTAGATGCCAGTCCTGGGCACAGTTCTTGAAGGGCAAGTTGTGAATATTAAAAAAAGGAAGGACCTAATTACTTGGTGCCATCAAGTTTTCAGTGACAAGCAATTATTCTCAACAAACCCTTTAGATAAGGTAAAAGACTTTTATGTCTTTATTTGGACAATGAATTTTGCTCATTCTAATAAACAATTTGTAAATGTGTAGACTGGAGGATAGACAAATGGATTCATAACAAGTTGAAAATCTATTTTTTCAATTTAATACAGAATTTTAAATTTCATTGTTTCCATGAAAAATGCAAAATTTTAGTTTTTCTTTTTCTGTTCTTCTCTTCCCTTTCTTTCTATCATTCAATAGTTCTTGAGCATCTATATCTATCTGGAAAGATACAAAAAGGCAGATCAATTCTCTAACCTTAAGGTGTTCCGAGACCCTCGGGTTTCCACTCTTAAATCAAACCCTGGGTTCAAATCCCACCTCCATCAGCTCACCAGCTTTGCGACCTGTGGGAGTAACTTGACCTCTCTAAGCCTCAGCTTACTCATTCATAAACTGGAGATAGTAACAGTACTGACCTCATTGGCTTGCCTTGTATACAGTTAGTATTCAATACATGGAGCTGTGATTATTTTCTTTTTTTTTTAATTTTTAAAATGTTTACTTATTTTTGAGAAAGAGAGAGACAGAGCTTGAGTGGGAGAGGAGCAGAGAGAAAGGGAGACACAGAGGCTGAAGCAGGCCCCAGGCTCTGAGCTGCCAGCATAGAGCCTGACATGGGGGTGGAGCTCACCATCTGGGAGATCGTGACTTGAGCTGAAGTCAGTGCTTAACCTACTGAACAACCCAGGCGCCCCTGCTATTATTTTCAATAAACTGTTATAAGTTATGACACTTAGACTAGAAGCAAAGAAAAAAGCCTAGGAGCCCAGTGTTAATCAGGACCACATCCTTTCCTAAGTCTTTCGATACTCTTTTATCACCTCCCTTTTATTTATGTTGATGAAGTAATTTGTTTAATTTTGTAGGCCAAACTCACTCCCTTTTCTGGTCAGGTGTTTTTTTTTTTTTTTTTTAATTAAAGTTTATTTATTTGAGGGGCGGGGGGGGGGAGAGAATCCCAAGCAGGCTCCACGCTGTCAGCACAGAGCCTGACATGGGGCTTGATCATGACCTGAGCCAAAATCAAGAGTTGAAGACTTAACCAACTGAGCCACCCAGGTGCCCTTGGTCAGTTAGTTTCCATTGTTTAAATCAATTGAGGGCTTCAACTTGGCCTCCTAGAATATTTTCTCATGCTTGGGAGAGACAGCTCAAGGCCCCATAGTGGCCCTGTGGAGTACAAGAGTGGATCTAGTGGAGAAATGAGGGTCAGCCTCCCGGGAAGGAGTGTTCCCTGGGAGTCAGACCTGCCCTCAAATACCTAGGGGCACCTGGCAGGTAGCAATGTGTGAATCTGGCTTGGTAAAGACTATATCTAATGTATCTAGTAACTGTCTTTTGTTGATATGTGCAAAATATGGGTGCAGTGTTGATGGCATATATGAATCTTTTTTTTCCCCAAAAAGCTGGAAACCCAGATTTTAATAAGAAATGTCCTAGTATTTTAATGTTAGCAACTAGTTTTTAAAAAGAAAACAAAACAAATCTGAGAAGCAGGATTCAGCTCACTGGCCATGAGCATGGCTCTGAAAGTGTTCGGCGTTGTAGGTACTAACAGTTTCCCTACTAGGGTCTATACCCTTCCCGAAAGACAAGGAAGGGAACTCTGCAATCCACACGGCTCCTTGTAGAAGCTAGGGGACTAGAACCACGCCGACAAAGCCAGAGTAACCTTGCTGTGACAGGTTGAAATGAAGCATTTATTTCTCTATCAGTCAAAATCCTCTAGCCGCCAGCTTCTTGCACCAAAGAACCAAGCTTCTGTGAACTTTGTTTTGTAATCACTGGGGGGAATCTTTCCTGCGAAGGGAGGAAGTGGGAAGCCAGAACTTCTAAGTCGTGTTTTGAGTTTTTGTTTTTACTGAAAAAAATTTTTTTACGTTTCTTTCTCTCTTCTCTCACTTTTCTCTTTTTCATTCTGAGAGCCAAGTTCCCAAACTGTAGACTCTAATTCAGGCTGTCCCTGCCAGGTGACACCCACGCTGTGCACCTGTCCCTGCAGACAGACCCACCACTCTCCTTTGTTGCAAGGATCTGCTTCCGGCTAAGAGTCTGGTTGGAATAAGTCTGATAAACTCACTCACTTCTCAAGTGTTAACAGCAGGAGGCCCAGGTACCTGATAAGAATAACACCCCGCAGCCACCTGTTATCTCTTCTGGAGGGTTTCTATTTTTAATACTCTTCAACTTCAAAGTCAGTTTTCCATCCCTGGAAGGGCAAACCCTTCGGCAGATGGCTGGGAAAGATCCTTTGCGAAGCCTGGGGAGTGAGAGATCGGCTTTCCTACCGAGGTTAAAGCGCTGCCAACAGGGCAAAAGAAAACAATGGGGGATTTTCAGTAAATGCCAGACAGGAGGCCCTCCAACTCTTTTTGAAACGTTTCCATAAGCGAGATAAATATATGTAAGTTACTTTGAAAAAGCACGTAGAGGCGGCTTGGAGGCAGCGAGGAGGAGGGAGAGGCCGAGAAGAGCAAGGGAAGAGACAGCTGGCGCAGGCAGCGCGAAGGCAGGCAGGAGGTCTGCGTGGCGGCGGCGGCGGCGGCGGTGAGGCGCGCCCGGCTTCGGGCTCCTGGGCTCCGCCTCCTGCGGACACCCGGTCCCGGGCTTCGCGGAGGTCCGCGGGGCTGTCAGGCAGGGCGCAGGCTGGGACTGGCCTGCTAGCCCGCCACCGGTTTCTCACAGCCACAGCTGTGAGAACCCAGAGTTCAAGTTGGGTGCTCCCAGGTGAACCAGGGACTCAGGTCAGTCCTCGGTTCGTTGCATCTGTGCAAGGACTTAGTGCAGGTTTTTGAATTGAACCCTTTCCCCTAGAAACTGCCCGGAGGCGGTAACGTGGGCGGTGCTAGGGGAGAGCGAGGGCAAACCGTAGGAAAAAGGAACGGAGTAGAGCAGTTAGTAAGGGCGATCTGGGGGCAGTTTCGGGGATAAAAGCTTCAAACCTGAACGGGAAAAATAAAGTTCTTAAACGGTCTTCTTCCACTTACTGTCTCCTGCCCCCCTTACGGTGTGTGTTACGGGGGTTGAGAGCACTCTTTTTTCTTCCTTTCCACTTTCCACCAGCCAATTGATAGCGATTTGTTAGCAGCACCAGGACTTGCTGGAAGGTAGGCAATGGGATGGGCAGCAAAGCGGCTGGAAACTCCTCCCGCCTCCGTCTGTCCTCGTGAGATCCGATGAGACCAATCTATGACTGCTAGGAGGAACTTAATTTTTTTTTTTAATATTTATTCATGTATTTGGGGGTGGGAGGAGAAGCAGAGAGAGAGGGAGACAGAATCTGAAGCAGGCTCCAGGCTCTGAGCTGTCAGCACAGAGTCCGATGCGGGGCTGGAACCCACAAACGGTGAGATCGTGACCTGAGCTGAAGTCGGAGGCTTAACCAACTGAGCCACCCAGGCCTCCCAAGAGGAACTTTAAATGATTTGTGAAAAGACCTGCCATACAAGATGGTAAGTTGAGTTAATTAAGGGGGAAACAAACACAGAATACACTCAGTTTTGGACATGTTAGGAAGGCAGTATTTCTTAAGACTGATTGTGAAGATATCTTACATCAAAGAAAAATTAAGACAGAGGAGGCAGAATAGAAATTCACTCCTCTTGATCATTGGGGGTTGGCTAAGCTGTCATTTTCTCTTAAGTTTATTTGCGAGAGACAGAGACAGCATGAGGGTGAGAGACAGACAGCATATGTGCGGGAGAGACAGAGAGAGAGAGAGAGAGAGATCGCGACAGAGAGAATCATAAGCAGGCTCCACACGGTCAGCACAGAGCCCAGTGTGGGGCTGGAAGCTGTGAGATCATGACCTGAGCCAAAACCAAGAGTTGGTTGCCCAACTGACTGAGCCACCCAGATGCCCATAAGCTGTCATTTTCAAGTGAAAGATGCCAGAACGTTTAGTAAGAGACCAATTTTCCAGACAGGTGGTGCTGGGAGCCACACTGGCCTCGCTGGATGACAGTCACAGCGAGGAAATGGTAGCGTTTGCACAGCTCCTGCCATGAGAAACGAAAACTGGTATCTTCTTCTGCTACTACTGGCTCATGTTGGAAATGAGGCTGCTGGTACTGACTAGGCCTCATAATATCAAAATATTCCAGATCAGACGGATATTCCCCACACAGATTGCTCATAGGAAAAGCATATCCCTGTCTTTTCCAAAGAGACTTCAGATGAAAGCATTGTAGATGATTGTCAAAAGGCTCTTCCTATGGGCCTTGCAGATTCAAGACTTACATAATAAAGAGGGCTTGAGTCTGACCCTGAGACAAAGAGCCTAATTTAGAGTTAAGGGCAGATATCCCCCCCCCCCCAATTGTTTCTGCTTGGAGCACTAGCCACAGCCCCCCCCCCCCCCAGGCATTTGTTATCAAGTATTTGGAGTGACTTATTTTGGCCTTGAATATGCTGATTGCTCCCTGAGGAGGAACCTATTGAGGAACTTCTTCTTTTGTGATTATGGGATCAAAGGTGTCTCCTGAAAGACCTGTTTGACCTCTGCTCACAGAGAAGTAACTTCACCCTTTTATGCTAAAAACATTGTCTGGTATGCTAAAGATAACTTCTTCCCCATAGGATAAGCATCTAAATCACCTACCTCAATCACTATTGATAAAGGTTATGCAGGATTCTTCTACAAATCTATGTTCTGGGAAATTCTTACATATCAAAGAAGTTTGTTATCAGAAATCATGGTCTAAGGCAAATGCCACTTCTGTGTCATTCCCCAAACACTTACGATATAAAGTTGAGCCCCAGTCAGAGCAGAGATGCCCCTGGTGACCAGAAAGACTGTCGGGCCTCTCTCACCCTTCCCTCACCGACACCGTCCATCCTTCACGGACCCCTGGATCCTGGCTGGAGCCGGTCTCCGACAAGGTGGAGAGGGAATATACTTAATAAAATGAGATTACAGAGAGCCCCAAGGTTGTGACAGTAACTAATAAACTCTTTCCCACCCAGATAGGAGATATGTTTAGTTACTATATGGAAGGATTCATCTAAGTCATAAAGGCCCAAGTGCTAGAATGTTTAGTCCTATCCAAGTCCAGAATCAGCCACCAAAAGCAAGCATAGACTTTCCATTTACAAACAGCCATATAGAAAGGGACGACTAATCACTGCCTTTTCTTTCCTTAATAAACTGCTGATCTAATAAGCAAAATGAAATGTAATCCTCTGTGCCTTTGGAATGCCTAGCACGTAAGTCTCAGTAAATATTTGTGGAATGCATTGCTGAGTTCCTTATGTTTACTACCTTATTATATTTATTAGACTTTCTTAGAAACAAGCTCTGAGATGCAGTTTCAGCCATCATAGCTGACATCTTGTGGGATCTGGCCCTTAAAAAAATTTTTTTTTAATATTTATTTTTGAGAGAGAGAGAGAGAAAGTGCCTGCGCATGAGCATGAGTGGGGGAGGGGCAGAGAGACCAGAGTCCAAAGCAGACTTCAGACTCTGAACTGTCAGCACAGAGCCTGACCAGGGGCCAAACTCACAAACTGTGAAATCATGACCTGAGCCAAAGTCAGATGCTTAACCAACTGAGGCACCTGGGTGCCCCAGGATCTGGCCTTTTAAATTAGCTTGAGGATGTTAGAGCAGCAAGGGAACTTAGGATCAGGTGAGTCCAACCTGTTTGCTTGACAAAGAGAACACTTGAGACACACCTAGAGGAGGTAACTTTCCTGAGCACACACAGCCTATGGAGCTAGGATATGAACACTCCTAGTTCTGCCTATGATGGACACCAGCTCTCAGAGAAAGATCAGCCCCAAGGACACATGATATTGGGGAAGTAGATTTTCATTAGAAAACTGCAGTGATGTGTGAAGAAGTACTTAGCAGCCTCTCAGTTCTAGCATTAGGCAACTCATAAGGTCACCCTAAGTGACTTGGCAATGTGGAGCTGTCAGATCTAGAACTGTAAGTGCTAATGTTAAAGTCTATTCTGCCTTGTGCCTGTTCATTCTGAAAACTCTAGGGAATAATTGATCTTTTTTGGTGCTTCTATGAAGCAGGTCCTTCTTCATAATAAAGAAGCTGAAATCCAAAATGAAATTTTTAACTAAAAGTTTGGTGCCTGAGATTGAAAAGAATCTTATCTTCTTGCCCTTCAAAACACTAGCTTACCATCGCTTCAGGTGCTTCTTTGTGGGAGCACCAGATGATCAAGGCATGTAAAATTGACTGGTGATGCTCTTTGTATTTTCAGGGTAGCCCTTGATTTTAGTGTGTGAGAAGGGAGTTCCTACAGAATTTCACCAATGTGTTTGCTTGGTGAGGAGAGTAAGAAGGCCAGGAGAAATTAAAAGTCCTCCAGTACGAGTTATTAAGGAGAAGCCTGTGAAGGCAAACTGACATCCACACCAAGAACCTAGTCTAATTTGCTCTGAGCTGTTTTATCCTGGCTCTTGTATTGCTGAGTCAATCTGCAAGAAAATGAACAGAACTTGCTGATGTGTGGTTGCACAGATGAAATTACATTTGTTCCCTCCAGTTCATAATGGCAGGCCTGATACTCATCAGCTAACTCAACCCCGAGCTTCCTGTGCCCACACCTACTTGGGGGATAACAATTTCATTGACATCATTAGTAAAGGGATATACACCTACCCATCATTCTGCCTAACTCAGCTCAAATGGCACACACAGTCCCTAAACCATGCTCCATGGATCCAGTCCATGGATATTACAGCTTGTTATACAAGCCACCTTGCCAATGGGAGGCATTGTTGCCATGCTTGTGGCTGAGAGTGAAGAGGCTGACAAGGAGGCTGCCCTGGCCCAGGCCATGCAGGTCCACCTGAATCAAGCTGCCCTCCATACCTGGAGAACCTAAGCACTTATCCATTGTCTGCTCAGAGAGCCACAGACATATCTCAGTCCCTTGGAAGAACAGCACACAAGATTGGGGCTCTCCCTACACAATCTCATCTTTGGTAAGACCTCCAAGCAGACAGACTTAGCCTCTGCAGATGGAGACAAACCTTCCAGATATCTCAATAGACATTTTACTGTATCTGCAAAAAGCTGGCCCTGAATTGTCAAAGGGAAGCCACCACACGAAGCTGCCTTCTTCTGTGTCTCAGAGAGTAGCCACTGGAACCTCATGTCGGTCAGAGTGGCTAAAATGAACAAATCAGGAGATTACAGATGCTGGCGAGGATGTGGAGAAATGGGCACCCTCCTACACTGTTGGTCGGAATGTAAACTGGTGCAGCCCCTCTGGAATACAGTGTGGAGATTGCTCAAAAGTTTAACAATAGAACTCCCCTATGACCCAGCAATAGCACTGCTAGGAATTTACCTATGCACAGGAGTGCTGGTGCACAGGAGCACATGGACCCCAATGTTCATAGCAGCACTCTCAACAATAGCCACAACATGGAAAGAGCCTAAGTGTCCATCAACTAATGAATGGATCAAGAAGATGTACTTTATCTATACAATGGAATACTACATGGCAATGAGAAAGAATGAAATCTGGCCATTTGTAGCAACATGGATGGAGCTTGAAGGTGTTATGCTGAGCGAAATAAGTCAGGCAGAGAAGAACAGATACCATATGTTTTCATGTATAGGTGGATTAGAAGAAACCTAACAGAAGACCATGGGGAGGAGAAGGGGAAAAATAATTGGGGAGAGGAAGGGAGGCAAACCATGAGAGACTCTTGAATGCTGAGAACAAACTGAGGGCTGATGGGGGTGGGGGAGAGGGGAAGGGGGGTAATGGGCATGGAGGAGGGCACTTGTTGGGATGAGCACTGGGTGTTATATGGAAACCAACTTGACAATAAACTATGAGGGGAAAAAATAAAACTTAAAATATTAAAAAATAAAAAATAAAATAGTATAGATTAAAAAATAAAGAAAAAAGAAAAAAGAAGAAAGTAGCCACTGGAATGTATCTGCTGGCCTCCCCGGTGCCTCTGGGCTGTGTAGCCGAGCTCTTTGAAGTGGGTGGATCCAGTACTGGGTATGCCATCCACAAGGTTGTAGATGCCATCTCTGCTACTTTTCAGCACCTCCAGAAAAACCAGCTTGACCCAGAGAAGGTCATGGAGAGGTTCTAGACCAAATATGACTTCCTGACATGTGCTGGGCTATTGGAGGCACAGATATCGAGGCATCCTGCCCTGAAGGACAGGAAAAGAACTATCCTAACAGGCATCAGTACTTTTCAGTACTTTTTCAAGCTTGTAGCTGGTCCTGATTTCAGGAAGAAATTCTGCAGGAAGTCCCCTCTCACACACTTCATTTCAGCCAAGCTTTTATCAGCTGCCCAGGATTCAGCCATAATTCACATGTGTTGGAGGAAAGTTGTCTTTGTCCTAGGGAGGATGCAGGCACTCTCTTACCCTCTATCCAAAAAGAAATGGGGGGAAACCTTAAGGCCACAAGGCTAGTCCTTACAGGTGATGGAGCATAACCTCACCATCCATCAATAGCTGACCACCCTATACCACCAAATCATCATTCTGTAGGAGCTGTGTTTCCACAAGTGGCTCTTGGCTTTCTGGGGCACTGTGGAGCAGGGCACTGTGGAGCAGATCTTCAGGCAGTTGGGAGGCTGGTGGCCATATCTCCAGGGTAAGGCACTGTGTCAAGCAGAGAGCATCTATGACGTGGCTACTGCTGGCTCCACAATCTGGTATTCACTGAGGGGAGGGCGTCTGCCAGAGCCTCCACCCCTGCTATGGCATTGAGCAGAACTAGCCTGCAGCCCACCATGCCAACAATGAGGCACAAAGGCAGCTAGAGTTGCAGGGATGCCAAGCCATTGGTTGGCACCTGGTAGTTCAAACCCAGCCAACTCAGGGTGAGGACAGTTTCACTTGAATTTCTCCGTTAGGCTCTCTCTCTCCTCTCCACGTTAAGCTTCCTCTCTCCCAGAGGACAAAGCACTGCCATTAATGTTTGTAACACTCCAAAGGTGCTGTATCTTTTTACAAAGTTCCTGGAAAGGGCATGCAGACTGGCCATCTCCAGCAGTAGAGGAACAAATTGCCTGCACTGTCAAAGAAACTTGTTTCAGTTGTGTGGCTGACTTATAGCTTACACACTTTATAGTGGCAGATTTGCTCACATGGTGGTCCTGCTTAAAATTTCCTTAGTGCTGCCTTCATCATCCATAAAGACATATGCATTTCCTTCCTTCCTTCTTTCCTTCCTTCCTTCCTTCCTTCCTTCCTTCCTTCCTTCCTTCCTTCCTTCCTTCCTTCCTTCCTTCCTCCTTTCCTTTCCCTTCCTTTCCTTCCTTCCTTCCTTCCTTCCTTCCTTCCTTCCTTCCTTCCTTCCTTTTCTTACTTATTTGAGAAAGAGAGCATGCACACGTGCACTTCACACTTGTGAAGGGGTAAGTGTCAGAGCAAGAAGGAGAGAATCCCAAGCAAGCTCCATCCAGCGTGGAGCCCAACTTGTGGGGCTTGATCTCAGGACCATCAGATCATGACCTGAACCGAAATCCAGAGGTGGACGCTCAACTGACTGAGCCACCCAGGTGCCCCAAGGCATATGTATTTTCATACACATTTATACTTACACTTGTACACACACACCTGTGCTTCTTTGGACCAATCCTGTTCAAATAATAATAATCTGCATTAGTTTCCTATTGTTGCTGCAACAAATTGCCATGATCTTGGTGGCTTAAAACAACACAAATTTATTATCTTGCAGTTCTAGGGGTCAGAAATCCAAAATGAGCCTCAGTGTGCTCAAGTCAAGGTGTAGGCAGGGCTATGCTCCTTCTGAAGGCTCTAGGGGAAATTTTGTTCCTTGCCTTTTCCAGTTTCTGGAAACTATCTGCATTCCTTGGCATGTGGCCCCTTTCTCCATCTTCAAAACTGTTGCACAGCGTCTTTTCTACTTTCTGACTTCTGCTTCTCTCATCACATCCCCTTCTGCATCCTGCTTTCCCAGCTACTACCCCAACCTGCTTCTCTTGAGCTCTGAAGTCCCTTCCATGTCTAATAGTCAATGATTCCATTTTCCCAAACTCAGATAAAGTGCTTACAACTAGAAGTAGAGGTGTGCTGAAGTTGCCCAGGGATCCTTCAAGGCATGACGTCTTCTCCAAACAACTCCCTGCTAAGCAACGTGTGTACTGTTGAGATCATTCATTCACTAAAAGTTTTATGTGCCTACTATGTAGTAGGCACTGGATATGCAAAGGTGAAAAAGATATAGTCCTTGCCTTCAAGAATTCCAGTGGGGTAAAAAGTCAAGCAACTGGACAATTAATATACAGCAAGAGAGCTGTCTTAGGAGGTAAGACCTGGCCATACGGGTGCAGAAGAGAGGGGCAACAAATTGAGTAGACCTGTAAGAGGCTGCCCTTGAGCTGAGTAGCAAAGGACAAGCATGTAGAAGGAGCTCCAGGAAGTGGGACCTGCAGAAGGCACAGGGGTGTGATGCTCCAGAAAAGTTGCAGGTACTTCTGTAAACTGAAGGCCAAAGTGAGGTGGCAGTGTGGCGCTACAGAGGCAGGCAGGGACCAGCATGCCAATCTAAGGAGGCTGAACTTCCCGTGAGCCTGAAGGAATTACTGATAGAATTAAGCAAGGGTGACATGATCAGGTTAGCCTTTTAAAAAGATAACTCTTAGTATCACAGAGGGATGAATGAGACGGGGAGGGAAGAGGGCAGGAGAATCTGCTAGGAAATCAGTGGGGAATATATGAAAGCTAGAGGCTGAGCGGTACAGCTGTGTGCATGTGTGTATGTGTGTGTGTGTATAGGGGTGCAGTGAAGGGTACTTAATCAGATTACCCAGAAAGTTCTGCTTTGTTTAGCTTCTACTCTCTTCTACTTGCGATTGATCACTGTAGCTTTATGGATGATGGAACTGTCCATCCTCTTGGTTGGGTTAAATTGAAGGACTGACACAGTTTTGGCAGCTACCCTGACCTTTCAGGCAGTTTTCTAAAGGCCAGTATCTTCCCTCCCTTCCCAGAGTCCTCCTCTGCGTGCTCAGGCTTACCCACCCTCAGAGACTGGAGCTGGCAAGAGTGAGAAGCAAACTGTGAACTGGAGTTCCACGGAGCTGGAGGAGGAGCCTTGGCTTCTCCATGTTTAGAAACCAAGCCTAGCTGTGATTTTGCTTTTGTTAACCCTGTGCACCTCCCCTTTTCTACTTTTCTCTCCCTCCCTCACACAATTTCCTAGAAGTGAAAAACCTCACCAGTGTATGTGTGGAGGGTGAGGAAGTGAGTAGTGAGAGTGGGAAGGATTTTAGGATGGACCATGACTATATTACAGTGAGAAAGCTTGACAAGTTAAAAGGTGCAATTTAAAACAAAGTTTTGAATAGTCTTTTTAAAAAGTCTCTTTTAAGATTTATGGGTTACCTGGGAGGAGGCGATAGGCAATTTATAAATGCTTTTAATATTAATGATGATAGTAAGGCAGAGAAGGAAACCACTGTTTGGTTGGGGGACATGTTGAGATAGGGTAGGACTTCAGTGATTTGCTAATTTGGGAGTGAGAAGGAAGAGGAATGACTTGCTCCTGAGCTGTTTCAGGAACCAGTGATCATGGGGGGGGGGGGGGGGGAAAGGGGGGGGGGGGTAACACAGAAACATTGGGTGAAAAGAGTAAAATCTTTCAGGCTCATCTTTTGCTTGGCCCTGAACTCTGCCAAAATATTATTGCCATGAAGATAGTGTTTGGGGGTTGAGATTAAGCTAAACTTTGGGTGTGGCCTAAACTTGGAAAAGTTCTGGACTGAGGAAGTCCATCTCCCAGGACCCCGTGGTCTTGGAACCTCTTCAGGTTTCAACTTCTTTCTCTGTAACATGAGAGAACCGCACGAAAATCACCACGTCTGCTTGTAGCTCTAGCATTGCCATCACCTCTAGTGTGAAAATGCCATTGTTCCTGCTCATTGTAGACCCAGCAGCATTTGCTGAGACCTCAGACAAGTTTATATGACGATCAGAGTTGGTCCCAGTTCCTTGGTGGAGACTTTTCAGTTAGGTGGCAGGAAGGGAAGAGAGAAGGGGCCCTCCCTTTCCTGTCCCCAGCCATTCTTAACCTTCTGGAACCAGGGGGGGCAGGTACCTATCTGGAGGCCTGGGTCATGGCAACAGCATGGCCCTGGACTGAGGGGGGAGTTGAGCAACTGAGCAGAGGTTGAGAACATCAAAGATACAGAAGCAGAGAAACCTCACCAATGATTTTTGCCATGATTTGGTGAGGAAAGCATCAAAGGTAACCCTCTTACCTTCATGAAAAGGACATGTCTTTTCAGTGAGTTTGAAAATAACCACTAAAACACCGATCTCCAAGGATTAGTTGGAGATGAGCATTTATGGACCATGTGGAGTGCCTACTCTCTGCATGATAACTGTAAATGAGATACTTTGAGATACCAGGGCTCAAAATAGGCAGTATCCCTACTTACAAAAACTAAAAAATTCATACACAAAAGGCTTACCACAATACCAGACAAAAAATGAATGCTCTGCGTGTAGGCTCAGGCAATTGTCAGCCTCGGCCTACTCTGTGCTTCAGGGAGGAAGGGGAGCTGGTGTGTCTTTGCTGGTGTGAGACTCGCTACCACTGCCATTATGACTGCAGTGGCCAGAGCAGGGGTCTGCAGTTGAGTTGGCAGGGACTTATTTCCAGGACTATTCTACATTTGGACAAAGGAATGCGGAGCATGGCTTTCTCTAAGGAGCATATTGATAGCTAATTTGTCCCAGAATCAGAGGTCACATTGAGGTTATCTCCAGCCTCATCTGATTACTCTTCCTGTTTGTTTTCTTTATAGTGGTAATCATTCATTTGTAGCTGTATTCAATGACTATCGTCTCCTTTAAATGATAAGGTCCATTAGGGCAAGGATGATGTGTATTCTTTTTACTGTGGTACAAAAATAATAATAAAATCTCCCATCTTGACCATTATAAGTGTACAGAGGTGTTAAGTATGTTTACATTGTTCTAAAACAGATCTCCAGAACCTTTGCATCTGGCAGAACTGAAACTCTATACCCATTAAACAATAGCTTCCCTTCCCCTCCCCTCAGCCTCGGGTCACCACCATTCTTCTTTCTGTGAATCTGACTACTGTAGATACCTCATGTAGGCAGAATCAGAAAGCATTTGTCCTTTGGTAACCGGCTTATTTCACTTAGCACAGTGTCCTGCAGGTTCATCTATGCTGTAGCATGTGACAGGACTGCATTACTTTTTAAGGCTGCATTGCATTCCACTGCATATATAGACCACATTATGGTTTATCTATTCATCCACTGATGGGCATTTATTTTGCTTCAATCTCTTGGCTACTGCAAATAATACTGCAATGCACATGGGTATGCAAATATCTCTTTGACATCATGCTTTCAATTCTTTTGGATATATACCCAGAAGCAGGACTGCTACATCCCATGGTAGTTCCTGTTTTAATTTTTTAAAACTAGCATACTCTTTTCCAAAGGTGATGTGCATTTTTATCACTAATGAATACCATACCCTGTACTTAAGATAATGGCTGGGCTGATATCAAGTAGACCTTCAAATGTCTCTTGAATGTATGAATGATAACAAAAGGGGCTGGGAGTTAGCAAGAAAATAGGCCTAAGCCTTACCACCATGGCCTTGCATGGCTAAGGCCTGACTGTAATCATTAGAAGCCCTGATCCAGAGGCTTGTCCATCCTTTGCTATGAGCCTGAGACAGGATGAAACATAAGGAAAAACCCCAAAATACTAGCTGCTTTCATATCAAGATCTTTTCATTAAAATCCCAAGTTCCTTTGCTTCTTGTTCATCTTTTTATCCGTCCCTTTCTTCCATTTAATTATCAAATTTCTTCTAAAAGAAAAAGGAGAAGGAAAAAAAAAAGCAAGAATCCAAGTCCAAATGGAGAAATCTTACCAAAGTTCTGGGGTAGTTGGGTATGGCAGAGGCTGTGGTCTGTAAGTATCATTCCTGGCCCATGTAGCCTAGAGATGACATTAGGAGGGCTACTCCCTCACAGACACCCTCCTGGCAGTAGATGTAACTCTCTCCGGCCAGCTGACCAGGGCTGCCATGTGGGCATTGTGCTGGTCTAGCTGAGCAGCTGATTCCTGGGCCAGTTCTCTGAGTAGGCACCTGGTCTCTGCCATTTCAGCTACAGCCATGGCAACAAGAGTCTGGTGGTGCCTGGGGGTCCTGGATGTGCTGGAACTTGTGTACTTGGCCCATCTGTACTCCAGGAATACTGCTGACCCCCCCTGGAATATTTAGGGTTGCTGGTGGAATCTCTCTCGGAGGCTGGTGTCTGTCTGGAGACTCTGGCCTCCTGTGGAGTTCTTCTGGAGAAAGAAATTCTAGCTGCTGCTCTCCTCTTCCCATTCTTTCCAGGCCCCAGTTGTAAGATGGCAAATGATCACTATGATGACCAATTATCAACTACATTTAAGGCAAGAGACCATAAAGGCCAAAGGAAGGATCACTGGGCTTGGATTCTAGTATCAGTCTTAACATTGACTGGCAATGTCACCTTCTGCAAATGACTTTCCTCTGCCTAGGTTTCCTCATCTGTAAAATACAAGGCTTGAAGATAGTCTCCAGCCATCCCTTCCAGCTTTAATATGTGGACTTCAACACCTGTAGTGAAACCATGTTTTTTGTTTGTTTGTTTGTTTTTTTAATTTACATCGAAGTTAGTTAGCATACAGTGCCACAATGATTTCAGGAATAGATTCCTTAATGTCCCTTACTCATTTAGCCCATCCCCCCTCCCACAACTCCTCCAGCAACTCTGTTTGTTCTCACATGAGTGAAGTCATAGATATTTGCCTGACTAATTTTGCTAATTCTCTGACTGACTAATTTTGCTTAGCATAATACCCTCTAGTTCCATCCATGTAGTTGCAAATGGCAAGATTTCATTCTTTTCGATTGCTGAGTAATACTCTGTTGTGTGTGTGTGTGTATGTGTGTATGTATGTATGTATGTATATACCACATCTTCTTTATCCATCCACCCATCGATGGACATTTGGCTCTTTCCATACTTTGGCTATTGTTGATAGTGCTGCTGTAAACACTGGGGTGCATGTGCCCCTTAGAAACAGCACACCTGTATCTCTTGGATAAATACCTAGTAGTGCAACTGCTGGGTCATAGGGTAGTTCTTTTTTTAATTTTTTGAGGAGCCTCCATACTGTTTTCCAGAGGGGCTGCACCAGTTTGCATTCCCATGAAACCATGCTTTCTTAACTTTTCAGGAGCTCTGACTCCTTTGAGGGGAATCCCAACTTTGGTTTTATCATTTATGATTTCCTTCTCCACTCAGTCTCATGTCATCAGGGCTCTGGCAGAACACACTTGACTACTTATGTGTCCAGTCCTTTGGACATCCCTTGGGTCCTTCATCTCAGTTGTCTTACTGGTTTGGACACCAGCTGAACTTTCAGGGCTGAGGTCACTGGACAGCTCTAACACTTCCACTTCCAGATTAAACTGATACTCTGTCTTCATCTGTGGTTCTGGTGCCTCCAGCTGTTGCTGTCCGGAAGAGTATTCTTCTGCTCATCCATATTTCTGCTCATTACCTTCTCTCCTTCCCTGGGTTGGCCTGGTGGTGGCCAGATCCCATAGCCAGGTCTGCTCCCTAAGGTTGTCAGGCTGCTGTTGCCCATGATCTGCACCACCTGACCTATCTCTGTGTAGTGCAGGATGCCATGTGGGCCTTTGTGTAGGCCACATAGGGGGCCTTGAACCTGATAGAGCACTGGTGTGCATGCCAGACACATTCTTGCTCCTGAAGGCTCCTGGCCACATCTTTGAAAGCTGAAGTGTTGCGGTGAGATGTCTTCCGGCACCTCTTGATGGCAGGCTCTCCTATAATGGTGAACAGCCACTGGATATCTGCTGGAGCCAGTGACCACAGATGGATCCTGCTGTGGTGTCTGGGATGGTCCCACGGGCTCCTGGCCTGGGAGCATGAGGGTTGAAGCCATCAGTGGAAGTCCTGGACTGGCTCTTCCAAAGAGAAACAGAACTGGACACTTGTTAAAGGTGGCAAGGTAGGTTTTATTCAGACTAGAGCAATAGGAAAGAGAGACTCCAATACAGAGTGAGCTTAACACCAACTAAGACAAAGGTGACTGAGGTTTTTAAAGGGGCTAATGGGAATTAACCCCTTAAAGGTAATTAAAAGGGGCTACTGACTAGTATAAAAGGGGGAACAAAAAGGGGATAGTGAAGACTACAGTGAACTAAAAAGGGAGCCACAGGGAAATAAAAAATTATGTGGAAAATGATTTAAAAAGTTTGGCAATGTGGCTTGGGACAAAGTAAATTCCAAAGTTTGGCAGAATTGTATTTTCTTGCTCAATGACTTAGCACAAGGGATGGGGTCACCTTTAGGGATACAGCCTACTGTAAGCAGAAGTTTGGTCAAGTTTCTTGGCACAGTGTTGGGGCAAATCTTTTGTAGTGCATGAGAGTTCAGAGCTCATTGTTTTTTCCTGGTGCATAGTGTAATCTGGAGTAATCTGGAGGCTATGAGGGCAGTGATCTGGGATCCATTTTCTTTCTTTACAAGCCCCAGTGGCTGATGGGATGTGTCAGAGTGGACAACACCAAGGCCAGTTAAGAGTACAGAAAGGCCCTGTACTGTGTTTCTACCTCTGTTTCAGAGAGTGGCTGGAACAGCAACAGGTGAGGGACAATGCTATTGAGGAAAGAACTCCCAGAGAAGCCAGTGCTGTAGAATTTGCTATGGCTGCTGCTTTTTGTGTTTGTTTAACTGCTGGAGATTATTGGGGATGCACCTGGTGCAACAGATGATGCTGTGGAGGTTCCAAGATAGTAGAGCTTGCTAATGTCGTAGGCACTTGACTCTGCCCTGCTTTGCTCAAGTTAGAGCCTACGGCAGGGAGGCTTCATTCACCAATGATGAATCAGAGACCCCAGACCCGCTCAGGACCCAACAAGACTGGATATGAGGTGAGGAGTTTTCTTGGCCCGCCACAGTCACCTCAATCTGTCAACAGGGAAAGGTAAGTATGCAACTGTTGTCCTGTGCCCTTTGAAGCAAATAAGCCAGGGGTGCATTACCCATGTGCCCGTCTCACTGCAATGTGCAATTATCTGACCTACATTCAGCCTTCCCACTTATCTGCCTTCACTTCAACATGGCTCCTGAACAGCTCACTGCTGAAAGATGCTGGCTGGCCAGTGAGCAAGCAGGCCCAAGGCAGGGCCAGTTACCCTCCAACAGACTGCACAAACATCTTTGTAGGAAAATCCCTTTAATGGCAACCAAACGGAATAGACTTATTCCCACAGCACAATTGACAAATATATTCCTGGCCAGACTGCTGTCTTTAACATAGTACTTCCCACAGCTGTAAGCAACAGCTGAATTCTCCTGAAAAGTCAGGATTGTCATCCTGAAGACCAGGGCTGGCTTTGGGAGGCTGGGGCTGGTGTAAGAAGGAAGCTGGGGGACTCACACTTCCGCCTGGGACACAGGGGAGGGAGGGCATGAATACTAGGTGTCAAGAAAGCCACAATCCCTCTCCTTGATCTTCTTGACCATGGCTTCCTGTCACGGCTCCCACAAAGTAAAAAACTAAGCTCAGGATTCTGTGACACTCCTGAGACACCCCCAGAATGTCCCCATTTCCAGACACTGCTCCCTATCTCCCTTACTTTCCTGACAAAGCATTCTGTGGGCCACCTAGAAGTTGGTTTGGATGTCCCAGTTTAGAGCTGGACAGAGGGTTAAAGGTTTCAAATTTCAAAAGCCTGAAAAAGGACCCAAGAAGGTGGTAAAGCAAAAGAGAAAGGCTTGGAAGGCTTATTAAACAAGAAGTCAAGAAATCACTTAAGATCGGAAGTTGTATATTAAATGTTAATTCAACAGACGTTCATTAAGACCTACTCTGTCAGGCAGAGTGCCAAGCACTCAAGGTAAGAAGCAGAATGAGACATGGTCAAGTTGGGGAGAGAGATATGTAAACTACTTGCAATATAATAAAAGGAGCACTAACAGAAAAATGCCAAAGCAATGAGATGAATTCATTCCAACCTGCTTTCTTTTATAGGGATATGCTGGAGGTGGCTTGCATGTCAATTTATAGCCCACTACCATACCTCTTTATCTTCACCCTACACTCCCCCTATTTTCATTTTCTTCTCTCTCTTCTTTCTTCCTTTCTCACAGCCATCCAATGGCACCCAAGAGTACTCACTAATTCCACTAATAGAACACAGTGTTGAATTAAACTGCTGACCTCTGTCATAAGAAAACAGAACTTCCCAGTGGAACTGGGGTGTCTAGCTCCTTAGTCCTCTGGTGTGAGGAGGGTTCATTATGTTAGATTATTATTTTGTGAATGGAAGTTTCCTAAGTGACAAGAAATCAGGTTCAAGTCCTAAGATCTAAAGCAGTCAGATAGAAATAGCCTAACACAAAGAAAAGAAGAAAGTATGGATAGATATGTTTCTTTTGAACTTGAGTTTTTCTTTATGAAAGAGTTTGAAACTTACCAGTTTCACACAATAGAATTTGAAACGCAGGCACTTACCACCCGCATTTTATAGGCTGAAATTGTCATATTTGCTTCAAGTCTTTTCTTAAAAATATTTAGATTCTAGGGACCGCTGGGTGGCTCAGTCGGTTAAGTGTCCAACTTTGGCTCAGATCATGATCTCATGGTTCGTGGGTTTGAGCCCCACGTCAGGCTCTGTGCTGATAGCTAGCTCAGAGTCTGGAGCCTATTTCAGATTCTGTGTCTCTCTCTGACCTTCCCCTGCTCACACTGTCTCTATCTCTCAGAAAGAAATAAAACATTAAAAAACTTTAAAAAAAGAATTTAGATTCAACTAAAGATCTACACCCTTTCCATTGCCCTTCCTCCAGAAGCTATCACTGTCCTGAAGTTGGGTTGTGTTATTCATTCCCATGCAAAGCGTTATACTTGATATATTTATGTGTTAATAAAAATAAATAGTAATAGCTTATATGTTTTGAAACTTTACGTAAAAGGTTTAATACTGTACATATATTTTGCTATCTGATTTTTTTAACTCAATATACTCTTGATATATGAGGTTCCATTAAAATTCTATATTCCACTGTAAGAAGAAACTAGTATATATTTTATTTATTTTCATCATATTTCTTATGGTTTCTATTTACCATGGTTTTCTTTGATTTCTTTTTTTTCCATCTCTTTTTCCTATCTTCTGTGTATCAATAATGTTTTCTTTATTCCTGTTTCCTTCTGCTGCTTTGGAAATGATACATTATATTTCGATTTTTCTATCCTTAAAATTTTAATATGAATAACTACCTTCAAAATGTCCCTTGTCTTTCCAAATAAACAAAGAACTTAGAATATTTAACTTTGATCTGCTCTAGCCATTTGCAATGTTATTATTGTGTAATGTACTAATATGGTAGCCACTACCCACATGGAGATACTTAAATTGAAATTAATATTAAATATAATTAAAAATTTTCTTGCTTGTACAGCCACATTTTAAGTGCTTCATAGCTACATGTGGCTAATGACTACCATTTTGGACACAGCAGATATAGAACATTTCCATCACAATTGAAAGTACTATTAGACAGGGGTGCCTGGGTGGCTCAGTCGGTTAAGTGTCTGACTTCGGCTCAGGTCATGATCTCACAGTTCATGGGTTTGAGCCCTGCATCGGGCTCTGTGCTGACAGCTAGCTCAGAGCCTGGAGCCTGTTTCCAATTCTGAGTCTCCCTCTCTCTCTGACCCTCCCGTGTTCACACTGTCTCTCTCTCAGAAATAAATAAAACACTTTAAAAAAAAAAAAAAGAGAGTACTGTTTGACAATGCTAGTTATTTGCATACAGTTTTAGCCCCCTCCAAATTAGTTATTAGTAGTACTAATTTTTAGAGTCAATTATTTCTCTAGATATACCCTTGTGTTTACCAATTTCTTTGCTCACCTTTACTTTTTTCCTTACTTTTGTTCAACTTCCTTTTTTCTGAAATGTATCTTATGCATCTGCCATGGACAGAATTGTGTCCTCCCCAAAATTCTTACACTGATGCCCTAACCTCCAATGTGATTGTATGTGGAGGTAAGATCTTTAGGAGATAATAAAGGTTAAATGAGATGATAAGAGTGGGGCCCTAATCCAACAGGACTGGTGGCCTTATTAGAAGAAGAAAATAGACCCTTCTTTCCTTTTCTCTCTCCATCTCTCTTTTTCTGCATATGCTCATAGGGAAGGTCATGGGAGGACTAGGCAAGAAGGTGGACATTTGAAAGCCAGAAAGAAAGCTCTCACTAGAAACTGAACCCTGCCAGACCTTTACCTGGGACTTCTGCTTCCAGAACTATGAGAAATAAATTTCTATTGTTTAAGCCATCTAGCCTGTGATATTTTGTTATGGCAGCTCTAACAGACAAATATAGAGTCCATTTAACAAAGGTCTCAAGTGTTACCCTGAAAGTCTTTATTTTGCCCTCTTTTTAAAAAAAATGTTTATTTTTTAAGAGAGAGAGAGAGAATGAGCAGGGAAGGGGCAGAAGAGAGGGACACAGAAGATCCAAAGTGGGATCTGAACTGACAACAGACAGCCTGATGCAGGGCTTGAACTCATAAACTGTGAGGTCATGACCTGAGCCAACGTTGGATGTTCAAATGACTGAGACATCCATGTGCCCCAATGTTGCCCTCTTTAATTACAGTTTAGCAAGATAGAGGATTCTAGGCTGTCAGTTATTTTCTTTGGGAATTGAAAATATTATTCCACTGTTTTTTAGTCTTGGTTGTTATAATTGTGAAATTTGTGGCCAGTCTAAACTGTTCTTTTTTGATTACTTTACTTTTAATATTTCCCCTATATTTCTGGGTTTCATTATAGTGTCTAAGTGAAGGTTTAATTTCATAGTCCTTGCTTTGGATTAATTGTAATTCTTTAATCTGAGGATTCCTGTCTTTGACCAATTCTGGACAATTTTTATTTATTATCTATTTCCTTAATTTTTTTCCATCTAAAATTCTCATTAAATATATTTGAAACTTTTCATTCAATCATTCATTTCCTTCACTCCTCTTCATATTTTTTATTTCCTCTACTCTGCATTATGCATTATGGCAGTTTCCTCAGCTCCATCTTCTAGTTTACTAATTCTCTTTTCAAATGTGTCTACTCTGCTTTTAATCGGTCCATTATTTTTTCAATAACTATATTTTTCAATTCTAAAAGTTTGATTTGCTCAAACCTACCTTTCTTTCAGAGTCTTGTTGTGTCCTGTTTCTTTACTTATTTATTTTAAATATATTGATTTTAGAATCTAATTGAATTTCTCTGGACTTCAGTTCTCTAGATTATGAAGGGGCTTTAAATTAAATGGCCTCTATAGTAACTTCTACTTTTGAAGTTTTAGTATGCACCCTGATATTCATTTATTTTTTTAATAAACACCATTGGCATACTTTGCATTTCCCATCAATGAAGGTGGCACTGGAGCATGGCAGTGAATAAAGAATTATTTTTTTTTTAATGTTTTATTTTTACTTTTTTTAATGTTTTTTTATGTTTTATTTTAATGTTTTTTAATGTTTTATTTTAATGTTTTATTTATTTCTAGGAGAGAGAGAGAGAGACAGCACGAGCAGGGGAGGGTCAGAGAGAGAGGGAGTCACAGACCGAAACAGGCTCCAGGCTCTGAGCTGGCAGTCAGCACAGAGCCCGACGCGGGGCTCGAACCCACGAACCACGAGATCATGACCTAAGCGAAAGTCGGACGCTTAACCGACTAAGCCACCCAGGCGCCCCAGTAAAGGATTATTTTAAAAGCCACTTTCCCCAGATCTCTAGGGCTTTGAGTCAACACCTTCCGTTTTCTCACATCCCCTTCCTGTATTAGCACAGAAAGAAACAGGTGGTAAGACAGATGAAAACAGGCCAGGAAAAATATCCATCTGAGTTTGCTTTCGGATCAGAGTTATTTTTTGGAGGTTCATCAAAGAATCCAGTTGAAAGGCTGGGGAAAAGAGGTAAACGCTAACCCTCTCAGCTTTTCAGAGATTTTTAGTTTGGTTGTTGTGGCACTTAAAATATAAAATTAGAGTGTTAATGGTTTTTCTATACTCTCTAAACTCAATGGGATATTGGAGAGCTGGAAGAGGGATAATGAAGGCCTGTATTTCTTTTTATCTAAAGATCACCACAATTGAGCTAGAAGAATATAAAAAGGTGCTGGAAGTGTACAGAAGGTTATAAGCCAGGGGTGTAGGATGTGATCTTAATATATTTCTATAAAGGGAAAGTGAGTGATCAATACAACCATCTCTGTGGCTTATATCCTGAAGTGCCTCACAAGCATCTTTCAAATTCTGCTCCATGTCAATGTCGAATATTCAGTGAGTAGAAGATGCAATGAGATTCAGTGCTCCTAAGCCCTGGCTTCTGGTCTATCAAACTGGTTGTGAATGCTGTGCACAGGAACTGTATGTTCTTAGGCAAATGACATGGAGCCAATTAAAAGTGATATTTAGCATAAGTCAAAGAGCACTGGCTTCCCGCAACAACCCCCCCCCCCCCACCTGCCACTGACTGAATGCAGTCATGGTGCTTTTATGATTTATTTCCATTGTTTAGATTTTCTGGAATAAATTTGATTGAGGCATAATTTAATATATATATAATTTATATATACTTTGTCTTAAAATTCAACAAAATATAATTTCCCTTCTTTTCCCATGCTGCCCCAGACAAAGTTTTGGAACTAAATGTCAAAGCTGTATTCCTCTCCTGACTACTGGTGTTTTTGAAAGATGTGGTTGCCTCTTAAATTTCTTTTCCTCTGTGTCTTAACTGCAAACAATTATTCATTCTAAACAGTAATCTAAATAAAGATTATCTGGGAGAAACTTTTTGTTAAGCCCCTGAGGCACTGTTTGTGAAGCACCTGCATTTATTCTACATATATGTAATTTTTATCTCTCTCTCCTTCATTGCTACTTCCATCTAAATAGCTTTTAGATCTATTTTTCCTTTGAAATGTCTCATTCTCATCCTTCTCTTTTAGTTCTTTCTTTGCATACCCTTTCCAGCTTCATTTCTTTTATCTGATTGAAGTAATCCATTCTGGGAGCGCCTGGGTGGCTCAGTTGGTGTGACTCTTGATTTTGGTTCAGGTCATAGTCTTGCAGTTCAAGAGATGGAGCCAAGCGTTGGGCTTTGTGCTGACAGTGTGGGGCCTGCTTGGGAGTTCCTCCATCCCTCAAAACAAATAAACATTTTAAAATAACCCATTCTACATATTCTCTAGCCAGATTAACCTTCCTAAAGCACAACTTCATAGTCTTCCTTTTGCTCAAAGGCTATCATTGGTTCCCTTCTGCCTACTAAATCAAACACAGACTTCTTACTCTACTGGTCAGTGTCCCCTACAGTCAGGCCCAATGAACCCTTGCCTCACTATGTACTCACCAGCCTTTTATTTTGCTTAGAGTGTTACTGCTGTCACATCTCCCTGTAGGAAAGATTGCCCACCTTTTGATTCTCAAACCATACTATCCTTTTCTTTACCTCTCCATCATCACTTGTATGCAATATTTTTCTATTTTTTTTTTAATGAATTTATTTTTTAATTTACATCAAAGTTAGTTAGCATATAGTACAATAATGACTTCAGGAGTAGAATCAATGATTCATCCTCTATGTATAACACCCAGTGCTTATCCCAACAAGTGTCTTCTTTAATGCCCCTTATCCATTTAGCCCAACCCCCCCTCTCAGAATTTGTTCTCTGTATTTGTCCCCCTCTCTGTTTTTATTTATTTTTGCTTCCGTTTCCTTATGTTTGTCTGTTTTGCATCTTAAAGTCCAGATATGAGTGAAGTCATATGATATTTGTCTATCTCTGACTGAGTAATTTCGCTTAGCATAATACCCTCTAGTTCCATCCACACTGTTGCAAATGGCAAGATTTCATTCTTTTTGATTGCTGAGTAATACTCCATTGTGTGTGTGTGTGTGTATCACATCTTTATCCATTCATGTGTCAATGGACATTTGGGCTCTTTCCATACTTTGGCTATTGTCGATAGTGCTGCTTTAAGGTACACCAAGGGATACCTTGGTGCACCAAGGGATCTTGGATAAATACATAGTAGTGGAATTGCTGGGTCATAGTGTAGTCCTAGTTTTAATTTTTTGAGGAACCTCCATACTGTTTTCCAGAGTGGCTACACCAGTTTGCATTCCCACCAGCAGTCCAAAGAGATCCTCTTTCTCCACATCCTTGCCAATATCTGTTGTGGCCTGAATTGTTCATGTTAACCATTCTGACAGGTGTGAGGTGGTATCCCATTGTGGTTTTGATTTGTATTTCCCTGATGATGAGTGGTGTTGAGCATTTTTCATGTGTCTGTTGGCCATTTGGGTGTCATCTTTGGATAAGTGTCTATTCATATCTTTTGCCCATTGCTTCACGGGATTATTTGTTTTGGGGTGTTGAGTTTGCTAAGTTCTTTACAGATTTTGGATACTAACCCTTTATCTGATATGTCATTTGCAAATATCCTTTCCCATTCCATTGTTGCCTTTTAGTTTTGCTGATTGTTTCCTTGGCTGTGCAGAAGCTTTTTATCTTGATGAAGTCCCAGTAATTCATTTTTGCTTTTGTTTCCCTTGCTTCCAGGGACGTGATGAGTAAGAAGTTGCTGTGGCTGAGGTCAAAGAGGTTTTTTCCTGGACTCCTGTGCAAATTTATATCTGCCATTTTTTTTTTAACTCATATGGCACTTTGTACTGTGCCTAGAACACATGTTGCCTTTTCTCAGGGTAATTTATGTTTGTGCCTTATTTTTCATACTAGATTGTAAACTTCTCATCTTATTCATCTTTGTATCCTCCTAAATACCTTGCATATAATATAATAAAATACTGGCACCGTTATTTGTAGTATGAATAAATATCCTCATCTCAAAGCTCTGTTGTCTGAATAAAGACAAATATTTAAAATATTTTGAAACTTCAAAATTATGATATACAGTTTACTTGAAAGATAAGGTAGAATAAAAACTGATTACAAATGATACCTAATTTACTGTGTCATACATGACTCATATAATAGATTAAATGAATGAATAAAAACAGATGTTGCAGGACACATACAAATGCTAGCCCATCTGTAAACTAGCAGAAGGTATTCATCATGTCCAGAGAAAAAAATCTCTTTGTACATTAAAACAGTAAAATGAATTAGAAAAACTAAAATGAATTAAGGTAAAAATACATTATTAACCAATGTAAAGTATTTTAAAATATAAAATATCCATTTGCTCAATATTTAAGTAAATTCTTCTAAGTCTGTTGGGTCAGATTCTGCATTTGGATCTTAACATACTCATTTGTTCTTTTTTTTTTTTTTAATGTTTATTTATTTTGTGAGACAGAGACAGAGTGTGATTGGGGGAGGGGCAGAGAGAGAGGGAGACACAGAATCAGAAGTAGGCTCCAGGCTCTGAGCTGTCAGCACAGAGCTCGACATGGGGCTCGAACCTACGAACCATGAGATCATGACCTGAACTGAAGTCAGATGCTTAACCGATTGAGCCACCCAGGAGCCCCACTCATTTGTTCTTAAAGGAGTATTCAGTATAGCGATACAGCCCTGGGTTCATATTCTGTTTTTATCCTTTACTGGTATGGAATTCTGGGATCCTTTTTTTTTTTTTTTTTTTTTATGTTTTTTTTTTTTTTTTTTTTTTTTTTAATGTTTATTCATTTTTGAGAGAGAGAAAGCAGGCTCAAGGCTCTGAGTTGTCAGCACAGAGCCCAAAACAGGGCTTGAAGCCACGGACTGCACGATCATGACCTCAGCTAAAGTTGGAGACTTAACCGACTGAGCCATCCAGGTACTCTCTGGGATCTTTAAAGCTGTAGTCTCCTCACTTGTAAAATGAGGATTAGAAATAACCACATTATGGAGTACCTGGGTGGCTCAGTTGGTTAAGCATCTGACTCTTGGTTTCGACTCAGGTCATGATCTCACAGTTTCACGAGTTCAACCCCTGCATCAGGCTCTGCACTGGCAGCACAGAGCCTACTTGGGATTTTCTGTCTCCTTCTCTCTCTACCCCTCCCCTGTTCACACTGTCTCTGTCTCTCAAAATAAATAAATAAACTTAAAAAAAACCCAACCACATCATAAAGTATTTTAAACATTAAATAAGATTATATGGTAAAATACTTAGCATAGTGTCTGACATATAGTATATGTTCAATATATGATTGCTATTTTTTCAAGTTAAATCATAACCTATTTCAAGAGATCGATTTTTGTATTCTAAAGTTGTGCTAATATGGTAGATACTACCCACATGTGGTAACTGAGCTTCTGAAACATGGCTAGTCTGAAATGGGATATGGGTAAGTATAAAAATCACACTGGATTTTAAAGACTCAGTATAAAAAAAAAAGCAAGGGGCACCTGGGTGACTCAGTGGGTTAAACACCTGACTCTTGATTTCGGCTCGGGTCATGACCTCAAGGTCCTGGGATTGAGCCCCACCTCACGCTTGGCTCTGTGCTGAGCTTGTAGCCTGCTTAAGATTCTCCCTCCCTTTCCCTCTGCCACTTCCCCAATTCCCCAATTGCACACGCATGCACGTGCACTCTCACTTGCTCTCAAAAAGGAAAAAAAATTAGAAAAGTCAAATATCTTATTAATACTTCTTTTATATGGAATACATATTGAAATGGTATTTTAGATAAATTGGGTTAAATAAAATGTATTGTCACATTAAAATTTCACCTCTCAAAAGTAAAAACTGTTTTTACTTTTTAAAATGTAGGTACTAGAAAACCTTATGTTATATATGTGTCATGCATTGTATTTCCATTGGGCAATACTGAGCTAAAGTCTCTGGTCAAGGACAGAACTCAGTATACAGATGTTCAACTAATATTTGGCTGATTGATATGCTAAATCTCTTCAACATTTCATTACACTGACACAATTAAAAGCATAAGAGGCTGTATTTTTTCAAGTGCACACAAATCAAGACAGATTTCCAGGATGGTTATTATTAGAGATACTCATATGTAAATGAATTATTTACTCAGTAAGTTTTTGGTAATTTTCTCCTGCAAATCTTTAAGCACTGGAGCAAAACTCTTCAGCCAGAGCTTTAAGGAAACTTGTGCAGTTAAGAATGGGAATGACCTTTTATTTGTCAATAAAACCTTAGTAAAGCTGGAAGAAAAAGAAAAAAGAATGGCGATGACCTTTCCAGGACAAAGAAATCCAATTGCTGAAATTAAATTTGGCAAACGACGATGAATCACAAATTGTCAGTAGGCCAACTATGTTGTCAAATCTAATGGGTAAATCAGTATCACTGATGCTCTTTGGCTCACGCATTTTCCTACTCTTTATAGCGTATCTAACCTGAAGGATTCCGGGAAGCAAAGGATGAGGGCAGATGCTTTGACACTCTCTTCTTGGTACAAGACATGCTGGCTAACTGCAGAGACCATTTGGTCTTCTTCCATAAAGTTCCTTAAGCATGGAGTAAATGTCTCTGATGGCTCTCAACACAAGTAGAACTGGGGCCAGATAATACTCTCTGAATATATTACTCCTTTAGCCTTATTGGATGTGCAGCCAACAAACTCTCACTGAAAGAAATGCATGGATTGGTTCTATTCTAAGCTTTTGGTGGGAGTGAGAAGGAGGCTTGAATGTGATTGTTTGAATTGTTCCAGAATGCAACAGAGTGCTTACTCCTCTTTTCCTCCAACATCTCTTGACTCTTTTCCAATCAACACCTCCACCACCATCTCACCACCACCACCATGGTGGTTAATATTTATTTAGTGCTTACTACATTCCTAAGTATTTTTTATCTGTTATTACCTCACTGAGTACTCAAGACATTCTTTAAATTAGATATGACTTCTAACTTTCAAGATGAGGAAACTGAGGTAGAGTAATTAAGTTGCCCACAGTCACACAACTAATAATTAGAGCAGCCAGAAAGAGAAATGAGACTGCTGATCTTGGTGCTCAAGACCCCAGACTATGTCATCTGGAGAATATTCTGACTAGTCTACATAACACAAAGGAAGAGATCTGCTTGGCCAGGGCAAGCCTGGACCTATAGGTTATTCCTTAGGCTGCTCTGGCACCTAGAGGTGTAGAATTTTTGACTTCCGATCTTTTGTGGCCTTTGAGAGAGTGCCAAAGGTCTATAATGGCCTATGGCATTTTCCTGGTGCCTAAAGCTAGTCTTTAATCACAGGGTATTGTTTGAAGTTTTGCAACACATAATATTGTTCATTGGTTTGAACAAAGATGTGTATCATTTAGTGAAAATAAAGCCTATTTCTTATGGTGCCCTTGGATTACTTTCTGGTCCCTAAGGAAATGGAAAATGGAAGTACTACATAAACTTCACAATTTTTGTTTTCTACCATCTTCCTACATACTTCTATTCTCCAGGGAGCCCCCTAGGGTGTCTTTAGCCTTGGAAACTGGCTTGGGTTCATCAAGACATAGGGTAGAGAGAATGGATACAGAGGGAAAGCAAGACTGTGAGCAAAAATAAAAACTACTGATCCACTACTTCATCAGGTTACATGTGCTTCATTCTGAGGGAGAAGTACATTGGCTAAGCTCAAGTAGACTCTATATAAGATGTGTACAAATGCCCCCAACTTTTTTTTTTTTTTTTAAGTAGCAACTTGATTGGTTTTTCTTTCTGAATAGTTTGGAGGAATAGGAAAGAACAAATGAAACACTTTTTTTGCTCAAAGATCTACACCCTAATGAATTGGAGAAACACCAATTAAATATCCAAAAGTCCTTCGTGACTGAAGATTATGACATTAAAGCAAATAAAGTCTATCAAGAACCACAGTGTGATTAATTTTAAATGGAACTGTCTTTACACAGTTTCCAAATTTGCCGTAGGCTCATGGAATGTTAGAATGGGATAAATTATTAACAGTTTTCTAACTTCCTCATTTTTTATATGAGGAAACTGAAGCCCACAGAAGAGTGTGTTAGAGTCAAAGATTTGGTTTCAGACTCCCACTTCTTTGGATTTTTCCCTTACAAATGAAATTATTTGCTTAATTTGCTTGCTTGAACTAAGCTGCCTGGTTCTTTTGGTATTTTCAATTTGTTTCCAGAGCTGAAAATATCATCAGTACTGCTTTCAATATATTCATAAAGCGATAGTTATGATCAGGTGATAAGGGTACTCTTAAATTAATATGGAATTATGTCTTACTATATAATTTCAAATAGGATCCTCACCTAGAATTTCTATTTCTAAAAATTTTGCATGTTAATATAAACAAAAGTAAGCAGTCAGATGAACAACTTTGTTCCTTGACTGAGGATCAATGTATCTATCCGCCCTCTAGGATGACACTAAACACATAGATACCATAAATTGTATAATAACTAAATAAATATACATATTTCACATACAAATAGATGGCATATACATTTTGTTTAGGCAGATTACACTTAGAATACTGGGCACAGTGAGTCCTGAAGACCGTTTAATATACACATGTATGGAGTTGTACACTTAATGATTTGTGTGTTTTACTATATATAAATTACGCCCCCAAAATAAAACTCAAAAACATAAACCACAAAACATTAAAAACAAAACAAAACAGAAAACCTTGGACATGCAATTGATCTTTTAGTTATTTGTAATTTCAGATTTGCTATATCTTAATTGCGACTGATACTTAAGAGTGGTTTAAACACTTTTTTTCTGTTTCTTCTTCAGTTTAATTATCTTCCAATAAACTAAGTTATTTTAAAAGATCTTGTGATCCCCTTATAAGGCGAGAAAGGCTTTAACTTACCCATTTGCAAGTAAGATGGTGTAGTAATTATGTCCAGAATTTTGTAGAATAACACGCGAGGCCATCTCTTGGGGGGGGGGGGGGAGAGTGGGATACAATACTGAAAACGTTTCTTTCACTTCGTCGTTCTCCGCGGCCTGATGTTTGTGGGGTTTTTCAGGCAACAGTAGTCAGAGATCAAATGGGTCGCTCAACTAAAGAACCTTTCCCAAAGATGTTATTATTCTATTTCCACCCCACAGATTCTCAAAATCCACTTTTTTTTTTTTTTGGAATGCCACCTGAGAGCAGTTGCTTGGGAGACATATCCAGCACACTTGATTTAATACATTTAAAAAACGATTTGCTTTTATGTTTTTATCTCCCTGAGTATCGACTCCCATTCTCTGACGTTTCGGCTACTCTCAGTACTACCGCCAGGCGGTTTCCTCACTCAGCTGCAGGTCAGGGAACCTCAGCTTAAAAAAAAAAAAAAAAAAAAAAAAACCTGCAAAACATCCGGTAAAAGGGGGAAGACTACGACTCCCAGAATGCTTCCCCGTCTTGCCCGTCTGCCCAATGACCAGACTCCGCGAGCCTCCTCTCAGCCCCATTGGTCAGTTTTCTTGTCAGTGGGGGGAGAAACAGCCCCAGAGGTCACGTTTTCCCGCCAAGGCTCAGCGCCGCTCCATAAAGCCGAAGAAGAAAAAGTTCCCGATTGGATACTCGCTATTCTCGCGTAAGAGGAATCAGCCAATCAGAATGTGTATATTCCCAGCAAAGCCCCGCCCCTTCTCGACGTAGTCTTTGGTGGCGGGAAAAGTTCGGTAGTTTTCGCGCCAGGGCTGGGTCATCTGGGGGCCCTCCGCGCAGTTTTGGAGGTAGCGGTTCCCAGGCGGCGAGCATGGCGGGGACCGTGGTACTGGACGACGTGGAGCTGCGAGAGGCGCAGAGAGATTACCTGGACTTCTTGGATGATGAGGTGAGAAAGGCACGGGGTCGCGCTTCTCTGTTGCTTGGAGCCCCGGGGGACGCTGACGGGCCGAGGTTAGCTACGACTCCACGCGGAGCCGCGGCAGGGCCCTGGAGCTCCCGAGAGGACCGCTGGGCTTCCGGACTGTTGCGGCCTGACCGGCGCCCTCAGGACCCTTCCATGCCCGATCTCGTAACGTTTCTCGCGGTGGAATCCGTCATTAGTTGGTCGCCTGTAGGTGCATCCTTGACAGAGCGATCCTGTAACTTTCTCATAAGTGCAAACGATAGCGGGGTCTCGCGAAAGTGCACACAAAATAGCAAAGCCCCCTTTGACCTTTTGGAAATTACTCCCTGCTCTTCGAATTTGGAGGGAGTGTGGGGGAAAGAAGGCAGTAGAACGGTAATGACCCTGACGTTATCGATGCGCAGATTCTAATGACTGACTTCCTACAGGGCGAAAAGACTTCCTTCTCATTTGACCGCATTCTTCTTTTTCAGTGCCAAAGGAGATGCAGAGGCAAGTGTTTGGTTTGCTGGTAAAGGGGGTTTTGTATGCCACGCTAGATTGGAAGCCTTAGAATACATTATTTTAAAAGGTTGATAATGCTGTGTCTGTAAACAAATAGGAAAGGCTCCCTATTCCTTTAGGTCTGGATACAGAGAACTCTTTTCCTATTCTATGTACAGCCCATCGAGAAATAAATCTCTTAATTCCCTATATAATTCTTAAATGAAAAGTCATTTTGATATGCTAATCTTGTTTTGACAAGATTTTTACTTGTCCTTGTAGACTTATTATGAGCTTGTTTTAATTCCCCATTAAGTTGAGAAATGACCGCAAACAGAAAAGCTGTAGTTGTCAACAGGAATAATACCATGGACGTTGAGGAAATCATTACACTCCTGCATTGGCCTTGTAGGGTGTATTTGGAATTTCAGGCTAGTGAGTGAAAATGTGAAGAAGTTGGGCATCAGCTGTGCTATAGAGAATGACCTACATCTTGCTGTGAGAACTGCCTCTGTTTAAATACCATCTTGTATTTGAATTTATGGCTGTTGCGATATGTGGTGGCTGTTTTGCAGGAAGACCAGGGAATTTATCAGAGCAAAGTTCGGGAGCTGATCAGTGACAACCAATACCGGTTGATTGTCAATGTGAATGACCTGCGCAGGAAAAATGAGAAGCGGGCTAACCGGTATGTGGCAAGGGTTTCCAATTGGATATTCTTGCTCTGAGTGAGAATGGCTCCCTTTTCTCTTCTCCATATTGGAACAGGCTTGTCAGGAGAGGACCTGGATGAAATGTTTTTGACCCTTATTGCCTCACCTCCTGTGGTTTTTTTTTTTCTTCTTCTTCCCAAGGTGGGTGGTGGGCATTTTCCTCTCGAGAGGTCCCCCTTTCATGTTTAACTGAGTATCATTTCTGCATCTTTGAAAAGTTGAACTAATGTTCGCGTCAGTTCTGATATAATTTACTGAGTCTTGTAGGATGGCAGGAGAAAGGAAGAGCTAGATTTTCACTTGTTGGCTTCATCACCAAAGAATGTCCACTTTTGTTTTTGAGGGTCAGCTTTTTTGAATTTTTCTTTCTCTGCTGAATTGTTCTTTTTCTTGCCCATATGCAGCCTCCTGAGCAATGCCTTTGAGGAGCTGGTTGCCTTTCAGCGGGCTTTAAAGGAATTTGTGGCCTCCATTGATGCTACCTATGCCAAGCAGTATGAAGAGTTCTACATAGGATTGGAGGGCAGCTTTGGCTCCAAGCATGTGTCTCCCCGGACTCTTACCTCCTGCTTCCTCAGCTGTGTGGTCTGCGTGGAGGGCATTGTCACTAAGTGTGAGTGGCTTCAAGTAGGGGACTAGGGGAATGGAGGCGGGATAGACTTGGGGGGGCTGGGAAAGCAGGAGAGGCCAAGCAGAGACAGGTAGCATATAGCATTGAACTTACAGGGCTAAATTGGAAGGAGCTGTGAGTGTCATGATCAGGGGGTCCAGAATGGTGAATTTTGCTGAGAGTAGGGGAATCTTGGTTCTTGGCAATCTCCTCGTTCTAATTCTGAACTCCTGTGCCTGACTTCTTGGACAGGCTCAGTTGTACTTTGGATTTTATACAGATATGTTTATGTTCTCCATATAAATATAAAAATGAATAAATGACAAATATTAATGAAGTAGCTGTAACTAGTCAGAAGAACACAGTATTTGGAGTTATGACAGACTTGCCCGAGTCAGATTCCACCCTGTCACTGCCTAGTTGCGTGACTTACTATGCATGTTTTCCATTCCTAGGCTCTCTAGTTCGTCCCAAAGTCGTCCGCAGTGTCCACTACTGCCCTGCTACCAAGAAGACTATAGAGCGACGTTATTCTGATCTCACCAGCCTGGTGGCTTTTCCATCCAGCTCTGTCTATCCTACCAAGGTGAGGAGAATGAATTAATTGGGCTTCTTTGGAGGTTGGAATCCAAGATGTCTGTTTTTATGCAAATAATTATGTCTGAGGTCTTCTAGAAGTAAATAAGATGAAAAGTAAGGATTAACCTGAAGGAAAGATTGATTGCTAGCCAGAGTTTAATATGGAAAGTCTTCCAATTCTATAAATATTCACTTCAGAAAATTTGAGAAATTTTGGAAGGGTTGAAAACCATCAATCTACGTTGATCTTTTAGCAAAGTTAGATGTAATTTTATAATCTACTTAAAGTAATATGGGAGGATATGCTACGATGCTAATAGGAAATCTTTGCAACTCTTTTACTTTGGGTTTGGGGAAAGAATGGCATTGGAAATGGCTTAATTCTTAAGTGGTCAGTTGATACGAATTGAGGCCAATGTGAGGCCTCCTTAATGACAAAAGATGGTTAATGTTGGTTTCTTGATGTCTGAATTCATTCTATCAAAGAATACCTGTCCCTTCCATCAAATAATAATTGAGAGGTACTGTATCCAAAGAATTGTTAAGTACTGTGGAGAACACAGATATGAATGAGACCCAGTTCTTGTTTTCAACTCAACTGGTGCAGGAATCTGAAATGAAATGAAACAAGAACAAATATCTTAGAATTATAAGCATGATTTAGAATCATTTAGTCTGCCTCTAGGTGAAATGCTGAGGTTTGGAGAGGTTAAGTGACTTGCATATGGTCTCAGTGGTGACTCTAAGGACTAGGACCTATGTCTTTTTCTTTCAGGCCATTTGGGTTGTCTAAGTCTCCCTGCTCTCTTCTTCATTAAGAGCCTGCCTTCTAGAATGTCTTCAGTAACTACTCAGAGAGTACTCTACTGTTGATTACTGGGGTCAGGCTTTTTTGCCCAATACCTGAAATACTTTGGACTCCTAGAGGTCATCTAGTGTGGTACTTAAGAATATGCCTTTGGAGTTATACTTGCCTCAAGTCCTGGCTCTGCCTGTGTGACTTTTGGGAAACTCTCCAGCCTCAGTTTCCTTATATGTTAAATGTGAAAAACATCTGCATGACAGAGTTGTTGTGAGGGTTATATGAGATAATCTCATGAGATAATAGCACGATGCCTTGTATATAGTAAGCACTTAGTAAGTGACAGCTGTTGTGTGTTTAGAAACTAAAATGGCAAGAAATCAAAGTTTAAAATGTTTTCATTAAAGTTTAAAATATATATATATAGGAAAGCTGATATGAGTTTGCAGCTCAGTGAAATTTCACAAACTGAATATGCCTGTAAAATCAGCATCCATACCAGGAAATAGAACCTTCCTAGCACTCAGAAGGTTTTGAGGGCCCACACTCCCCAAGGCTTAACCGTATCCTGATACTACTCAGCTTGCTTGTTTTTATATATTTGAAGACTCCCATGTTGGGCTTCCTTTGTTCAACAGATGTTTTTGAGATTCATCCATGTTGTAAATAGGTGTATTTCATACATTTTCATCACTGTGTAGTATTGACTTGTATGGATGTGCTACATTTATTTAACAATTCTGTTGATGGGATTTGGATATTTTCTAATTTGGGCTATTAGGAATAATACTGCTGTGAACATTGTAGTGTGTGGCTTTGGGCAAATGTTTCTGTCAGGTATTACCTAGGAGTGGAAATATTACATCATAGTATAGGGGAAATAAGAATCTTATTTTAGATGTTAATATAGCTGTGATTCCTTCGGACTGTAGTTGTCCCTCCCATTAAATGATTTGTTACTAGAAGAGATGGGAATGGAAAAAGCTAGAGAAGACATTTGGCTTGTTTACTTCCTAAATACTAAAACCTCAGGTCATATTCAAATAGTATTTGTTTCCTGCCAAAAATGAGTGTGGCATTTTTAAGACCACGATGAGATAATGCTCTTCTGCGTGTCTTTTTAAGGATGAGGAAAACAATCCCCTTGAGACAGAATATGGCCTTTCTGTCTACAAAGACCACCAGACCATCACCATCCAGGAGATGCCAGAGAAGGCCCCCGCTGGCCAACTCCCCCGTTCTGTGGATGTCATTCTGGATGATGACTTGGTAGATAAAGTGAAGCCTGGTGATCGAGTCCAGGTGGTGGGGACCTACCGTTGCCTTCCTGGAAAGAAGGGAGGCTATACCTCAGGAACCTTCAGGTAAAGGGGCAGTTGTGCGATATTTGGCATGCTGCTTGCAGCTTACATTTCTTGTATTCTTGAGCCAGTTTGCTATATTCTGGAACATCACATCAGACATGTGGAGCAGTCTGCCTGCCTGGGAGATAGGTTGCCTCTTCTCCATCAGATAAGCTGATAATACTATCATTATTATGCTAAAAGCAGGAGTTACTGGGAACATGGTTATAGCCTCATGGCTTACCTGGGAGAGTTTCTCATGTATCCCCATCTCCTTCTCATCTACTCTTCTGTTTGAAGTTCTGTGGGACAGTACACAGAATAAATTCCTGTGGTGAAGAATCATTGACTAAGACTCAGTTGTTGAATTCAAAACAACTTGCCTTTTTCTCTTTTTTCCTTTATTTTTTCCCAATGTGCTGTTGGCTCTGATGTTTAGAATTGAAAACAGCAGGCTTCCTTTCATTCTCTTTGTCCCAGGACTATCCTGATTGCCTGTAATGTGAAGCAAATGAGCAAGGATATTCAGCCTTCATTCTCTGCTGAGGATATAGCCAAGATCAAGAAGTTCAGTAAAACTCGTTCCAAGGTTTGAGCATCCTTTAGGGATCTGAAGCTGGGGATGGATTTGTGAGGGTTGTGTTTGGCCATGGGCCACCTTTCATCTTTGTACTGGATCAGGAGGAAGGTCTCCTTTGAAGTATGTGGTGTTAGCTTTTAGTTTTGACCCAGTCAGCAAGTAAAAGTGTTTTTGCTGTTTAATATTTCTGTTGTCTTACCTGCTAGGCCGCTGAGTGAACCTAAAACAAATACTAGAATTAAAGAATATCAATGTTATCAATGAGTACATTAGAATTGAAGAAAATATAGTTGACACTTGAACAACACAAGTTTGAACTGTGTGGGTTTACTTGTGGGTTTTTTTTGATAAATACAAGTACTGTAAATGCATTTCTCTTCTTTATGATTTTCTTAATGATCTTTTCCTTTCTCTAGCTAAATAGAACATAGAACACATATCATACACAAAAATGTATTAATTGACTGATTTTTTGTTACTTGTAAGCTTTCCCCCAACAGTAGGGTATTAGTAAAGGTTTTGGGGAATCAAAAGTTCTACCTGGATTTTCAACTGCATGAAGTGGTTGGCACTGGTAACCTCTGCATTGTACAAGGGTCATCTGTATATGCCTGTGTGATCAAGGTCACTGGAAGCACAGTACACATTCTTATTCAACCTAATGTGTTTTGAACCTGGAAATACTTTTTTTTCTTAAATATTAAACCTCTAAGCAAGTTTTGGAATCCAGGCTTTCTCTGTATCTGTTCTGTTAGTGGTTTGATCAGTGGGATTTGTCTTAAGAAAGCCTTTTACAGTTAGAAACAGTGTCTGTATCTGTGGGCGTCTTCAAGTATTTTTATAGGTTAAAGTATAAAGCGGAGCTCAGCAAAACTCCACTGAATCTCACCAGGCTCTTTACAGCTTTGGTTATTCTTCCTATAGGATATCTTTGACCAGCTGGCCAAGTCGTTGGCCCCTAGCATCCATGGACATGACTATGTTAAGAAAGCAATTCTCTGCTTGCTCTTGGGAGGAGTGGAACGAGACCTAGAAAATGGCAGCCACATCCGTGGAGACATCAATATTCTCCTAATTGGTATGGCATTGGGGATTTGCTTTAGACTCTTGGTCTTCCCTTGTGGAGTGTGGTTGTGGGAATCTGTAATCTGTAAGATTGTGTATTCTTTACCTAGTGTATTTCAATTCCATCAAAGGCTGAAAGTCTTTTCTTACTATTCTCATTTTGGGGGTTCCTGATATATAATATCTAAAATATATTCTTCCATGAATAGTAAAGGAAAGTGAAAGGAATACAATTAACAACCAATTGTTATAAATTTCTATTATGCTCTTGGCAGAACTTGCTGGTGCGGGTGGGCAGGAGGAGTTTCCTAATAAGTCACTATTACCCTCACCTAATTACAGGAGACCCATCGGTTGCCAAGTCTCAGCTTCTACGCTATGTGCTGTGCACTGCGCCCAGGGCTATCCCCACTACTGGCCGGGGTTCCTCTGGAGTGGGTCTGACCGCTGCTGTCACCACAGACCAGGAAACCGGTAAGGGTATAAAGGTCTTTCGCAAAGGTCCCGCAGCAAGATAAAGCATAGATTCTTTGAGTTTGCTCTCTGCACTGGCCTGTGTTGGGAAGATAAACTTGAAAGGTTAGTTTGAGCCCAAAACTTGAAAGGTTAGTTTGAGCCCAGTTGTAGAGGACTGAGTAGCTTCTGGTAATAGTGGGTGAATTATTTAAGTCTTTGGGTGACCCTCTATTGACAAGACTGTCTTCAGTTTTTGGAGGAGAAAGCTTTGCAAATTGGAAGGGACATAAAAATGAAGATTGTGCTATTTATAAGTTAGAGGAAGGGATTTGAAGACTAGTGAAAAGAGAGTAGAGATCTAGTTGGGGAGTTACGTGAGGATGAAGATAGAGAATCCTTGAGTCAAGTGTGTTAGAGGCTGTCTGCTGAGGGATCATTCAGATTGGACCTTAAAATGTTGACCCACTAAGGCTTTTCTCTAAGGCTCTAGGAACTTAACAGCCCTTCACTGTGTTCTCATGAGTGACAGTGAGTGCCTAAGAAGGAGATTGAAGTCTTTCCCCTTGTCCTCATTTCCCAGGGGAACGCCGTCTGGAAGCAGGGGCCATGGTCCTTGCTGACCGAGGTGTGGTTTGTATTGATGAATTTGACAAGATGTCTGACATGGACCGCACGGCCATCCACGAAGTGATGGAGCAGGGTCGAGTCACCATTGCCAAGGCCGGCATCCATGCTCGGCTCAATGCCCGCTGTAGTGTTTTGGCAGCTGCCAACCCCGTCTATGGCAGGGTGAGTGGAATTAGGTACTTTACTGTTGTCTTCACCTTCGTTTGGTTTTGTTGAATAACTGAGCCATGAAGTTTATTCTTGATGCCCCAGAGAAATAATAGGCCAAAGACTAAAGGAAGCTCATCCATCATTTTGTTACTGCCTTTGATATAGGGCAGTGGTTCCTCACCTTTTCACACACATCAGAATCCCCTGGAAAGTTACTTGTTTGCAATAACTTTAAAAATACAAACCAGAAAACAAAAGCGACCTGCAGTCTGACAGCCCAGTAGCCTGTATGGCCATTACAACCAAAGTACTACATGCAGATGGTAACATATATAAACAGGACAGGGAGTACGATAGGGACATTAAAAGCTTCTTCTCTCTTTTCTCTTTCTCAGGAGATAGCCACTAATAGTTCTTAACTGTTTCAGGAAATCACTTAAGCATGTACCAACAGCTAGGTGATCTCTTTGTTAACGAATTAGTCTGTCTACCTTTGTTTTTTACCATGATGATGATGTGCTAATGTGGAATCTTTTACATTCATCCAGCTTGGGGTTTACTGAATTTTGCCTTTACTTTTTCTTTCTTTCTAGTAGCCTTTTTTTTTTTTTTTTTACTTTTATTATTTTTTTTTTTACAAATAGTTTATTGTCAAATTAGTTTCTACATAACACTCAGTGCTCATCCCCAAAGTGCCCTCCTCCATGCCCATCCCCCCTCCCCCCCACATCCATCAGTCCTCAGTTTTTGTCAGCATTCAAGAGTCTCTCATGGTTTGCCTCTCTCCCTTTCCCCCACCATTTCCGCCCTTCTTCTCCCCCTTGTTCCTCCGTCAAGTTCCTCCTAATCCTCCTATACGTGCAAACATATGATATTTGTCCTTCTCTGCCTGACTTATTTCGCTCAGCATAACACCCTCAAGGTCCATCCATGTGGCTACACATGGCCAGATTTCATTGTTTCTCATTGCCATGTAGTATTCCATGGTATAGATAAACCACATCTTCTTGATCCATTCATCTGTTGATGGACACTTAGGCTCTTTCCATGTTTTAGCTATTGTGGAGAGTGCTGCTATGAACATTGGGGTACATGTGCTCCTATGCCTCAGCATTTCTGTCTTTTTAGTAGCCTTTTGATGGGCATTTGGTGTTTCCCCCTTTTCCTCTTGCTATTATGAAATGAAGTTGTAATGAATATCCCTTTACGTATATTTTGTTATACATTTGGAAATATATCTGTATGATAAATACCTAGTAACAGAATCATTAATAGCTTTAAATAGCCTCCTCGTCCTTTCTTCCCATTGATGTCACCTCCACTCTCCTTTTCCCTTACGTTCTGCAGTACGATCAGTACAAGACCCCTATGGAGAACATTGGGCTGCAGGACTCACTGCTGTCCCGATTTGACTTACTCTTCATCATGCTGGATCAGATGGATCCTGAGCAGGATCGAGAGATCTCAGACCATGTCCTTAGGATGCACCGTTACAGGGCACCCGGAGAGCAGGATGGCGATGGTAAGGCTGTGAGAAGAGTAAGATGAACTAATGGAAAGAAATCTAAGTAGATGCTGTTACCTCAGGCCTGGCCTGGGTGGTGGGGAGTGTCTGAGTTGATGTTGAGCCCTTGCCTGCCTGGCCATTCCCTTCTTGCTCATTGGAAGTTACCCTGAGGTGTGTCTTCTGTCCATTTCTGGGCCTGAGAATGCCTTTGAGCATCTGTGAACCAGGTGGTCCCACCTTTCTTGTTTGTGGGCTCCACGTGTGTGTGTATGTCTGTCTTTGCTTTGTTAGTCTTCTCTGTCTTCAGAAGAAGCAACTTTTTACTCTCTTCCCCCAACTTGGGTTTTCCAGCTATGCCTTTGGGTAGTGCCATTGATATCCTGGCCACAGACGATCCGAATTTTAACCAGGAGGACCAGCAGGACACCCAGATTTATGAGAAGCATGACAACCTTCTGCATGGGACCAAGAAGAAAAAGTGAGCATTCTTCATGCTTCTCCCTTGAGGGAACCCGAGATTTAGGTCATATTAGCCCATGTTTTTATGTGCCCCCCCATGCAGGATCATGCTTGGATTATAATACTCTGGGCCTATTTTCTTTTCTGGAGAGGAACATATACCACTTTTTCTGGCTAGTTGCCTTGTGTCTGTGGTGATTAGGCTTAGGTTCTGATCTTTTCTTAAAATGGAAGGCTTTGACTACATGCCCAACTAATTGGGGGTGTTTCATGTCATCCTCACTTATGAAGTACTGCACAAATCATGTAGCCGTTTGTGACAGGCTTACATTGAAGGGGCAGTAGATAGCAAGCACTGGGTGGATTTGGATAAAGGAGACTAGGAATCAAGTGCTCAAAGCATGAAATGTGAGATTTTATACCTCTGCTTTGGGCCGTGGTCCAGTCGGAAGTATATGGTTTTCAAATCTGTTCATTTAAGAACATAGAATTTGGAGTCCGAAAACTGAATTTGAATCCATATAAGCCACTCTGAGCCATAGTTTTTACCTGTTAAGTAGGACAAATAATACCTAAACTTCATACCTGTACTGTTCATCTCACAAATAATATCTAAGTGAATAATAGCCACACAATTCAGAAAAGATATGTGAAAGGGTCTTAAACACATTCTATGTAAATAGGATTTATGGTAATGTATTCTAGATTGCATCTCTACATCTTGACCTGACTTCTCTGAGGAGAGGCCAAGTCCCTATCCCAGCCAGGTGCCAAGGTGTGGCAGAGAAGTAGAATTCACTGTGTATGTGTCCAGGGAGAAGATGGTGAGTGCAGCTTTCATGAGGAAGTACATCCACGTGGCCAAAATTATCAAGCCCGTCCTAACTCAGGAGTCAGCTGCCTACATTGCAGAAGAGTATTCACGCCTGCGCAGTCAAGACAGCATGAGTTCGGACACTGCCAGGGTAAGTCCCCACAGGGAAGATGGACATGGGAATTCCTTAAGTAGAAGGCTGCGGAGTCCCAGTTTTCTGGGAGCTCTGAAAACATTTTAACTTAGTGATTCCTTACTTTTTTCTTTCTGGTCTGAAGGGCTTCCTGTTAAATACAATTCTTATCATTTCCTTTTACAAAGGGAAATGAAGTGAGAATGCCAGAGATGCCTGTATCTCATGGTTCAGATGACATTGGCTTACAGAGCTAGGATTCATTCAGCAACATAAGGAACAACTTTTGGGAACTGAACTGGTGTTTGTTCTTACATGCAGGGTTAAAATAGGAAGAGCTATCCTCAAAGAGTTCAAATCTGGGATGGGGAGGCGGGAAGGTAGATGGAAAGATCATATATGCATATTTATAAGTATATACCAGTGTGCTACCTAAAAGGGAATGAATGTAAAAGATGATTGGAATAGAGATGAAGAAGCTATTAGTTTATCTTTTAGACTTTGTAGAAGGGGTATGAATGGGAGGGAAGAGACTATGATATTTTAGCTGGACTTGAACAAATGATTAGTTAGACAACCATGATGATTATCCAAAGCTATTTCTAGAAATCTCCCCGTGAATTTATCTGAATTTTGTGGAGCAGTGTAATTCATATAAGATTTCATGGCAAAAAGATCCAAGTCCAAGACCATTATTATGTGATATAGACTCTTGGATTTAGACATGATCCCAAATCGCCATTTCCAGCCTCACATTTGGACAGGCATTCATTCCATCTTATGGAATTTCTGCTAAGACTTCCTTGACACCGCCAGTGTCAGCATGCCTGGTACATCGCTCTTAGAATATTCTTCTATGGTGTAGACCCACAGGTCTTAATTTGTTTTCTATTGATTGTGTATGATTTTTCTTCAGATTAAGGACCCCCTTTTCTTTTTAACTGTTTCTCTCATGATGTGAACATGTTCAGTGTGTTAGAAGCCCTCTCATTGAATGTAATACACTATTTTAGTTGTGGTCTTAGTGGGTCTGGTAAATCTCTCGATTTGGATTCTGTAGTTCTGCTAATACAGGCTAGGATTTCAGTCACTCTTTATAGGTTATTCAAGAATTGGAGCTTTTGGGGCGCCTGGGTGGCTTAGTCGGTTAAGCGTCCGACTTTCGCTTGGGTCATGATCTCGCGGTTCGTGGGTTCGAGCCCCGCGTCGGGCTCTGTGCTGACTGCCAGCTCAGAGCCTGGAGCCTGTTTCAGTCTGTGACTCCCTATCTCTCTGACCCTCCCCTGCTCATGCTGTCTCTCTCTCTCTCCTAGAAATAAATAAAAAAAAAACATTAAAAAAAAAAAGAATTGGAGCTTTTTTTTTGGATTTTATTTTTTTTTAATTTTTTTTACGTTGCTTTTGTTATTTATTTATTTTTTTACAAATAGTTTATTGTCAAATTAGTTTCCACATAACACTCAGTGCTCATCCCCACAAGTGTCCTCCTCCATGCCCATCCCCCCCTCCCCCCCACATCCATCAGTCCTCAGTTTTTGTCAGCATTCAAGAGTCTCTCATGGTTTGCCTCTCTCCCTTTCCCCCACCATTTCCCCCCTTCTTCTCCCCCTTGTTCCTCCGTCAAGTTCCTCCTAATCCTCCTATACGTGCAAACATATATTTGTCCTTCTCTGCCTGACTTATTTCGCTCAGCGTAACACCCTCAAGGTCCATCCATGTGGCTACACATGGCCAGATTTCATTGTTTCTCGTTGCCATGTAGTATTCCATGGTATAGATAAACCACATCTTCTTGATCCATTCATCTGTTGATGGACACTTAGGCTCTTTCCATGTTTTAGCTATTGTGGAGAGTGCTGCTATGAACATTGGGGTACACGTGCTCCTATGCCTCAGCATTTCTGTATCCCTTGGGTAAATTCCTAGCAGTGCTATTGCTGGGTCCTAGGGGAGTTCTATTGTTAGTTTCCTGAGGAACCTCCACACTGTTTTCCAGAGGGGCTGTACCAGTTTACATTCCCACCAACAGTGTAGGAGGGTGCCCGTTTCTCCACATCCTCGCCAGCATCTAGAGTTCTCTGATTTGCTCATTTTAGCCACTCTGACTGGCGTGAGGTGGTACCTCAGTGTGGTTTTGATTTGTATTTCCCTGATGAGGAGGGATGCTGAGCATCGTTTCATGTGTCTGCTGGCCATCTGGATGTCCTCTTTGGAGAAGTGTCTGTTCATGTCTTCTGCCCATTTCTTCACTGGGTTGTTTGTTTTTCGGGCGTGTAGTTTGGTGAGTTCCTTATAGATTCTGGATATTAACCCTTTATCTGATATGTCATTTGCAACTATCTTTTCCCATTCCGTTGGTTGCCTATTAATTTTCTGGGTTGTTTCCTTGGCTGTGCAGAAGCTTTTAATCTTGATGAGGTCCCAACAGTTTATTTTTGCTCTTGATTCCCTTGCTTTTGGGGATGTGTCAAGTAAGAAGTTGCTGCGGTGGAGGTCAAGGAGGCTGTTTCCTGCTTTCTCCTCTAGGGTGTTGATAGTTTCCTGTCTCACGTTCAGGTCCTTTATCCATTTTGAGTTGATTTTTGTGCATGGTGTGAGAAAATGATCTAGTTTCATTCTTCTGCAAGTTGCTGTCCAGTTCTCCCAACACCATCTGTTAAAAAGGCTGTCTTTTTTCCATTGGATATTCTTTCCTGCTTTGTCAAAGATCAGTTGGCTGTATACTTTTGGGTCCACTTCTGAGTTCTCAATTCTGTTCCATTGGTCTATGAGTCTGTTTTTGTGCCAATACCATACTGTCTTGATGATGACAGCTTTGTAGTAGAGGCTAAAGTCTGGGATGGTGATACCTCCCGTTTTGGTTTTATTTTTCAGTATTACTTTGGCTATTCGGGGTCTTTTGTGGTTCCATACAAATTTTTGGATAGTTTGTTCTAGTTTTGAGAAGTATGCTGGTGCAATTTTGATTGGAATTGCATTGAATGTGTAGAGTGCTTTAGGTAGTAATGACATCTTAACTATATTTATTCTTCCTATCCATGAGCATGGAATGTTTTTCCATTTCTTTGTGTCTTCTTCAATTTCCTTCATAAGTTTTCTGTAGTTTTCATCATACAGATCTCTTGTATCCTTGGTTAGGTTTATTCCGAGGTATTTTATGGTTTTTTGTGCAATTGTGAATGGGATCAGTTTCTTGATTTCTCTTCCTGTTGCTTCATCATTGGTGTATAAAAATGCAACCGATTTCTCTACGTTGATTTTGTACCCTGCAACTTGGCTGAATTCTTGGATCAGTTCTAGTAGGCTTCTGGTGGAGTCTGTCGGGTTTTCGATGTAGAGTATCATGTCATCTGCGAAGAGTGAAAGTTTGACTTCCTCTTTGCCAAGGAATTGGAGCTTTTAATGTAGTGTGTAACCTCCAAATTCTGGTAGCTTCTAAACCATTAAAAGACTTGGTGAATTTATGTAAAAGTGAGTGTATTTGTTTTTGAACATGGGATGGGGTATAAATGATAATTGGGGAAACTTGGAAGTAGAAGTGACCAGCTCCATCACTGAAGAATCACAGTGGGAGATGTGGGGGTGCAACAGAAAGAACTAGCCCTCTGTTCTGATCCCAAGTCTTCAGTCAATTTTTGGGCCTTTCACAAATCCTTTCACTTTCAAGCCGTGGGTTTTTTGTTTTTTTTAAATCCAGGAATTGAGAAGGCCAGGGGTACCTGGGTGGCTCAGTTGGTTAAGCGTCCAACTTTGGCTCAGGTCTTGATATCATGGTTCGTGAGTTTGAGCCCCGCATCAGGCTCCATGCTGGCACCTTGAAGCCTCAAGGCTGCTTCGGATTCTGTGTCCCTTCTCTCTCTGCCCCTCCCCTGCTTGCACTCGGTCTCTCTCTCGCTCAAAAATAAAAAAATAAACACTAAAAAAAAAAAAAAAATGAAAACGCTAGATAATGTCACAGATGCTTAACTGGGCAGGCATATCAAAATCCCCTGAAACTGAAAAACTATACATGACCATTCCTAAACACAGACATTCTGACTCATGAGTCCAGAGATACCATTTAGCCAGTAGCATTTAAAAAAGATAGAAGCACACCAGTTTGGTATGCACCCATGTCCATGAGAATCACTTGATGGGAGCATGCCAGAATTCTCCTTCTCTGGACTTGAATTTACCTTACTTTAAAATTTTGTCCTCAGGGGTGCCTGGGGGGCTCAGTTGGTTAAGTGTCTGACTTTGGCTCAGGTCATGATCTTGCAGTTCGTGAGTTTGAGCCCTGCGTTGGGCTCTGTGCTGACCGCTCAGAGCCTGGAGCCTGCTTCAGATTCTGTGTCTCCTTCTCTCTCTGCCTCTGCCCCGCTCATGCGCACCTGCTCTCTCTCTCCCTCTTCTTCTCCTCCCTCTCTCTGTCTTTCTCTCAAAAATAAGCATTAAAAAAAATCGTCCTCAGATGACTTCTTTCACACCCCTGCCCTAGTGTGGCCTTGCACAAGTTACCTGAAGCCCTGAGTCCCATTTTCCTCATCTATAAAACTTGGAGGAGTTATTGAGAGTGTTAAATGACTTAGTTGATACAAAAGCAAAGTTCCTAGAGCATTGCAGGCTGGCAGTGAAGGATTATCATTCTTCTTTCATTATTGTAGTCTTTCTGGCTTTTTCTCTTTCTAGCTGTAAGATGTCTCATTTTCTTTTCTGTTCACCTACTCTTTTCTCCCTCAACATTTGGATCTCCTTGGTTATTTTTATTTTTCTGAATTTTGTAAGGTGTTTATATAGAATACAGAGCTCTGAATTCTTGTACTCTTTAGAGTCATTCTGGTAGTATCTTCATCCTTTTCTGTGCAGTGGGAATGACACGCATGCCTATGGAATTCTGGACAAGTAATCCTCCCTTATTTTCTTCCCCAGACATCACCAGTTACAGCCCGGACACTGGAAACTCTGATTCGCTTGGCCACAGCCCATGCCAAGGCCCGCATGAGCAAGACTGTGGACCTGCAGGATGCAGAGGAAGCTGTAGAATTGGTCCAGTATGCTTACTTCAAGAAGGTGAGGGTTCAGATGCTTGGGCATGAGAGCTTTTTCTGAGTAAATGTTGGTATGTTCATGGAGAGCAGGGCTGCCCAGCTCTCCATGGCTGACACCTGCATTTAGATCATCATTGGAAAGCAACATTTAACTGTGTGTGAGAACCAACTGCAAAGCTTTAAAATACTGATGCTAAAGCCTCTAGAGGCCCCAGAGATTCTGGTTTAATTGATGTGCTACATCATCAAGAGACTGCTTCTCTGTCTACTCGTACTTCCTTTATCTCTTAAAAAAGTAGATGTTTCCAAAGGATTGACTCTGATGATCTTCTTACCCCCTCTCTACCTTTTTCCTTTGCCAGTCTCTTGAGGTATCCCATTAGTTTCTCAAAAACTTGGCATTGAAAGTTGAACTATCACACTCATGTGGAACTTGAGAAACTTAACAGAAGGCCAAGGGGGGAAGAGAAGGGGAAAAAATAGTTACAAACAGAGAGGGAGGAAGGCAAACCAAAAAAGACTTAAATACAGAGAAGAAACTGAGGGTTGATAGGGGGGAGGGGACGTGGGGGAAAGGGGAAAATTTGGTTGATGGGCATTGAAGAGGGCACTTGTTGGGATGAACACTGGGATGTTATATGTAAGTGATGAATCCTGGGAATCTACCCCCAAAACCAAGAGCACACTGTACACTTTGTATGTTAGCCAATTTGACAATAAATTATATAAAATAAATAAACAAAACAAACTTTAAAAAAAAGAATGCCTTACATGTTCTTAGAATAAGTTACATACATTCAGTACATATTTGGACATATATATATTTGGACATATATTTGGAAAGAAAACGATGATCCTTCTCTTTTACATAATTTCCTGGAAGACTTTCTCTCACACTTCAAGACTATTTCTTACCCTTGGTTACAAACACCATAGGCTTTCAGTGACCTTCCAGGTGACAGGCTTCCATCAGGGTCCCACCCCACGAGGAAGAGATCAGCCCGATGGGATAATGCAATGTGTGTGTCATACAGGTTACGCCCAAAGAGCCAGCACCTTGTTGGCATATATTTGAAAGCCTCGTGGTCTAAGTTTTCTGTTCAGAGAAAGGTAAAGAAAAAAAAGAAATGTAGTAGTTATACTTCTGGATAATAGTCACTGGATTGGCGCTGCAAAAGATATCCAAACTCAGTACACTCAAAAAGTTGACAGTGTAATACTGGGAATTCAGATAAATTTCAAATGAAATATAAGAGCCCCTTCTAGGTGCCAGGTACTCTAGATGGTTGGGATACAGTAAATACAGAGATATGGAGCGATGTGGAGCCTTTCCTCATAGCTCTTAAAGAAAAAAAAAGTTGAACTATCAAACTTGCCTCTTATTCTTCTGTCTCTCAATTTCTGTGTGTGACATTGTGTTTATGTCATTTTAGACACCCAGGCCTTGAAGCCTTTACTGACTTCTTTTTCCTCATTGCCCACCTCCTTTCCACTTTAGTGAATTACAGCCACTCTGGGCTTTAATTGTGGGTTCATAAGCATTTCCTGGTTTACTTTTTTTGCTAGGGTGGGAGTTGTCTTAAATTTAAATTAAACACCTGATCTGTAAAGAAATGAATTGTTTTCCACTTAACCATTATTGGCCAGCCTTTTTTTTTCATACTATAAACACTCATTAAATACCTTTTATGTGAAAGGCATTGAACATACTTCTCAACATTTTTAAAGATAGGTAGCAGCCTTTTCCTCTGCCCCTGGTCCTGGGACTCAGGGACAAAAGAGGCTTAGTCATTAGACATGGAAGATTTTCAGCTGATGGTGTAGAAGGGACTCTTATTCAGAGTTCTTTATTCAGGTGCCCAGAATCAGTGACCCTTCCCGCCCACCTGTGCTTGGCTTGGTCTTAGGTTCTAGAGAAGGAGAAGAAACGTAAGAAGCGAAATGAGGATGAATCAGAGACAGATGATGAAGAGGAGAAAAGCCAGGAGGACCAAGAGCAGAAGAGGAAGAGGTAAGGCGGAGCAAAAAGAAATGAGAAAAGAATACAGTCAGGGCCAGGGAGAGGGGAGGAGGTGGATCAAGTACTGCTGGTCAACATCCAGGTTTTAGGGAAAGGGTGCCTAGATCTGCAGGGTTGGAGGCCAGAGATAACCTAGACAAAGTAGAGAGTGAGCATGCCCCTCTGTTGTCTTTGTCATGGTGCTTTTGACCTCTTTCCTGCTACAGCTAAGTACCAGGAGCACTAACTCACTTGGGTTTTTGAGTGTATCTTTCAAAATCCTTTCCTCATGATTACTTTTTCCTTTCATGCCTGTGGTTGAATTTATAAGGGAGAAAGCGTTGGGAAGCAGGATTGTTTGTGTTCTAGTCTGGAGGCTTTTGATCTCTTAAGTAAAAGTAACAGTTTGTTACAGGCTTTGGCCTAGTGTTTGACTTTGGTTGTAGGTAGTTCTAGTTCTTTTCCTCTGGTCGGAGGCACAGGATGGATTTCCCCAAAGCCTTTCTCTTGACTGCTGTGGGCGTTTTTAGGAGGAAAACTCGTCACTCCGATGCCAAGGATGGGGACACCTATGACCCTTATGACTTCAGTGACACAGAGGAGGAAATGCCTCAAGGTGAGTGAGTGCCCCCTCCTGATAAAGGGATGGTTCCTTTGCTGACTTGAGTTGCTCTGTGTACTGCATTATCTGTGGATTCCCATTTGGTTCCCTGCTCAGAGCTTTGGGTCTAAGAGTTTGTCCTAAAGGGAACTTTGGGAAATCCAGTCAAAATTTTGGAAACTGGGCTCCATTTGCTCAGTGGTTTGCTTCCTTCTTGATGAGCTGTACTTTTTGCCAAGCCTGGCGTAAGCATCCAAGATAACGTATGTTGAGGGTCTCCTGTCTGACTACTTTACCCTGGCTGGCCCTTAAGAACCCTAGGAAGTGAGTATTTGGCAGACTCAGTGAGGTGTGGGGAGTGGAGATTACTTGTCTAGTGTTTGTGGAAATGGCTTCACCTGTCGTCTTCCCATTGACTGTAACCTTTATCCTCTGAAGTGCACACTCCAAAGACTGCAGACTCACAGGAGACCAAGGAGTCCCAGAAGGTGGAATTGAGTGAATCCAGGTGAGTAGGGAAGTGAATGCCCCTGAGGCAAGGACTGCTTTCTGGGGAGAGGGCATGAAACAAGCTGGTTATCAGCAGAGCTCAGAATCGTAGGCCCAGTGATATTTAGAACATTCTATATTCTGATTTTATATTTATATTATAATTTCAAACTTTACATTTTACCATTTGCTTTATAAACAGTGCTCTGTGGGAATTTTGAATATGGTGTCCCTGGGAGATCAGGAAGGAGAGTCTTGAAGCAAGAACAAAATTTTTGTCTTACTGTAACCTTGAGTTCTTTTCAGTAGGATACAGACACATTTCTTTATTGAATTGTTGCTCTTTGCTTTGGGATGAGGAATTTTTACCACTAGAGGTTCAGAAACAGTTTTATATGTAAATTTTTATGTGTACTGGACACCAAAGAAAATCTATAATTATAGTTGGCTTTTTTTCAAGCATACAACACAATATGTTTACTGAAGAGAATATGAAAACATTGAAAAGTGTTTAAGAAAAGACATTAAAATCAATTGCAGTTCTATCCCCCAGAAACACCATTGAACTATATTTTATTTTATTTTTTTAAGTATTTAAGTAATCTCTACACCCCACTTTGAGCTCGAACCCACGACCCCAAGGTCAAGAGTCTTACGCTTTTCCAACTGAGCCAGCCAGGTGCCCTTGAACTGTATTTTAAAACACGTTCTCGGGAACTTATAGATTTTCTTTCTTTTTAAGTTTATTTATTTTGAGAGAGAGCACACACATGCATGTGCGGGGAGGGGCATAGAGAGAGGAAGAGAGAGAATCCCAAGCTGAAAGTGGGGAGCCCACTGTGGGGCTTGAACCCACAAACTGTGCTGTGACCTGAGCTGAAACCAAGAGTTGAACACTTGACTGACTGAGCCACCCAGAGGCCCCTAGATTTTCTTTTTTAATGACTGTAGTATGGATGTATGAATTTATTTGCATTTTCTAATGATGGACACTTAGGTTCTATAAAGCTGCTGTTGACAATAAAACATTCTTATATTTATCACTGTGTACTTGTGGAAGCGTAGTTGTAAGGATAATTTCTAGAAATGGACTCCGTTGGTCAAAGGATATATACTTAAAAATGTTCAGGAAGCTCTATAATAGAGGAGATATTGGGGGATGCCTGTATTGTGTTAACAAGAGCACTTGGGCTTGTTTACTTCTCCTTCATCCATCTTTTCCTGACTTGGACAGGTTGAAGGAATTCAAGGCGGCCCTCTTAGATGTGTTCCGGGAAGCTCATGCACAGTCAGTGGGCATGAATCGCCTAACAGAATCCATCAACCGGGACAAAGAAGAACCTTTCTCTTCAGCAGAGATCCAGGCTGCCCTGAGCAAGATGCAGGATGACAACCAGGTCATGGTCTCTGAGGGCATCATCTTCCTCATCTGAGGAGGCCTCATCTCTGAACTTGGGTTCTGCCAAGGAAGTTTCTCCCATATTTCCTCTCCTGGCCCATCTTTGCCTTCATTCCCCGAATAACGGTGTTAATTGCATTGAAGTTGAGGGACATGTGACAAAGCTGCCATGGGGTAAAGAGAAGAAAGTGGGCAAGGACTAAGATTGTTGCCTGTCGATTCATTCATTCATCCACTGATGCATTCTCCTATCTCCTGCCCAGAACAAACCAAGCCATTATTGGCTATAAATAACATATCCTCTGACAAGGGGGCAGGGGGACCACAGCTGGTTTTTGTTTATCCTTTCTGTGTTTGTTGGCTGTTTTTTCTCTCCTGAGCACATCAGTCTAGAACAGGCTTTGAGTGGTTCTGTGCTGGTGGAATGAGGCTCTGAGGCAAGTCACAAAGGTCAAGAAAGCTTTCTTTGCTGTAGCACTAGTTAAGACTAATACATGCTTCTGACCCAGATATCTGAGACATTTAATAAACTTAACTATTTTTATATTATATACATGGCCTTAATATGGTATGCTTTGGTAGACACATTTAATTTTGTTTTCCTTAAAAGCTCTGCCCTGCAGGATTTGCTGCTTCCACAATTGCACCAAGTTGCCACATGGTGGCAGCAGGCTGCTGTGTGTCCTTGGGGGTTAGGTCTTTAGGCAGTTTTCTTCCTCAGTGACCCCAGCATTTACCAGATAAGCTTGTACAAATCAAATTCTGCCAATTTGACATAGCTAAATGGCCACGGGGGCTGGTGAGTGAAAGTCCAGGAGAACCGATCCTTTGCCTGGTATTTCTGAGCCTGAATCAAAACCTCTTCATGGAGAAGTAATACCTGGTATGTCAGACACCTCAGTATTGTGAGTCCTTGCTCCTAAAGAGATCTCCTTACAGGATCCTTGTGAAAACACTTGCACTTGGATGTTCGGCTCTTAGGGTTTGCTAGTCTTTTTGCACAGGAATCCATGGAAGGGAAGTATGACTTTATGAGTGGCCTGCATCACATGAATCGGAAGCTGCTCTGAACAGGAGATTGTGTCAGTTCTTCACGCTGTGATTGGTGAAGTTTTTCCTTCTCCCTTGCTGATGAGGGGAGTACCTTACCCTGAAACTGTGGAGCAGAAGATGGGGAGTTCCAGTTTCACCTTTATGATTTTGTTTGTTCGTTCGCAGATAAGTGGGATCCAAGTCCTGTCGGAAGTAACCCAGAAACCATAGTTCCACAGGAGAGGGCAGTGGTATCAGAGGGAGGAATCTGCCATGAATTGAACACTGGCAAGGAGTCCTATATTGTGTGCTCTGCATTGGTACAGATAAAGGACTGGGTGGTTAGGGATACACACACCTAATGTGTCAGTGAGAAGTTTTAAAATATAATGAAGGCTACAGCCAGTAAGAACTGTAGAATTAAGGGGACGATGGAGAGTATCAGGAAGGGGTGGGAGTGACCATGGGGTACTGATATGAAGAAGAGCTAGGGGCTTTTAAGGATCTCCTCAAATGATCATTTCCAGAAAGGTCCAATGTTTTGTCAGTAGAACCCTTGCTCTATATCTTACATGCCTGGAGAAACTGAGACGGAGGAGGAGAGTAGGCAGATCTAGTATTCTGTAAAAGCTGTAAAGCCAAGTTTACCTTGCTGACATGTCAGCTCTGCGAGCTAACCAAAGGGTCTGAAGGGAGAAAACCATATATTCTGCAGCCACAGTGGATGGTGATTGTGTCAGGTTGACTGTTGGGAACTCAGTCTTCACATCGGGTCTTTAAAAACATATGTGTGTAGTTTCTCAACTTCTGAAAGAAGCTGGTAAACATTTAAAGGATGTGTTCCTGCTCAGCATCTGTGCGTTCCTGTTGCTGCTGCAGGAACGGCCAGGCTGCTCGTGCAGGGGGTTGACTTGTCTGCAGCTCGTTCTCCCCAAGGGTGCTGCTGTGCCACATGGCGCTGAGATTGGTGATGGCCCAGATTCACCAGGACACAGAAACACGCGATTCTTTATCTACATGCTTCACTCAAAAAGAGAAGTCTGTTTACATTTAATTTTGCCATTGAAATAGTTGAAAAATGTGTGAGGCTTAGAGAAGTAAGTCCTACCTCGAAAAATTTTATGCTACCTTATTCTTGAACTCTCTTGGGGGTAAATGAAATGTCATTATGAAAAGATAGATGTCAAAAAAAACAGTTTGGTAGGAGATGCTGGAATTGAGTCTCTCCTCTGCCATTTACCAAATAACTTAGGGTGAGTGGTGAGCTACTTGTTATTTTATCTGTAAAATGGAGATGCTCGCTGTCTCTTAGGGTGCTTGTGAGACATAACTGAGCAAGTGGTAAGTGCCCGCCAGCGTGGAAAATACTTCATGATAACTTCTGTTATTATTGCAAATTCCAAGTTTCACTAAAGCAAAATGATTCATTTTGATGTATTTTTAAAAACTATCGGACGCCTGAGTGGCTCAGTTGGTTGAGCGTCTGACTCTTGACTTTGGCCCAGGTCATGATCCCAGGGTCATGGGATTGAGCCCCATGCTGGGCTCCACACTGAGCGGGAATCCTGCTTAAGATTCTCTCCTGCCCCTCTCCTGCTTGCACCTTCTCTCCCTTTCTCTAAAATACAAAACAAAGCAAAACACATGATCCTTTCATCAAAGCCATTTACACTTTCCCCCTTGTTCCTGAATTCTGTTCTCTTTCCTGCCCTTCCACTCCTTGATGGTCCTTGTTCTCTGGTCAATGTGGCTTTGACTCCAAGTGCTTCTCACAGGGATGACCCTTACCTCATGCTTGTAGCAAAGGGTTGGTTCTTCAGCCTTCTCCCAAGGACTGGAATCTGCCCAGTGTAGGCAGTGTGTTCCCTCAGTCCTCAGAACAGCCCTGTGAGGTGTGGTCATTAGGAAAGAGGAAGAAGGTAATGAGAAAGGCTCATAGAAACCAAAGAATAGGTTATCCCGTTCTCATTTGTCCTGAGTTTTTGAACTATACCAGTGGTCCCAAATGATCCCAGACTTTCTGAGGCCGGGTTTCCCCCAAAGGGTTTGGTCAGTGGAGTAAGGCAGGTATGAGTCACCTGTGTGCTGGCTGCCAAAGTTACTCCATTCTGACTGAGCTGTGTGGAGTTTCTCCACCTACCCTGCCATCCTCGCTCCCCTCCCAGGAGCAGGTATCACCACTGAAGCTTTATTATAGAGTAGGGACGTGGGGAGGTGGAGTGTTGTGCACGGTTGCACAGGAAACCTCTTTAGAGAGCCCACAGTTTGCAGAAGAAATGAGCCCTGCACTGGGAAGCAAGGGTGCTGCATTCGAGTTCCTTTTCCAACCATATATGGCTGACTTAGTAGCCAGACTGGGCAAGCCACTTGCTTTGAGGGGAATGCTTGGTTTATCTCGGAAGGGAGATAGTTGAAATAGGTGATCTCTGAGGTCCCTCCTGGTAATGCCTATGATTCTTAACCCTCCCCCCCCCCAGTGTCAGTTCTACCCACAAAACATGTTATTAGCCCTGGCACCACTTGGAGGTGGGTCAGAATGAATCTGTTATCTTGTTAAATCCACTTTTTGAGGGTAGTGATTTTGGGGCTTCCCTTTTTTGTGGGTACAACTCTGAGATGTTTCCACTTATCTTAAGGGGTTTTGTTTAATTCCTAGAATAATTTTAGAAAAATAGTTAGTGTGTTTAGCTTTATTTTAATTTGCTGAAATATAAACCTAGTTCATTGTTTTGTTTTTTAAAGTGTTTATTTTGAGAGCCTGAGCAGGGGAAGGACAAAGGGGGAGAGAGAGAGAATCCATAGCAGGCTCTGCACCATCAGTGCAGAGCCCAAGGCAGGGCTCAGTCCCACCACCCTGGGATCACGTCCTGAGCCAAGATCAAGAGTTGGATGCACAACCCACTGGGCCACCCAGGTGCCCCTAAACCTCGTTAACATTCTTTTTCAAATCTGATGCCTCAGTAATGAATGCTGATTTCTACCTGGCCCATTATTAACCAGCATGTAATCCTAGCTCATTCTCTTCAGTTTTTCCTCAAGGGAGAGAATTGAGATTTTAACTTCTTTTCCTAAACATTTTTACTATTAAACCCTGAGTATCTTTCCACAGCCTGTAGGAGGATATTAGCTTCTGCTGGGATTTACCATTCTGCTAATAGTTCTCCCAGCAGGCACTTTTGGTTGTAGACAAAGCCTTCCTACATTTAAGTATCAGCATTTAACCTTGCCATAGATAGGTCAGCTCATGCCATCTTACAGACATGTGCTGCTGTTCTATTAATTTATGTGGATAGAGTCCTGAATGAGAGCTATAATAAAGCTGGATAAAATCTCCAAAAATATAAAGTTGGAATTGAACTGTGTGCATAGTTTTATTTTTTAAAAATGTCCCTGTGACTAATAAAACATAATGGTCTGTTTGGGAAAATAGAGAACCAAAATGATTTTACCACCTCACTATAGCTATTATAATTTATCTTTGATGAACATGAAAAACCAGTTTTGAAAGTGACCCCTTGCAATATATCCAGTGGTACCAGCAAGTCAGGGATTAAGCATTTGAGATTAAGATAGGGATTTAGGGACTAAGAATGTTTTGAAACTTTAAGGTCAGAGTTCTGAAAATCTTGCAGAAGTTCAAATATGTCACATTTGACTCTAATGGATGATAAAAAAAATAAATTTAGCAAATTGCAAATTAGGATTAACATAGGAATGCTGTATAACATAGGGAAGCTGATGAAGGGTTCCAAGTTCCTTAAGCAAACTAATTCCCAAAGATAGCAACTCCATTCATTTAATGATTGGGACAGGTGAGAAGGGGTGGCCCTCCTAAAAGTGATCACTTTTATTAAAAGCTTATTATATACATGAAGCACCATGTAAATTACCTCATTAAATCTTCCCTACTGTCCTCTGGGATGAATTTTGCTCTCCCAATTTTACTGAAGAGGAAGTAGTAGGCTTAGAGAGGTCAGATGATTTGCCCAGGTCCTCATAGCTAGTAGCCAGTAGATTCCAGATTCAGATTCAGAACTATCTTGTTTGTTAACTATTGTATTCTAACCATCATACTATCTGCTGCTTTCAAAGGGCTGAGACCGCTCTAAGGAAGTGGTCACAGCTACCTCTGTGAGTGAACCTGGTATGACAATAGCCTGGGTGCCAGTGTTCAAAGATGAAATTGAAGACCTTCCATAATTGATAATGCTCTCAGCAGTTTGCCCTTGGAAGCCTGTTTGGCAGTGACTGGTGTTTGCTATTTCATATTGTCTCACAAAGTTTATGCTATGGTGGGCCCTATAGTTACCAGGAATTTCTTCCTAGTAGACTCTGTCTCCTTTCCTCCCAGACTCTTGGGGTTCAGAGTCCTTTGGCTTCAGTCCTTTGTTTGAGAGATGCGGGCGGGAAGTATAGAGCCCCCTACTTCTGCCATGTTTTTCTCCCATTCAGTTACCAGGAAATTCTACTCTGGAAGCCATTTAAATTTTTTTGTACTAAAACCGCTAAAATATAATTTTTTCTTATTAAAAACAATGTTTTCATTAGGAAAATACTGACAATAACCATAAAAAGTAAATTGGAGCACTTGTAATCTAGTCACCAGGGAAAATATACCTTCGGGTTTTTTTTTGAGATAAATCTATATGTATACCTGTATAATTGAGCATTTGTTATTATTAATTTTTCATGATTATAAATAATGTCTTATTGCCCAATTTGTTGTACCTACTTATTTATTTCCTTAGGATGATTTCCTAGACTTGTCCATGCTGGATCAAAAATATGAACATCATTAAAGTTTTAGATATGTTTCACCAAATTACTAATTTATATCCCCATATGTGTGTGAAGGATGTCCTTTGTCTGACATCCTTGCTGATATCATCATCACCCCCACCTGTAACTTTTTTAAATTGCCAAAATTACTCTAGTTAGGATTTGAAATTAATTTTTAAGATTTCATACCATGTACTTCCCATATAATACCTTTAGTAGTATGTCATAGACTCTATCTAAAGTTCTTTGTTGTCCTGCAAGAAAGCAGACACAGGATTAAAATACAAGAGATGGCTAATGTCTGGGAAAAGACAAGAGCCTGGAATAAGGGTCCTTACTCCGTATTTATTAAGATCAGAAGGCTTACAAATGTGATGGGTGTGCACAAAGAGACAATGAATCTGTGAACATTAACTCATGGGCATGAGGAAAAGGGGTTTTGAAGATATACATTGTTAGGGATTTGGGTCAATATAAAAAAATCCTGATGCCGGGCAGATGGGCAGATGGTTGTTAATAGCAGACAAGAGTTGCCTTGTCTGTTTATCTTAGCTAGCCTAGGGGATAAGACAGATAGGGCAAGTAACCTCAGGGTTAACAAGGCAACTTTCTTTTGCTAATCAGCTCCAAGCTGCGCCATATCACCCACAGGTGTCTATAGCCTTATTTACCTGTTTACCTAATTTGGTCCTTCCTGTGAAAGCAGCTTTCTGCTATAGTACTAAACAGGTGGCGTTTTCACCCTGAATACCTAATCTTGCTCACCTCATATACCTTTGTGTTGGGGCTTTTGCCCCCCCCCCCATCTTGGAGGCTTTTGCTCCCACCCCCATCCTGGGGGCCTTGGCCCCACCCTCTCTATACTGGGCCTTTGCCTCTGCCCTCTTTAGGCTTATTACCTAATCCTATTTACCCAAACTTGGGTGTAAGCATCCTATGCTTTGTAATTTTTTTTGCCTTGTTAACCCATCAGTGCAGGCTCAGGGAATTCCTAAGCTTATTCCCCACAGTAGTACTTGGAATTCAGACTTATGGAGGTGGTTTAAAAATTCTATCATTACAAACAGTAAGTGCAGACTTACTTTTATATGGAGAGCAACTTTCCATCAGTATATAATCTTTGAGAACTAGGAATGAAAAGTTGGTAGAGCAAGGCATCTTAAGAGCTGAAACCATGTGATTTTGCTTGCTCTTGTTTCCATTTATCTTGTTCACACAGATAAATATGTGTAAGACAATGTGTAAAGGCTAAAAAGAATTCAGAATTAAAAAACAACAACAACAAAAAAGACTGGTTTTATTTCTTCTCCTCTTCAGAGAACAGGCAGAGTCACTCAGGTGTCCTGACTCCAGTCCTGACATCACTTGAAAGATGTTGCTCACTTTTCAAGTCTGATCCTCTGACAACCCCTCTCTCTTCCACCAGGCCCTGGGCCCCTTTGTGTCAAAATTTCTCCAGCCTTGCATGTGCATTCCTTCTCTGGTCTTGGGGTCAGAAGCCCTGGTTTGAATTTCAAACTCTGTTATTTGATAGCTGTGTGGCTTTGGACACTTGCCATGCACTCTTTAAGTCTCAGTTTCTTGTGAAATGGAGAGATTGATTCTTTTCCTCATGTGATTGTTGTAAGAGTCCAATAAAATCAAGTACATGAAAGTGCTTTGTGAGCTGTGTAGCTTTACCTCTAATGTAAGGCTATTAATATACTTGTTTTTCTTGGCAGCTCTTTGTTAAGGAGAAAAATGGCCCTGAAGGAGTTGTAGAGAAGGGCCCCTTTGTTTGAAGATGGATACTGGAGGGAGGCCTCGGACCAGCCCAGTCTGTAGGAAAGCCATCCAACCTCCATCATCAGCTGAGGAAGTTGGATCAGATTACCTCTAAAGATGTAAAGAGCTCCTGAAATCTATGATGGAGGCTGATAGCAAAAGGTAAAGAGATGTCTCCCTGCCTTAATGGCTACTGTTAAGTTAGGTGCTAACTTAACACAGAGCACAGGGGTGCTCTGGACACGTACGTTCACAGGGTGTGAGGGGTGTCATGGAATAAGAAGTCAACAGTGGTGTTCTCTGGGCCATTTGCTCAATACGAAACCTGGGTAATGGACATAAGTGTGCAATCTACAGGAAGCTTTCTCCCTAGCTTCAATAAGTGCTCTCTCGGCATGCATGGCCAAGACCTGTGTCAGAATCTGGGAATCTGGGAATCAAGAACCACGAGATCTTTGTTTTTCCCCTGAGATCCTTCCCCATCCACCTTCCTTTGATCTCCTCCTGGGTCAAATGCAGCAGAAGGAGAGGTGGTACAGCCCTGCTAACTTGTTCTCTGCTCCTATGTGCTCTGCTTTTTCTTCCCATGTGCCTTCCCCTCTTCTTTCCTTCTTCCCCACCCTTCTCCTTTGTATTCCCTTCAGTCCCTCGCCTCCACAAAGATGAACTGTTCCTTGCAGGAAACCCATTTCATCCTGTCCTATAGTGTTTCTGCCAAAATGAGAAGAGCCCCGAGATTCATTATTCTGAGTCAGTCCTATGCAGGAGTGAAAGTAACATTTCTCAGAAGTGTGGTTTCTCAGTGCTCTTTCTCTGGTCTTCCCCCCACCCCCAAGTTATTCCCTTCTTAACCTGGATCTGTATAGGAAACATACTTAGAATTTTTAGCATTTGGATCACGTAATTGTTTTCCACAGAAAGAGTAAAAAACTCAAGAAAGGGGCAAAAGATACATTAGTGTATCCATCCACATGTGCATACTCATGCACACCCCTACTCTTAACACTGAGATTGCGGGAATATTTAAGTAAAATATCAAATTTTGGGGGCGCCCGGGTGGCTCAGGGTTGGGTCTCCTACTTCGGCTCAGGTCATGATCTCATGTCTCATGGGTTTGAGCCCCGCGTTGGCCTCTGTGCTGATAAGCTCAGACCCTGTAGCCTGCTTCCAATTCTGTGTCTCCCTCTCTCTCTGCCCCTCCCCTGCTCACACTCTGTCTCTCTTTCAAAAATAAACATTAAAATATCAAAAAAATTTTTTCTTTTTTGGTTTTCACAGGATCCCAACATTTGAAAAGATGTTGATAGAGGTCCAGTCCAAAGAGCCACCTGATAAACAATTGCCCATTGGAATGTCATTACCTGATGTTCATTAGCATCTTGGTGTGACCTTCTGGTGAGAGTCCAATCTCTCTCCATTTTACAAAACTTCCGAATACTTGCAAATAATATTATGTGTCTATAAGTTTTTCTCTGGTACAAAATAACCGTCTTTAATTAATAACTTTTGGAGCAGCCCATCTGATGTATTAGGAATTGAAATTAATGTAGGAAAGGAAAAATTCTCTCCTCTAACCTCCTGTACTTGGGCCCTGTAAATTAAACTGACAAAATTAGAAGGAGAAAGAGTTTATTATGCATGCATATGGAGGCCTTCATAAAAGAGATAGGAAGGACCAAAAAAGTAGATAGAGCTGGGGGCTTACATACTATTTAAACAAAGAGTGATAAACTGCGGAAAAGTAACTACACAGAGGTTGGACTCTAGTAGAAGTAAATTGTGGGAAGGTAGATCTATGGGAGAAACTAATAAAAGATAAAAGCTATTTAGTGGGATTTGTTATACAGAATCAAGTTGGTACCTTCACCATTGATGAAAAAGAGTTGCCTCCTATGATTAAGAGTTATCCTTCTCTGCCTAATAGGGGAGAGGGAGACACCTTTATAAATGAAAATATATGTTACCTTTACAAAGGGAAATTTATGCCCTGCTTTTACACAGCGGGAAGGCAGAGAGCTTTTCCTACATATTTTATGGTGACATACTCTGGTCCACTTCATTAGCAAAAACTAGGTGGAAGAAGAAATAGACTAGTGTCAACATTAAATTAAATCAAGTGAATAAATATTCATAGAGTAGTAGCTGTGAATAGGATATTTTGCTAGGGATGTGGGAGTGATGGGAACATAAAGCAGAAATCACAGCTGTCTCCTTGAAAGAGTTTAAGATCCAGGGAACATATTAGGAATAAACATTTGAAAACTTAAAAAGCCAAAGCATGTACACATAGATGTTCAAGAGGACCACAGAAAAGTTGTCTCTAAGTAAATGCTAAATGAAATGCCATGAGGGTAAGTTGAGCGATCAGAAGAGGGAAAGGCACAATGGGAGATGGAAAGTCAAAGGAGATGGATTTTGAGGATGAAGCTAGGAGTTTATGGAGAACCTCAATGAGCAGCAAGAATTGAAGGGGTCACTCCAGGGGAAAGAAACTGGCCCAGAGAGAGAAGGACTCAAATACAAAAACACTTTGTGGATCAGAAGCTGAAAAACAAGTTTCCCTTACATGGCAAGTTTGAGAAGGTGACTTTGTTTCATGAACGAGGCTGGGGCCCACACCAGATTTGGGCCAAAGTCTCAGGAACTGGCAACGTAATCGAGAGGCAAGTAGGGAGTGCAATGTCATGTTTCTGGGGTCAGACTTGCCATCCCAGGTTACCGCTCCAGAACTTTGCTGGTTGTCAGTATGACGACAGTGGGGAAGTCCAGGAGCAAACATTTCTGATCCCTAGTTCCTGTATGACCCTGGTAGAAACAAGCTGAGGAGAAATTTTAGTGAGAGGAAGCTAGGAAAAATCGACAGCATTCGAAAGACACTCACTCGGGCTTTCCCCAGTCACCGGCACTCAGATCTTCTGTTGACTAATTCCATCCATCTCAATGCAGGAAATCAGCTTGGCTGCTGAGTAAGTGAAAGTCTGCACGAAACCTGAGTTGCCGGCAGCAAGTCTGTGGGTACCTTGGTTAGGCCACCCTGAAGTAGCTGCTACTGAATTGTGACATGGAACCACCTCACTGTCCTATCTCTTCATCCTGGCCTCACTGAGGGTTCTTAGCTAAGAGGGAGTGCAACTTTGAGATTTAAGGCTCAAGTGTTCTTATTCCGATCACTCTTCTAGGGTACTTGACTCACCATTTCTGTTTCAGACAATGTAATGTGTTTAGCAAACTCCACTATAATTTTACGGGAAGTCTCGCACTTTTTAAATGTTCCATAAAACACTGTATCCTGGACTTTTATGTGATGTAAATTCTGTGAAAATGCAGAGTGTGATTCAATAGGTTTGGGGTGGGGGCCTGAGATTCTACCTTTTTTTTTTTTTTGACATATATTTTCAGGTACTTTTCTATGAGTGTACATTTACACGTATATACATATACATACATGCGTATACATAGTGTGCATGTATCTGTACAAAGTAAGGTCATGCGGTATGTGAACTGTGTCTTGATATTTTCAACAAATGTTACAACAGACATATTTTTAAATCTTAAATTTTCTGGGAAAGCAGTTTCTAATGGCTACAAAGATTCTGTCATTAGGCATACTGACATTTACTTAACCGTTACTCTATTGTTGGAAATCTAGGTCATTTTCAATTTTTCCCTCTAAGCATCGTTATGTGTGGGTATTTGAGTGTGTCTGTTTCTTTAGAACAATTCCCAAGGGCGGAACTTTTTTTAGGTTTTTGTTGCATTTTATTACATGACCTACACAAAATTGTACCAATACCGAAACACTCCTGCCTGTCACACCTGAAAGTGTCCCCTTTCCCTATTCTATTAATATTGTATATTTAAAAATCCATACCAATTTGAGAGGTTAGATATGGCATCTTATTATGATTTGCAGTACTTTGATTACTCTTAAGTTAAACTATTTTTTCATGTACTATCTATTTTAGTTTTTTTAGTGTACAGTGTTTTCTTTTTTCTTGTTTAATTGAGATATAATTGATATATAACAATATATTTGTTTCGAGTGTAAAATGATTTGATATTTGTATCTATTGCAAAGTGATTACCACAAGTAAGTCTGGTTAATATCTGTCAACCAACCAAGACTCTAGCTTTTTAACAAGTTCCCAGGGGCTAGCGAGCTGGCTGCTGCTGGTCCCAAGATCAAACTCTGCAGCAAGGCCCTCCTGGATGGTGGGGACATGGGGACAGTGCTTACTTTCTTACTACGCTTTTGCTTGCTCCACTCTTGCTGCCTCTGTTCCCGTGACTGCTATATTCTCTCTTCGTATCTCTTTGCAGCTATGTAGATAGTAGGACTATTTTGTATGTAACAAATTTTAGGTGTGGAATTAATGGGAGAGAATTAAAGCACAGTGTAGACATGGAAGCTGTTTGAAGATGAGGCTCATGATTCTATAAAGTTTCCCTGCTATGTCAGCCACCACACTTTCTTACTGGCATCCCTCCATTTCTCTTCCCTCCAGGGATAACTCAAATTCCTATTATTTCTATGTGTAGTGATTTCCCTCGTTGTTTCTGTTTTGGAAGAATAGCATTTTCCTCTCTGTGTTTACCCTGGATAGAAATAGGCTCTATCATTGTACTTCCCCAAAGGCCCATGGTCAGTTCTCTCCAAAACAGAAGTGCCATCTGGTCTGACATACAATTCATGGCACTCCTGGGTGGAGGAAACTGTCATGGTATTTTTCTTGGTTTTTATGGACAGCACTTTTATTTTTCTTCTGACCCATGTTAGGTACCCAGTACAGTGGCACAGGGTGGGCATTTAATAAATGGTGTTTTTGTTAACAAGGGGATAAAAACTCTGGTGCAAAAAGCCTCCACAGTGTAGCAAATAGACTCAGAATTGAGGGATTGGTTCCTCATTTAATCTGGAACTTTCTGCAGTGACCTCAACCTTGTTTCACCCAGGATTCTCACACAGCACCCTGGAGAAACTCATTCCCCATGTCTTTCCCTTCCCTCTACTTCTCTTCTTTGTCAGGTTTTGTTTCCAGTCCCCTTCTTTCACTCTTCACTGCAACTCTTCACAGAGATTCACTTTTTCGTCAGATGATCAGGAATTGTACTCTTTTTTAGATAGACATATTGACACATAGAGAAAGAGAGAGAGGGACTTGAGACAGTTACAGAGAGAAGGGAAAGGAGGGTTTCCATGTTTTTTTGTCTTTTGTGGACTTAAGCCCACATAATTCCCATGCCCACAAACCCCAGCACAGTATTTTCATCTGACAAATGATCATTATAATAAACTCTTTATAGTGTTTAAACCTAGGTAAACACTTAGGTTGTTTTGTTCCTGACAATCTTTCCACAGTGAAAATATGTTAAACTTAAAGGGGGGTTCGTTGCTATGGAATGTGATCTTATGGAGATTCTAGAAAGCACATAATACATGTGAATATTACTTTCAACAAAATAGGTAACACTGAATTAATAGGCACAAAGAATCCTGGAACTGAAAATAATAACCTTCTTCATTGAAAGAGGGAAAAAAGAATTGTGGAGTTTGTGGAATCTGTAGCTTTACAGTAACAGATGCTATCAGGTCACCACATGGTTTTCTTCAATAGAGGATAGAGAGGTAAGGTTATAAAAGTCCATGTCCCATTGACTTTCTAAATGATCTAGGGACTAAGATGGCAAAATAAATCATGTATTTGATTAGTTTAATAGCTTGAGCAGAGGAAGATAAGGAGAAGAGCTGCAAGAAACTTAAAGGTTGAGGTTGACAATAAAAGCCATAATACTTTGAGGCAATTCTGACCCAGTGATCTTAACCTTCAGAAAGGTCTGACTCTAACATAAGTAAGTGCTTCAGGAAAATTAGAAGTGTTTCAGTGTCATTTGGAGATAAGACTGGATGAAAGTAAGTTATATACCAATAGCTTATATTTAGTGAATGAGATAATGAGTGACAGCCTCAGTTTATTTTTTGCATTTAATTCCTTGTTAATATTCTTTAGATCATTGTCTAACTGGCTATTTTGATATGGAGTCAGAAGTCTGATAAAAAAATAAAAATCAACAGAAAAGCCTGTAAAATTATTTAATGTTTCGGTCCATCAGTTAAGATGGCGGTAAGACACTTCCATTTGCAAAGAGAGAGAATGGGAGCCACACAGTAGTTCTGGTCTGGAGAATCCTTGAAATCCTGCTTGGTTGACATTGTGGAGGTCCCATAGCCAGGGCATGTGGGATGTTTTTGATTGGACCTTGATTCTATTTTTTGAGAGGGGATCACCTCGTCCCAAGTATGTATTGTGGTCCTTGGCTCCACCTCCTGGGAGTTTTCTCCCCCCAGTAATCTACCCACATCTGAAAGAGTGTTGGCAAATATACCTTCCTTAGGGTCTTTGTGCTCCTAGATGGTTACCGGGCTGAGAGTTGATTTGTGATTAACTTTGAGAACTCTCTCAAAAATTTAGTAAACTTTCATCTAAGTTGGTTCTTTTTTGTGGCATAATTCCCGAAACATCTCTATGTCTTTGCTTTTTCATTCCTGTAAGTTTCCCTCTCTTGATTTAATGGTAGAGTACTAGAACTACACCCTTACATTCTTTATTCTGAGTCCTTTTATCCAATTAAAAGCATTTACTAGATGCTTCATTTTGATTCTTGCCTGTAGGAAGTCTATTTGACAGGTTTGACATTTATCTCTTAAAGACTTTTTTCAATCTTATATTTTGCTTTTGGGGGGGATAGAAATATTTGGGGGGTTTTTGTTTTTTGTTTTTCTGAATTTCTGGACTCTTCATTTTCTTTTATTTTGTTTGCAAACTCACCAACTCTTTCTTATATTACCTTGCCAAATGCAGAGAGTAGCATCTAACATACAATAACATTCTGTTTTCTCATCTCTTCCTTTAGAGCTCTTATTGTACCTCTAGGTTATTGCAGGCAATAATTTTACCAAATGTTTTGCCATTGCATAATGTGGTCATCATTTATCTAGCCTACAATTTCCTTGTCATTTCAGCATCCTGCCTGACCGTTAGAGATCATGCTACTCTTTTAGCTTGTTGCTGCAATAGCTCCTCACTTCTAGGCATCAATTTCCATATCCACATGTATCCTGTTAGGTTATGACAGCTTATCTTGCTCAGATTCAGCTTTTTTGAGGATAAACTCTGTCCAAGGTTGGATTTGTAAAGCTAAATGTGTACATTTAACTATCAGGATCCTCAACAATCTTGTTATTATCTTATCGGTTAATATGTGTGTATTTGCTTTCTTTCTATAACTAGATTTTAAACTCATTAAGGTAGAGATTGTAATAGTACTCTCTATTTCCTATATAAGAGTAACCCCAACAGACATGTAGCATGGCTTCCAGCACATGGTAGGACATAAAAATGTCTTGCTAACTTGGATGTTTGACCAGCTCTAATATTTTACCACACATGAGCTGTGTCTCATTCTTGGAACTATGATATCTTCTGTTATCTCTTTCTGTGGGTTCTTGGACTTGTGTGTAGAGTGTACTGGCTGTCAGTGAATTGAATGACGGCTCCACTTGTATTACTAAAACTCCTAATGGTGGTAACAACTTGGGTCATGGGTGGTACAGGGGCAGTGAAGGACTTCCACCGTAATCAGCTTTGTGTTCGTCATATGTTCCTTATTGTGGCCCCAGTATTTACACATAATTTACAGTGTAAGAAGTACTTAATAAAAGTTAGGTGAAATAATGATCTGGATCTGTTGATTGAGTTTGAACTTGGTGATAGCTGGTTACTAGTTTGACATCCTGATGAGTTATGTATTTTTACCTTGATGAGGGAAAACTTTGTGACTGCTGGATGTAAGAGGTCAGTTTCCTTCTTATAGCAAGGGCCATTTAATTCTCTGCAGTGCAGCAAGTCCTCTTGAATTGAACCAGGCACTCTTAATTAAAAGTGATTTACTTGTTCCTTCTTTCAAGAGAGCTGGTGTAGCCTTCTGTGCAGTGAGGTATGGCTCTGAATGGAGAAGAGACCACTGAAGAAACTAAGTGGTTTGACCCACTTGATTTAATATGCTTTTAAAGGTCTATTGTATATATTGCTTTGGTAGCATGACTGATAATTAACAAATTTGAAAACATGGCTCTTGATTTATATGCTTGCTTTATTGAGTATGTAGAAGGATATGTCTGGCATGACCTTGGAAGTTCCCTACGCAGTGGGATTAGGGGCTTCAGGATGGCTGGAAGGGAGTGACTAGGGGACTTGTCTTGAATTTGTATATGCATAGAAAATATAGTGTTTTAATTTAGTTCTTATATATGAGGGGTGTATATTTAGAGAAGAGGGCTGATAGAGATTATTGGGGAGGGGAGACTAAAGTTACTCTAAGTCCATGAAGACCTCAGAAACATACACACAAGTATGAGACAGACTAAATATGAACACAGAGGTAATGAGGAAGGGGATGATGCCCGAGAGGATGATTCAAGGAAGTCTTCTTATAGGAGTTAAACTTCTGATTCTTCCAGAGGAGAGGTGTAGAGAAGAATCCAGAGGTAGGGGGAGGAGAAATATGGATGAAAGGCTCATGATCACAGAAGAATTTTGATTGGTCTTGGAGGGGCTTCCAGTGAACCTAAGAGTTGCTTCCTTTTCATTTCCTTCATTTAAAGAAAATGGAGTAAAGTTGTTCAAACAGGTTGTGATAGAGGAAAATGACTTAGAGGAAAATGCTAGAATGTGCCTTGCCTTTTAAAAAGAGCATATGTAGTTTTACCTGGTCTTACTGGAGATTAAAAAAAAAAATAAGTTACTGCTACTTCAGATATGTCCATGTATTCCTAGGATACAATAACTGATGTATAATATGTACTTAATAAATGTTTGGTGACTTGAACAAAACTGAGAAAACTTAACTTTCCGTAGGTCATCTGAAATTATCTTAGAGCATTTAAAGGCTTTACTTGCTAATTCATTTTTGTTAAAATAAAAAAAAAAAAAAACCCTTAATCAGAGTTGGCCAAGATAATGGTCATTATATGTAATGTGAAAATGATTATTTATTATGCATCAATAGGATTTTAAGCATGGGGTTAAAACAGAATTTGTTCAGGGAATCTATGAAACTGCCTGGGGAAATAATTCTGAATCTCTCACTGATGTCATTAATTTCTTTGGTTTTGTTTTCCCGCTCAAAAATGGAGCTAAAAATAGTCCCCTTATTTAATACCAAGGATCCTCTAAGGATGATATACCTCACACTTAAATCATGGTTCATATCGTATGATGGAAAGTAGAACATATGTTACGTGACAAGAGTCATTAGCCATTTGTGGAAGAACATAAAAGATCACGACAGCAATTTGTAATTTGGTTCATCTCTGGAGTAAATTAGTTAAGAATTTTATTGTAATTTGAGGCCAATGGGGGTGGAAGAAAAGGAAGATTTGGTCCTTTTTTCGTCATCCCCTTTTAGGGTCCCTCTCTGATTCCCCTTCAGGAAGTGGAATAGAGAAAAAAAACTACATTCGTCAGTAATTCTGGGGTAACCACAACTTAGTAAGCAGGTCAATCGAAATAAGGACAGTGATTGCTATAAAACCGACAGGTGCTCTCACTGACACAGCACAGGCATACACGGGGCGACACACACACACACAGGAAGAGTTTACTACACAAAGCAGGCAACCAGAGCAAAATGACAAAGACCATCCTGCGCAACATAGCCATGGTGAGTAAAAATAATTTCTGTTTGGTAGCAGACAGCCCTGGGATTTCAGGATGGAAGATTTCTAAGGAATTGGGCTTGATTGGGATCTTTATTGGTATCCTTTCTTAGAAGCTAAACTGACTTTAATTTTGATTCTGGTCTGGTGGAGAAAAAGAAAAAAATAACCAGAAGTTATAATGGGGTGTAAAACAGAGCTTCTTATGTGGTAGCTTTTGCATAGGTCATTGCTGGCTTGCTCACTCTTGGTGTCACAGACAACTGAACATGATCACTCCTGGGGCCACCACCATTACAGAGTTAGGTTAGTCTAAAACTCTTTCTTATCTCATGGTGAGGACTTCCAGCCTTTTAGGATGTGTGCACATGTATTTTAGCCAAGGATAGTGAGATTACAAGAGGTTTAATGGTTCCCCTAAGACTACAAGTAGACAAAGAGTGCCCAGGATGAAAGAAGTGGAGCCACCCTGTGTTGAACTTTGGATAGCTCCCATTGGCCTTGTCTCAGATAGCTGATTATTTTTGCCTTGTCTCATTCCTCATGGAGGAGAAAGAGAGATGTTAGTATGATGGAAAGGCTAACTCTTTTGGCTCTAGAATCTTGCCCGACATTAGATAGGTAAAGGCTGGGAAGAATATAATTTAGAGGAGCTTGAAAACAGGGCTTGGGAAATTATTCACCATATTATTGGCATAAATAATCCCTCTTTTTTTTTTTCTCCATTTACAAGCCATGTAATTGAAAAGAGCTTGGATTTCATAAAAGGTCATAGCATATGGTGATGATAATACTATATTTAAGTATTTTAGAGATGATCAGAAATGCAGCAAAGTGTAACGATTAGGGAACACATAGGCTTTGGGATTAGTCCTAGCGCCACTATTTACTAAATGTAGGATTTGGGGTCAATTACTTAGCTGCTCTGTGCCTAATTATTCCCCTTATCTGTAAAGGGGAATAATAATGGCATCTCCCTCATAGGTTTTTTGGGGGAGGATTAATTAGTATCATAGAGAATAACTAAATCTTTACTCTGAAATGGCTTAGTTTTTAGTTAAATTGGTCGTTTTAATATAACAACCATAAGGATGGAGAAAGCATTCAATGTGTTAAATATTATTATTTTTATCTCTGAGACTCTTGTCAACCCAGGGAAGTAGATTGGGTTTAGTTTCCCCATTATACAGATGAAAAAAAAAAAAAAAAGCTCAACTAAGTCTAGTGATTTAACATCATTGGGTACTGTACACATAAGAACTGGGACATGAATCTAGGTTTACTGGTTTCAAGTACAGTATGCCTTTCCTTGAATGGTTCAGAGGCAAGATTTCTAAATTCAAAGCCGTTATGTCTAAAAAAAATCTATCAGATAATTTTGTGCTCCAAAGCCATTTCTATTTCTGGTTTGGAGTAATCTGTTGGATCATTTGCAAGAAACATGATGATGCAAGGAGCATTAGAATAGGATCAGGGGGCACCTGGGTGGCTCAGTCAGTTAAGCGTCCGACTTCAGATCAGGTCATGATCTTGCGGTCTGTGAGTTCCTGCTCTGCATCGGGCTCTGTGCTGACAGCTGGGAACCTGGAGCCTGTATCAGATTCTATGTCTCCCTCTCTCTCTGTCCCTCCCCACTCACACTTTGTTTCTGTCTCTGAAAAATGAATAGACCTTAAAAAAAAAAAAAAGAATAAGATTAGAAGCTGGGAGGTACAGACAGGTAGGGCATCCTCAGTAAGTAGTTGAGGCAAATTCTTGTGGGCTTAGGAACTGCCAGGCTCTGGAGCACATTCCTACGCAGGGGTGAGTATACATTACAGATCAGTTCAGGAGACAAATACTCAGAGGCACCTGGGTGGCTCAGTCAGTTAAGTGTTCGACTTTGGCTCAGGTCATGATCTCACTGTTTATGAGTTTAAGCCCCGAATCGGGCTCTGTGCTGACAGCTCAGAGCCTAGAGCCTGCTTTGGATTGTGTCTCCCTCTCTCTCTGCCCCTCCAATGCTTGTGCTCTGTCTCTCTATTTCTCTCAGAAACAAGCATACTTTAAAAAATTGAAAAAAAAAAAAAAAGGAAACAAATACTCAGTCTCAGGTGAGCACACTGTGGAGTCCGGCTGTCAGTGTTCTGATACTGCCCACCTTCACTGGTGCCTTCTCTTGCTCTGTTCCTACTGCACAGAATAGGAGTGGTGTCTATTTGTATGTCTGCCTCATAGGTAGACTATAAGAATTCAATCTCTAAGACACGCTCTGAACCTCTCAGAGAACAGGTGTTGTATATGTCATTTTCTTAAGAATCAGCAAGGGCCATATCAGAGCCCCTGCTCTGTAGTGCATAACCACTAAAATCTACAGTTTCAGATCAAAAGCTTTGAGGAGCAAACTAGAGTGATTTGCAGGCATTATCTGATTTCCTATGTGACCTACAATGCTCATGCAATTCTGACACAGCTGTTTACATTGCTTAAAATGTTTGGTTCCTCTTGGGAGGCAAAGCTAAGGCTAGATCACCACGAGTGGCTTTATATTGATGATAATGATGAACTTTAACAGCAATAGTACTGACCACTGACACCTAGGGTTGAGTCCCCTAACTGACACCAACAAGCTGGTGAACTCAACCAAGCTGTTTGTTTTTTTTCAGGCATGACTCTTACCAGTGTCATTGGGATAATTAATACTGGCTCTGCCTACCTCGTGAGATGGTTTTGAGAATCCAGTATTCAGAGATGTGAAAGTGTATTCTAAAATATTCCAATAACATAAGCAAATATAATGATTTGTTAGAAGCATGGAAATTATTGCTGAATCATATAACCATAAGATACAGTTACTTTAAAGCTTTGATAATGAAAGCGAGAAGTGACTCAGTGAATATGATACTGAAGATAAAAGATGAAAACACACAGGAGGAATTTTCTTAAGAAACCTAAGGAAGTAGGAGTGCCTGGGTAGCTCAGTCAATTAAATGTCTGACACTTGATTTCACGGTTGTGAGATCAAAACCCAAGTTGGATTCTTTGCTGGGCATGAAGCCTGCTTAAGAATCTCTCTGTTCCTCTCCCTCCACCCCTCCCTGGCTTGCAAGTGTGTTCTCTCTCTCTCTCTCAAAAAAGAAAAAAAAAAACTTAAAAAAGTAATTGGTAGGCTTGGGAAGTTACCAAAGAACTCTCTGGTCTACATGGGTATCCTTTAACTTTTTAAAGTTTATTTCATAGCAGTAAACAGAAGATTAATGAGGGCAAATTCCACATATTTCCTGTTCATTGTGTGTCATCAGCACAATGTCTACTTAATAACCACCTGTGTTCAATACTTATCACATACTGGCAGTGCTTTTCATGCCTTATATGGGTCATATCATTTGATCTTTACATTTTCTGGTGGACAAAATTGAATCGCAGATAATCAGAGTCCTGAAACTGAGTTATGGACCCAGGACATCTGACCCCAGAGCATGTATCTTGAGTTCCCACACTATAGAGTTGAGAAAGAGTTGCTGAATGAGTGAATGATTGTAGTAGATGAAAGTAGACTACTACTTATCTGGGTCAATCTTGCTTTCAACTTCTTTTTAGTGTCATCTGCCTTCATACAGCAAGTTGACACCATGACCTTTCTGTTTATTCTTGTTATTTCTTGCCTCCAGCATCTGTAAAATATAAAAAGAAGGTCCTTTAAATGGACATGTCTAATCACCTCCCCTACCTTAACCCATGGAAAATGTGAGTCTGAACAACATTGAGCCCAGAGAATGAAAGCAACTCAGCTTTAGCTCTTGTTCTGCATTATGTTGAGAGTTGGCAGTGGGCCTTGTCCATCCAGTAAGGGTCGGGGGTGATTGTAGGGTGAGCAGAGCATGGTTGTGACAAAAGGAAGCTGGAGAGATTTTTAGCTCTTCTTTTAATTAGGTCTTCACACAGCACTTTCTTTGTGTATTCCTGTAATACCTGATAAACTGATACTTCAATGTAAGTAGGAAAAATATATGTTTCAGAGCTAAAGACAAATAGTTTCCATATTCTTTGTTGTTGTGCATCATTAGTGGCTCTGCTTCTTTCAATTAACATGGATAATTGGAACTTTACTATGGTTGGTTTTGCACAGTGTTTTTCTTAGTGCTTTGAGTTTAAATATACTGTTAATTTAACTGTATTGTTTTGTTTGTTTCATTCATCCAGAAAATATTTGTAGAATACCTGTTCTAGGACACATTCTCCTGCAGGAACTTACAATCCAATAGATGTATATCTGACATGAACACAGAGGGCACATTTCCAGACAATAAAGAAATGACACTTGAATGCTAGATGGCAAGTGCTTTATGATTGAAGGAAAAACGAACAATCATATCTAATTGAGTAACTTTAGAGACTTCCTGGAGAAGGCTAACTCTAAGTGGGACCTTGATGGAAGAGTAAGGTTTGGACAGATAGAGGTGGAGCAGTGTATTCCAGGTGGAGAGATGGCTGGGAAGAGGGATTTTGTGGAGAATTCATGAAATACAAGGTTGGAAATAAAAATGAGAGCTATCATTTATTAATCCTTTATTTAGAACATTAGACTTAATCTTGTGAATATTATTATGAAGGGAGTGTTATAACCCACTTGGAAAGAAGAGAAGCCAGAGATACAGTGATGAGATTTAAACCCAGTCCCAGATCCCGATAACCTTTCTGCCCCACTGCTGAGGAGCTCTCGGACTGCTGGAGGCTCAATCACCAGACTAATGCGTATATACTCAGTTTGGCACCCTGATATCTTCATGTATGACTATTCCCATTTCCAGGTGAGGATCTGAGGTTCAGAGAGAAGTCTGGTCCCCTAAAAGGCTGGGCATGCTGAGTTCAGCTAGAGCATGGGAGCAAGCGACACCAGCGTTCCGAACCCACTCAACTTTCTCTATTTTGCAGGTTAAGTCCCTGCTGCTGTTGATGTTGGGGCTCACCCTCCTGAAGGAGGTGGCAGCTCGGAAAAACCCCAAAGCAGGGGATACAGCCCTGTGCCCTCCCCTGGAAGATAACAGCGTGAGGGTCGACATTCGCATCCTCAGGCAAAACCAGGGGGGTATTTCCGTCGCAAATGATTTCCAGAACCGCTCCAGTTCCCCCTGGGATTACAAGTAAGTGCAAATGAGACTGCTCTTCATGTTCTTTTGAAAAATATGTTTATTTGTTCTAATCATAAGGTAGAGAATTTAGAAAATATAGGGGGAAAAAGTCCTAGTATTTGCCCTTAAAAACAGAAATCCCACTTTGCCTGGGAGCTCACAGTTTGCTGTTCATGCTAGGTCCTCCTGTGTGGTCAGAGGTCTTGCTGTTTTGCTTCTAATTTTCTATTGACTCTCTGCCTTTGGGTGCTCCATGCAGCCCTAGGTTGATGTTTACAAACTTTCCATATTGAGAGAGGGGGCTCTTTAAAGCAGCCTACATAATGATCTTTGAATCTGACTAAGTGGGAACCAGAAAAGTCAGTTTGGAGTGATCCACTCAGATTAGACATCAGCCTGCAAGGAATGGTGAGGAGGTCAGAGTGGACAAGAGAGGCCAGTTTGGGGAAGGGGACGCAGTTTGGGGAAGGGGACATAGTTTGGGGATGGGATGTTCAAGGTACCGTCCTGTGGTTGCTGTCTGATGTGCTGGATCTTGGAATACCACGGCCTCATCTATGCTCCAAATACAAGTATGAAAACAGATTCCAGGAGCAATTAGAAGGGCTTCTGGAGCTGTCCAAATTGCTTCCTGTAGGAAGGGAGCGTGTCTGGTGGCAAGTTGGCTGGCGTGGCTTTGCTGCCTTTGTGTTCCCTGGCAGAACGGGTATTCAGGGAGAAACTGAGAGCATGTGGTGCATTCACAGACCTCCGGGGCTTTGGTTTTCCTTTCCAAGCAGCAGGCTTTGTAGACTGTATATCAGGAGACCTACTAGCGATGTTCCATATCTAGACAAAGGATGAATAATAATTATAACATTGCAATGAAAAATGAAAGATCTGACATTTATTGAATGCCAATATTTCAGTGTAGCGTTTTGTGTGCAGTTGTATCACTGAATATTCTCAACCATTCCATGGAAAAGACCTGTGAGAATTTCCATTTTAGAGTGGAGGAAACAGCCTTCGGCAGTCACAACAGCTGCCGGAGGGCAGTGTATGAACCCAGGCCATCTGGCCACCGCCCTGGGTCTCTGGGAAATGCCTCCCTGCAGGCGAGCACCTAGCGGCCCTGGGCTCTCACATATGTCCGTCTCCCTTTCCCTCGTCTCACCACTTGCTCCGTCCGCCCCTCCTGCAGCGTCACCCGGGACCCGAACCGGTTCCCCTCGGAGATCGTGGAGGCCCAGTGCAGGCACTCAGGCTGCATCAACGCCGAGGGGCAGGAAGACAGCTCCATGAATTCCGTTCCCATCCAGCAGGAGTTCCTGGTCCTGCGGAGGGAGCCCCAAGGCTGCTCGCGCTCCTTCCGGCTGGAGAAGGTGCGGGTGACCGTGGGCTGCACCTGTGTCACCCCCATCGTCCGCTACGTGAGCGCCTGAACGGCGTTGGGCTGAAGAAGCTGGGAGACGCCGTTCCTTACCCAGCGCTCTGCAGCCAGTCCTGTGCGGCCCCGGTTTTCTCCACTTCATAGGCCTCTCGATAAGACCTGCGCAGAATTCTCAAAGCTCTGTAGTAGATCTAGTGTTACATTTCTGGGGCGCCTCCAAATCATAGCATAGTCCATAGCTGTTCCCCTGCCCCAAGCCCCTGAAAACGGACGGAGGAGAATGAAGGCACCAGTGGCCTGCTCGTTTATGCGCCGCGATGACTACTTCCTAGCCATGCCGTCACGTGTCATGGTGCCATTCCCCGGGAACTCTGTTGGTAAAATGGGGCTCTGTGCCATGTGGATGAAAATGTAGACAACACAACCACAATGTAAGAATGTGTGGGAGGGGCTGTGCAGGGTGGGCTGGGGTGGGAAGGATGGGGCTAAGGATCTAGCACCTATGTTTATTAAGCATTTGTTAAACACAGACGTTGGCCTGATACTTATATTTGTAAGGAAACTGTCTATATATTTATAATATATTGGTTATATAAAATTTTAGGAGAAAAATGAACATGTCAAGTACTAATATAATAAAGTATTAATGATTGCAAAACAGTTCGGGTGTTTGTTTCCAGCCTTGACTTATACTCACAGAGCCTGTAGCCCTAAAGATTTTGAAATTCTATATACTTGTCATTTGTTTCCACATTTTCTTATCAGTTTTTCATCAGAGGGCTACTGTTAGAGTTATTATTAGTGTGTGTGTGTCTATGTGTGTGTGTTGGGGACTTTTTTTTTTCAGCGATATTGAAATATGGGTGACAAATAATTATATAAGTTTATTGTGTGTAGCATGATGACTTGTCTATTTCTCTCTATATAGAGAATGGATTACCACAGCAAGGTAGTCAACACATCCATCACCTCACATAAGTTACCTCTGTGTGTGTATGTTTGTGGAGAACATTTAAGATCTCTCAGCAAATGGCAAGCATACAATACAGTACTGGTAATATAGTCACCACACTATACATTAAATTCCCCAGAATGTATTCATCTTATAAATAAGTTTGTACCCTTTGTCCAACATCTTCTCATTTCTCCGCCCCCACCCCTCAGCTTCTGGCAACTACAGTTCTACTCTCTGTTTCTATGAGTTGGAGAGTTATTTTATTATTAAGGGTACTTGAGGGTTACATGGAGAGTTGAGGAAAATGGTGTTAATAGAACTGAGTTCCTTTGGTAACTACTGCTCCATCTTTCTGGCTACATTATTTTACAAAGGAAACATTTCATGGCCACGGTGCTAGCCACTGGAGATGCAAAGACAAGAAATGCGTATGGAAGGGCCACAGTGTTGGGACTGGCCATCCACGGAACCCCTGGTCATTGGAGCCATGCAATCCCTTTGCAGCGTCCTCATTTTGACTTCTGGGACCTTTAGGGTTACTGGTTGTCCTTCATCAATATCTTATGCTTCTTGGGGGGCACAGGAGCTTCCAGATTCTGGTTTCATGCCACTCTGGGGAAAACTCAGAGGTTCTCTCATCCCTCCCTTGCCTCAACATGGCACAGCACATTTTCTCCTTAATGCTACCATTGGCTTAGAATACATCTGCACTGTTGTTACTTTTCCAGGTCCCAGAGAGGAAGTGAGGCCTAAGTTCTCACTCCCACCTGAAACTTGGCTTGAGGACAGGCAGGTGTCAGAAGCCGGATACCTATTTTTTAACTAATTTTTTGCTAATCTATACAAGAGTAGGAATGGAGTAGCTGGATAGGCTGGCTCTTCATTTCTCAGCTGCAAAATCTTTTGCTCAGGGTACAAATATTGACATTTGTACTTTAAGTGTTCAAGCTCTTGAAAGCTAGAAAAGATTTTCTGTCCCATCTATCAACTTTATAATTTTGCTGTGAATCTCACAAGTCCATTTTGGTGTTCAGATTTGTGCAATAAATCCTTTGTCCAGTGAATATGGCAGTAATTGCCCTATCCTGAGGGTAGTAGTATAAAAAGTACATATAAAAGTACATATAAAAAAGGGTAGGAGAAGTAGGCAGAGGAAGGAATTTACAGAGGAAAAAATCACACCTCTGAGTGTATCAAGGTATTATTACCTTGTTATACATGGACACGTAATTTCAAAACAACGTGCTAAATACTATAATCAAGGTAGGAAATGATAAGAAGCCACAGAGGATGATAGCTATCCAGAAGATTTCAAAAGGAGATTTGCACTGAGATGACTCTGAGTTGGTCTAGTGGAAAATGGGAGAAAGGCATTCATAGCACAAGGAAAAGTATAAGCAAACACAGAGGCACAAAAAGAAGCCTGGCATGTTAGGGGAACAGCAAGCAGTCCCATGCACTTGGGATAGCGTGGACAGGGGGACATGGTGAGGAATACGTAATAAATATTTCTTGAAAGAATAATTGAATGAATGAATGAACATGGTGGTAGGCAAAGAACAGTAGGCAAGTGGGAGCACCTGAGTGGCTCAGTTGGTTAAGCATCTGACTTTGGTTCAGGTCATGATCTTGTGGTTTGTGGGTTTGAACCCCACGTGGGGTTCTGTGCTGACATCTCAGAACCTGGAGCCTGCTTCGGATTCTCTTTCTTTCTCTTTCTCTCTCTCTCTCTCTCTGCCTCTCCTCTCCTCTCTCTCTCTCTCTCAAAAATAAATTTTAAAAACTTTTTAAAAAGGAAAAAAAAAGAACAGTAGGCAAATGGCCCACTTGTGAAAGGCTTTGCGTGCTCTAAGGTAATGAACAAATAAGATCAGAAACCCAGGGGCAGTGAGAAGGCCAGAGAGGTGACAGTTCCTCTCAAAGCTGGATGGGACCCTGCAGATCACCTGGCTGAACTTTCCCATTTGCACATGAGGCCCAGAGAAATTAGGTGACTTGCTTAAAATCCACTTGGAGTAGTTAGTGGCAGTTTGTGATTTTCTATGTTGGGCTTGCAGCACTTGATGTTTCCAGTAAATACTCAACAGTCATTTCCCTGTGCAGCCTAGAGCTGGCCCTGGGAGCCAATACAAAAGTACTTCCACATCTCACACCTCCAAATACATTGGACATGGTGCCCTCTGGGGTCTGGGGCCCAAGTTATAGCTTGGGCTGCGGGCAGGCTGTCATTCAGGAAATTGCACATCTTCTCCAGCTCACAAGGTGGCGCACTCTACCCAGAGTAAATGGCTCCCTTCTGGGGGGAATCTGTCTTTGGCTGCCACTTTGGGACACTGCTGAGGAGGAGTGAGCAGCCTGTTTGCGTGGCCCCAGGAAACTCACAACCAACTTTTATGTTCAAATACCACAGCTATATTATTCCTCATGGTTATTAAATTTATACTCTCCATTTAATCTCTACACATATGTAATTTAAGGTGGTTTGAACAAAGGGTCTATACAATGTTAATATTATTATATAGATCTTTTAGTTCACTTAAAATGTTTTTCATGTTTACTTATTTTTGAGAGAGAGAGAGAGAGAATGAGCAGGGAAGGGGCAGAGAGAGACACAGAATCAGAAGCAGGATCCAGGCTCCAGGCTCCAAGCTGTCAGCACAGAGCTTGATGTGGGGCTCAAACTCAAGAGCCGCTAGATCATGACCTGATCCGAAGTTGGATGCTTAACCAACTGAACCACCCAGGTACTCCCACTTTAAATTAATTTGAAAGGAATATAGGAAGCTACATATTTACACATTCAGAAAGTTCCCTTTGGCCCCAAATGTTCATTGTAGCCTACTCCACTGATGCCAACTGGAAGAAAAGTTATTTTTTGGTCCAATAAGTCCCAGGAGTTGTACACGATCAGCTGGACTTCCCTCAGGGTAAAAGGAACATACATTTTCTCTAACGCTAAGCCATTTTTTCCCGGCACCCTGTTTGGTGCTAAAAGAAACACTGAAAGGGGTGCCCGGGTGGCTTAGTTGGTTAAGCGTCCGACTTTCGCTCGGGTCATGATCTCGCGGTTCGTGGGTTCGAGCCCCGCGTCGGGCTCTGTGCTGACTGCCAGCTCAGAGCCTGGAGCCTGTTTCAGTCTGTGACTCCCTCTCTCTCTGACCCTCCCCTGCTCACGCTGTCTCTCTCTCTCTCTCTCCTAGAAATAAATAAAACATTTTAAAAAAATTAAAAAAAAAACACTGAAAAAGTGGTAGCTTCTGAACATTGTGCATCTGCAAGTGTCATAAAAAAACTACAAAAATCCAACCCCTGCTCCTTAAAGAGTACCAAAGACAATAGAATTCTTTCAGTTAGTAAGAGAACTCAGATTTGGGGTGTTGGCCTGATGGTGGTGAGGAGAAGCATTTAGGTATTTTCCTTCATTTGTTCCGTATGTTGGTGTATATGACAATCAGGGAGGTTGTACTTACCAAGTCATAACTCTTCATCTTCTTATATTTGCGGTAAGATTAAATTGCATTTAAAAGTAATGGAACCTTGCTTTTCATGCCTGGAGTACTAATGTGGCCCTGGGTGCTAAACTCAATGACAATTACATTGAGGGTCATTAACCATAACGATAATAGCAGTTCACAGATGCTGAGTGTTGGCTGTGTGTGTCAGGCACTGCGCTGTTTTATGTGCATCTTAGTCTTCACATGGCATGAGTTTGGAAATATTATTATCCTCATTCTACAGATGAGGGAACTGAGGAGTCAATTACTTGCCCAAGGTCACAAGAGCTAGTAAATATTAGCCTTAAGATGTAAACCTGCATTTCTTGGACTAAAGACCTACCACTGCCTGATCATCTTATCATTCTATCTGCATGAAGTTGGGTAAGTTACCTATGACTAACATGTTTCTTACATAGGTCACTGGAGGTTCTCAAGATTAACTCTTGATTTATGAAGAACATTGAAGATCTACTACTTGCTGCCTTTCCAGAAACACACATCTATGTATGAGTACTAGATGCATGACCTTGGTCTTGTAATTTTATAATAGGGACTATGTGAAGCGTGTGCTTTAAAAACTGCGATGTATTGCTATCTCATTAACAGCGCTCAGTGGGTGCTGATTTTGAGAGTTTTGCTCAGCAGTGAAAATATTTTGATTTAAAACTAAGATTAAATTTTAAAAAAAGGATGACTCAAATATGAGCATAAAGGTGTTCATGCTATCTCTTCTCTTAAAATGTACCAACATCATAGCACTATCAGAGATCACAGTGTAATGACTGATCATGTGACATGAGCCAGATACTAGGTTACAGTGCCAGCTCTGGCACTTATTGCGCTAATCTTCGACAAGTCACCTAACCTCTCTTTGCCTTCCTTTTCTCTACTGTGAAATGGGGATTATAACTGTACCTACTTCACAGGGCTGTTGAGAGGCTAGAATAAGATCGTATATATAAGGTGCTAAGACTAGTACCTGGCATGGTATGTGTGTTGTCCAGTATGTTATTAAAAGAGAAAAGTCATCCAGTATCATGCCACAATTACATATTATTTTTCATATGCTGCTTTCACTTCTACTCATTTGTCTCACCTGCTTTAAAATGCCATAACCATAACATATATGCAATCTGTACTTGGTGATTTTTTACTTAACTTTACATTTCATACATTTTCTGTGTTTCCATATAGTGTTCACAATAATTTTTAGTGGCTTCATACTATTCTTTTAGATTGATGAACCAGAATTTATATAGTTATTCCTTTATTTTTGTGCTTTTATTTCCACTTACAAAAATTAGATAATGCTTGTAGCTGTGTTAGTTTTTTTTTTTTATTGTGAACTATATAATGTAGACAGGGAGTATACATATGTCTTTATATATGTACAGTTGGCTTCCATTTAAAATTCTATGTATGTGCATTTTGTATCTCAAGCCTATCTTGGGCCTTGGTTTCCTCAACTGTAAAATGAGGATGACAGTAATACTTGCCTCATAGGGTTGTGGTGTAGATTAAAAGAAGTAAAAAATGTAAATCCTTAGAGCAGTTCTAAGTTGGAACTAGCTGTTACTGGTCTTCCTTATTGGTTTAATACACCACGTTAATCAGGGCCTATGGATAAAGGTTCTCACCTATTTATTTATTTATTTAAAAGGGAGAGAGTGGGGGAGGGGCAGAGAGAGAGGGAGAGAGAGAAAATCTCAATCAGGCTCCACACTGTCAGCTCAGAGCCCGATGCAGGGGCTTGAACTCACGAACGGTGAAATCATGAGCTGAGCCAAAACCAAGAGTCAGACACTTAAGAGACTGAGCCACCCAGGAGCCCCTCCCACCTTTTAATTCCTGTTTTCACAGTTAAGTAAATCAATGCATTTGACAAAGATGGATTTATGAGTTGGTCTGGGGTTGTGGCTGTCACAAAACTTACAGACTTCCTACTCCACTGGCTTACCTCTGTGGTTTCCTTACATGCTCTCTTAGGTGACACACCACAGCCCTTTGCATGGCCTGAAGGCAAGGACCAGCCCTTGTTTATAGTGGTGACAACACCAGAAGCCATGTAACCATTTCCCACAACCACATTCTCATGACAGAGACCAGACCTGGGATGGGCTATATGTGTGCTGGATGTTGGAGTGGGAACTGAGTGCACCTGGCTTCCTTGGATGGGACACTTTGTGGAAAATTCCTAGTTTCCTGTGGTCCCATGCATCTGCCAATTCCACACTCCTGGGCTTTTCAGCATCTAAGAGAAAAAAGATGCAGATTTCCCACAGAGTACTTGTTAAGTGCCTAACTGCCTTCTACGGTCACCCCAAACCCTAAGTGGGATCCATTAAGAAAGCAAAGTTTGCTTCCACCACTTGCTTTTGACTGTGCCTGCATAGGGGATGCCAAACTTCTCATTACTGTATTTGAAAACACATAGAAAATAGAATCCAGTATAAAGGAAAGCAAATCCTTTAGATCTATGCTGCTTAGCTTGTGAAATCTACTACTATAATTTGGGCTTAAGAATTTAGATGAGTTGAAGGGACGCCTGGGTGACTGAGTCGCTTAAGTGTCCGACTTCGGCTCAGGTCATGATCTGATGGTTCGTGGGTACGAGCCCCCCATCAGACTCTGTGCTGACTGCCAGCTCAGAGCCTGGAGCCTGTTTCAGATTCTGTATATCCCTCTCGCTCTGACACCCCCCTGCTCACACTGTCTCTCCCTCTCAGAAATAAATAAAACACTAAAAAAATTTTTTTAAAAAGAATTTAGATGAGTTGAAGTTGTCAAATGAGAGTGAGTTTACTGGGTGAAGAAATGATTGCATTACTCCTACTATACAGAAGGTGAATCAAGGGATTCCTAATTATTCTCATTAGTACCGAACCCTTTTTATAAAAGCTTAGACTTGTTGAATGATTATAATAAAATGAATATAATATAATCTCTTCTAACATGCATTTTCTCATTCAATTGTCATAATAATGCTGTGATTTTAGGACTATTAATTAGTGTCACTGTACAGAGGAGAAAGCTGAGGCACAGTTCAAGTGAGTACCTTTCTTTTTTTTTAAAGTTTATTTATTTATTTTGAGAGAGAGAGAGAGCATGCACGTGAGAGAGAGCAAGCAGGGGAGGTGCAGAGAGAGAGGGAGAGAGAAAGTCCCAAGCAGTCTCCATGCTGTCAGTGCAGAGCCTCATGTGGGGCTCGATCCCATGAACCATGAGATCATAACCTGAGCCAAAATTGAGTCAGATGCTTAGCTCACTGAGCCACCTAGGCACTCCAAGTGAGTACCTTTCTTGAGATTATGATAGTCATCTGGTGGTAGGCTCTGGCTTTTGTTGCTCAACTTTTTGTTGTTAAACTCTGGCTGAAGATCTGTCACAGATCTTCCAGGAATCACTGCCTGTACTGAAGTCTCTCAATCATGGAATCTTCTCTGAGGATCTTTCTCTGTGAGTAGTCAGAGAGAGCATGTTAATTTCAATATTTGCTTACTCATACAATTAAAGATTTTTATGGGAAGCTCACTGGAAATATAATCAATAGATCCTTGACTTCACCAGCTTCCATAAATACCTCACACTATAATGGCCTCTGTCTTGTTTGTGTGGAGGAACTCCAGTCCTTTACCCAGCCCTGTTCCTCAGTGGTTTCTGGGAATCTCTGAGGAACATTCTCGGTTCCCTCTAATTTTTCCTGAGGTTGCTTACTACCTTGGTGAATTGTCTGCTTTTGGACAACCAATCCCTACCCCACTCCAATGCCTACAGGAAGAAACTTCTTACAGGCTTTATGATTTTCCAGGGCTAGGCTGTCAAAGGTTATACAGCTTCCATCTGGTTCTCTTAAAATGCTAATTTTGGTGGAAGCCATTTACCGTGCAAGAAGCCCAGCTACCCTCAGAATGTCATGCTGGAAAGGCCATGCTCTGGTTGACTGCCTTCAATGAGCTCCTAGCCGACAGCCAGCATCAGCTGCCAGGCATGTGAAAGAGCCATCTTGGGCACTCAGTCTAGCTGAGACTTTAATTCATTGCAGCCCCAGCCAATGTCTGAGTGCAACCTCGTAAGTAGAACCGGCTACATGATTCACGGGGCCCAGTGAAAAATGAAAGCACACAATTCCTTGCTAAAAAAAAGTCATTAAGACTGTCAAGGAGTGCACTAAAACAAGTGTGGGGCCCCTTTAAGAAGAGGGTCCCATGCAACTTCACTGTTTGTACATGCATGAAGCCAGCCTGCTCACAAGATCTCAGGAGAGAATTGCTCAACTGAGCCCTTCCTGAAGTTTTGTGATCAACATAAAATAGTTGTTTTACACCAGAAAATTTGGGGGTGTTTTATTACAGGGCCACAATAATCACATCAGCCCCAAAGACAATTATTTCTGACTGTGGCAGCCCAGCACTGTCACACTTTCTAAACATTCATTTAGCCTTAAATTTTTGTATGCTCGGCAATACCTATGGTCCAATTTTATTTATTGTTCTGTCCTCCAGCAGGTGCTGAAAATTGCATCTTTGTATCTTAGCTGCATTTTTGACTGTTTCAACATCTGCTAATTAAAAACTCATAAACACACACTTGTGCAGTCAAAAGCAACAGTGCTTTTGATATACACCACAGTATATCGACGGTTCAAAATTCATTTTCTTTCTACAAAGGTCGTAGTCACAGAGATGCGACTCTGCCGACAGTATAAATGACTTTTAAAATCACCTTTTACAGAAAGCTGTTTCATCCCCAGGAACCACATTTTCCCAGGTCGCTCCACTTTATATTTGCATAAGTGAAAGACGTAACTGCATGCATTTCTTTGAAAAAAAAATAGGGAGTTTCAAGACATCTTGTGTAAGGCAAAAATAAAATGCTCGTCTCTTGGAAATGCAGATTTTCAAATTCTACTTGCATTAAGATTTCAGAGATTTTAGGGCACTCTAACTGAATGAAAACATAACTCATAGTTTATTCTGAAATCAGATAGAGCTGAATCTCTGGTTTCATTTATTTACCAGAATTCTGTATTGACGAGCACTTTTGTGACCTTAGAATATGATGATAAATTGACATTCAGAATGAGAACAATCTTAGGCGTTTTCTAAATAATCAAGTGAATGTAATGTTTCGTTATGTCAGCGTAGAGTGTCTCTGATTGTTTCCTTCTTTGAAAATCTTGCTGGAGTAGTAGGCTAATTAATGACCCCCAAAGATATCCATATCCTAATCCCTGGAACCTGTGATTATTGCTTAAGTGGCAAAAGGGCCTGTGCAGATGTGATTAAAAGAAGGCTGTTGAAATGGGGAGATGATCCTAGATTTTTACGGAAGACCCTAAGCGTCATCACAAACATCTACATAGGAGGGGGACAGAGAGAGATTTGACAACAGAAGAGGATAGTGTGATAGATGGAGGAAGGGCCACCAGACAAGGAATACAGCTCCAGAAGCTGGCAATAGCAAATTCCCTGGAGTTTCTAGAAGGAACAGAACCCTGCTGATAACTTGATTTTGGCCCAGTGAACTGTAAGGGAATAAATATGTGCAGTGTTAAGCTGCCAAGTTAGTGCTAATTTGTTGTAGTACTGGTAACTAAGTAATCGAGTGCAAATCTGATTATTTCTTTGAAAATCTTTCTTGCATGGCAAACTCTTCATCAGCTTCGGTATTTGATTAGCCTACAGCAGTGTACTTCCGGGATGGAAGCGAAATTATTAGGCATGATTTACCTATTGGTGATCTCTGGGCTACTGTCTTTGCCGCAGAGCAGTAATTGAGCTTCATGGTGTTCAGGCCCCTTTTTAGACCATTCTGGACAATTTGCTTAACCTCGCGGCCAACCCAGTTGAACAGTGTCTTCGGTGACAGCAGAAGGTGAACGTCTAGGAAGTGCCTCTGACTCACCCCTGTGGTGGAATGGAAAGGAGGCAGAAAGATGCTCTTTCAGGTTGACTGCTGTGTGCCCCGTGTGGGAGATGCACGAAGAGCATTCTGGGACACAAAGGTGGCTTCTCACCATCTGACCGAAACAAGCAGCTTCTTACAGTAAGCTCGGGGGAAGGAAGTCAGTGTTGGTGGAGGGCTCCTTCCACGAACTTAAGCCCAGATGTCTGACCTACATTTTCATCCTCCAAAATGACCTTCCTTCTCGTGGTGCTTCAGGGTTAAAAAACACTGTGAAGTAAACACTGCAGGGCAGTCGTATTTGATATAAAGATTATTTTGAATCCTTTGACTTCATTAAACTTTTTGAATTTGACAGATTAAGGGGTAATAGGGCAAAAAAGTTTGAGTGGGTCATCATTGTCTTTGTGGATAGGTTTTTTAGGAAAAGCTGCCTCCTCCACTTCCAGAGCCTCTCACTCTTTGTTTCCATTCTCACGTGGGACAGTCCGCCATGGCCGGTTCTCAGGCTTAGCAAAACAGACCATTTCCTATGTGCTGTGGTTTGGGGGGGCCCTGAGGAGGGATTCTGCCTCCAAAATAGATTTTTGTGCTCTGCTTAAATCCTTTCTTTAAAACATCACTTCTGGGGGTGTTCTTTTGTGCGTGTGAAAAAATACACACCTGTGGGAGGTTGACACATTGAGCTGGTAAGGTAGGTTAAATTTTCACGACATCCTCCCCAAACTCTCCTTGTGCCAATTACTGGGGAATCAAAGATCAGTAAGTTGTGTCTGGTGATGTTTTCCCACCTCTGGAGAGTATTGCCAAAACTGATTTGTAAAAGAGCTAAGTTGCTTTGGATTTTTTTTTTTTAACAAGAAATAATAAGAGTGAAAGAAAGTGAGTATATATGATATGCAGGTAAGGAAAATAGATGTGGATAAGGAAAGGTATGAAGGGTGGATGTTCTTTCTTTCTCTCTCTCTCTCTCTCTCCTTCCTTCCTTCCTTCCTTCCTTCCTTTGTAAAGAAAAATAGAAAACTAAAATAATTGTTCCAGGATGAAAAACATCTAGAGGGCAAAATCTGAATGGATATAGAAATTTGCAGAAGGCTTGTCAAAAAAGAATATGAGAAAGAAATTTTATGTGCAGTCAAGCTAAGACTGGAATGGATTTATGTAGGGGACACCTGGGTGGCTCAACTGGTTAAGCATCCGACTCCTGACTTTGGAATGGATTTATGTTAAGAAGAAAAAAAAAAGAATTTTAATATCAATATTACACTGGTGCAAAATTAGAATTTGGTTTTCTCTCTGTTAAAAGGACAAAGTTTTCTTAGATTATTGATCTGTTCTTGATAAGAAACTGTATATGAAGGTTTTTCTTTACCTTTAATGTAATCTACCTAGAAAACAAAGATTCTGTTTTGTGTTTATCCAGTCTTTGTTTGATAGCTTAGGAAACTGAATATTCTCTATTAAAAGAGCTAAGTTGTTTTTTTTTTATAACGATGTGACTTTTTGTCTATGTTAAATTTCATAGGAAGCATTGTAAAATAAGAAGCGATGCAGACTTTCTATAGGGTATATTTGTATGAAATTTCTAAATCTGATATGCCCTGGTATCATGCTAATGGTGATCATTTGAAAATGGATGTCAAAAAAAAATAACTAAATTCCCTTGTCAATTGCATTATAAAGCACTTTCATCGAATCCTTAACTAGGGCTGTTTTTAAGTCCTTTGTTATCCGCAGACAGTGATTGCTTTACTCTGATGTTTTGGCAAAAACGATTTCTGTAAAAGTGTCTCATCTTCAAGGAGATTCATGGAAAAGACTTTGACAACTACAGGTTTCTGATAACTAAGATCAATTTGCCTTCATGTGGGAAGGACGCTAATGAACTTTTCAAGTGCTTTCCCAAGGCTACCTGCATAGCCTCACAGTACGTCATGGGATGGTAGCTCAAGGTGTGTCCCTGTTCTCCAGCCCCACATCAGTCAAATGGGCCCATTGCATTGATGATGTAAAGTTAACATGTGAATATTTGCCTCTGCTGCAGGACAGCACCCTGAAGACTTTGCCGGAACATCTGCAAGGAAGAAAATGTGCCATGAATCCATAGAGAATTCAAGGCCTAGACACAGCCATAAAGTTTGGGAGTTGTTTGGTCAGGTAAGATGCATGTTATTTCACAAGCTATGTTTGATAAGATGCAAGCTTGTTCAAACCCTAAGAGCATAATGGAGACACAAACCTTTTTAGGGGTTTTAGAAGCTTATAGGTCTTTTATTCAATCAGGAAGCTGATGCCTTGCTTGGATACAAGCCCTAGCACCTGACCCTTCAGGAGATATAGCAGACTGAGTTCATAGAAAGAGTGGCCACCATAGTGCCTGGGTGGGGTGGTGTCTTGCCAAGAAACCAGGCTGCTCTTGAAATACGGTGACTTGATTAATGCAGTAACATGCCCTGTGTGTTCTAAACGATGCCCAAGGCAACTGTTGAAATGGACTGGCTCATCCACCAGAGTTCCCAACTGGTGAGGGATTGGTAGATTGATATTGGTCCCCCGCCCACCCTGTGAGTGAGGATTTTAAATATGCCTTTGTGTGAACAAACTATCCAAGCTATCTTGTGTAGCTGTGCAGACCAGGCTGCCATGATTAGAGGATCAGAGAAGCTAAGTACTATGCATGGGTACCCTCATTGAATACATAGCAATCAGAGGTCACCTTCCAAAGGTCCTGATATACAAGACTGGGCAAAAGAACAAGACATCCAATGGAGGTTCCGTCTCCACTATCAGGAGGGTTGCAGAAAGGACAAATGGGATATTAAAGCATCAGATTAAATTACTAACAGGTAAAACCCCCTTGGCCTGGTGGATTAAAGTACTGTTCTAGACTTTAATACATTTGAATGCTCAACAAGTAGGACCTGTTACCCCACATGCCAGACTTCAGATCCCTGCTAAGGCACTCAATACCATAAAGGCCTGGAAGTCATGGAAAATAGCCATTGCCCTGAATCTTATCTTGGATATAGGTGCTAGGCTATTGAGAACAGCAAGCCCCATCATGCCTGGGAAAGGCATAATCTATTAGAATTTGCAATGGGATGTCCTGCTGGTACTGGTGAGTTACTTCACACCCATGGGTGGGAGGGAACTACTCAGTCTCATTGAGATTCAGTTGTCCTCCTGTAAGCTGGGCCTGTTGAAATGTACTGTGTCAGGAATGGAGCACACACCATTGGAGGAGGAGAGAAAGTGGGGGTCCTGTTCTGACATATCCCACCCCCAGTCCATCTCCTCATGCCTGACAGGGCTGCCTCCTTCAGCCAACATGTACAGTGTGTACAATGAGGTCAAGTTCTTAAAGCCACCAACATCCCTCTCCTCAAGGACAGGTAGTCATGTTCTATTTTCCACTGGTACTCTTTCTCTACCTCTTTCTCTTCCTTCCTCTCATTACTTTCTTTCTTCCTTTTTTTGTTTAGAACCTCTTTGAACTTGCTGATCTTCCAGTGTCTGAATAAATTGAGAAAAATCACAACTGTAGTAACAACTCAAGAGTACTTCAGGTTAAGCCATGATTGTGAAGTATTTCACTTTTTCTAGAAGTAGAGAAAAGTTTTTTATGTTTAATTTTTCTTTAGCTTTGGACTTGAAGCCGATGCTGAGGGCAGGCAAAGTGGCTGAAAAGGAAGGGGAAAGGTCTCCAAAGAGACTAGAACTAGAGTAGCTCTCTTTCTGGCTGTGCTAGATTCACTCATATCATTATTCAAGGTGAGAATTTCAAGTTCATTGTGATAAAGAAAGCATACACATTTTTTTCTTCCATTTTCTCTCTGGATATGAGAATTCCTGTGGTAAGCATCACTATGGTGAGCATCAACTAGTCAGGAGGGTGTAGACAGGTCTGGTTAACCACATAACTTGCTGAGACACAAGCTAGACAGAGCCTCGAGAGGAGAGGGCTTGTGGCAGGTGCCTTGAAAGTGACACAGAGATAAAGGCTAGGTTATCTGGGACAGTGAGGAGCTTTATGGATACTTTACTTAACAACAATAGCTATTCAAGGACCAAAGTTAAAACCAGATACTATATTGTATACTCCTCTGTCATTTCAGAAGCTTTAGCAAATAATCTGAAACCCTTTGTTAACGAAATATTAAATACAGGCTTAAGCCCAGTTGTAGATACTATACTCCTGATAAAAAATATAATTTGTAAAATAAAGTATAACCTGCAAATATCTTTGTTCTTCTTTTCTAAAATTTGTCCTTGAGCAGAATGTCTGAGTGGCTTAGTCGGTTGAGTGTCCAACTCTTGGTTTCAGCTCAGGTCATGATCCAAGGGATGTGGGATTGAGCCCTGCATGGAGCCTGTTTAAGATTCTCCCCCCCCCCCCCAAAAAAAAGATTCTCTCCCACACTTTGTCCCTCCTCTACTTCCCTGCTTGTTCTCTCTCTCCCTTTCAAAAAAAATTGCCCTTGGACAAAATTGTTTGCTAATCATGGGATAATGAAATGGTAGAATGAATGCATGGTTTTCAAATAGAGATACAATTTCTTGGGCACCTGGGTGCTCAGTTGGTTAAGCATTGGACTCAGTTTTGGCTCAGGTTATGATCTCATGGTTTGTGGGACTGAGTCTTGTATTGGGCTCTGCACTAACAGTGTGGAGCCTGCTTGGGATTCTCTGTCCATCTCTCTCTGCCTGTCCCCCCAGCCCCCGCTTGTGTGCACACACAGACACTCTCTCTCTCAAAATAAAAAATAAACTTAAAAAAAGAAATATAAATCCAATTTCTTATAACATAGATTCTGCTAAAATTTAAGCAGCAGGTAATTTGAGGGTATATTCTCTGGCAATTGGCTTCTTTCACGTTAGCATGATGTTTTTAAGACTGATTTATATTGTTGTGTGTTAGTGGTTTGCTCCTTTTTATTGTTGAATAGTATTCTATTGTATAGATATGCTAATATTTATTTATTCCTACACCAGTTAATGGACATTGAGTTGTTTACAGTTTTGGGCTATTATGACTAACATTTTACAGTTAGGTCTTTCTGTGGACATACATTTTCATTTTTCTTGGGTAACCACCTAGGAGTAGGGTTGGTGGGGCTTATGATAAATGTATGTTTAACTGCTAAAGTATTTTTTTCTTTCAAATATTTATTTATTTTTGTGAGAGCACAAGTCGGGGAGGGGAAGAGAGAGGAGAACAGAGGATCTGGGCTCTGTGCTCACAGGCCTGACAGCAGCGAGCCTGATGTGGGGCTCGAAACCACAAACTGTGAGATCATCAGCTGAAGTCAGATGCTCAACTGACTGAGCCTCCAGGTGCCCATTACTGGTTAACTATTTTCTAAAGTGACTGTGTCACTTTGCATTCCTGCCAGAAACATGTGAGAGTTCCAGTTGCTCCCACATGCTTGTCAGCACTTGGTATTGTCAGTTTTTAAATTTTAGTCACTCTAGCTGGTAAGGGTATTTCAACATGCTTTTAATTTTCATATCACACTATATTGCTTTAAACATTTGTGACACCAAAGAGCTCTGTGTTTTCAGAGGTGTTATTGTTTACAGGGGCTTGCACACATGAGTGGCCAATCCCATGTACCAGCAGTTCCATTTTAGACAATCCTTTATCAGAAAAGTTGATTTTTCACCTATATTTTATGTCAACTTGTCCCAATCTTGTGAGGGTTCCTTTGAGCCTCTTCAAGGATATGTGGCATCTCATCATGTATCCTTCAGTGAGCAATCTGGTTCCAGTTTCATCCTTTATAAGTACAAGTCTGTCTTTTGCCTTTGTCTTTTCTCCTGGTAGACTGGCAATAATCTTTATCCTGAACCCACCCCAGGTGATACAGGGTTTTGCTGGCTTCCATGTTTGCGCCACAGTCACTCCACTATAGTCCAATATTGAAAGTTTCAGTCACTCATCATAGATTCTCCTTAGTGCTTTGGTGCTATTCACAAGGCCCAGTTACTCTGATTGATCTGCTTCATTAAAAAAAATATCTTGGGATGTAGGTCTGAACAATAGGCTCCTGGACAGCTGAAGTCAGATAATAGGGATTGGAAATGTAAATTTGAATTCTATCTTTATAAAGATGACAGTTGACGTCACAGATCTTAAGAGCATGTCCATATTTAGGGTGTGAGACAAAGAAGTGAAATTGACATGGCGATAGAAGAAATTAATAAGAAGGTGAGGTAGAATGTCACAGAAACAAATCCAAGGGAGAGTTTTAGGGAGGAGAGGGTGTTCAGTAGGGTTAATGCTGCACTGAGGCTTGGAAGGAGAGAACTGAGAAGATGCTGTTTTATTTGAAATTGAGAGATTATTCGAAACTTTAGAAATTGCAATGTCAGCAAAGCAGTAAAGTCAGAAGCCAGGATTCATAGCATCAGGTAATGAGAAAATGGAGGAAACAAGGACAGACATGTCTTTAAATAAGCATGACAGACATAAAGATACCTCCATCTGAGGCATTCTTTCCTTCTTCCAATAGGGGACGAAGTGGATATCTTTCTGTGCTTTAGATTCTAACTGCCTTAGCCTGAGGAAGCTTATTTTCCTCATCTCTTTCCTCTGTCTTCAACCTCTGACCATTTTCTCCACTTATTGCTCCTGAATTTTCAGTCATCAAAAAGCAAAACCATAAAAACTACAGGGGCGCCTGGGTGGCTTAGTCGGTTAAGCGTCCGACTTTCGCTTAGGTCATGATCTCGCGGTTCGTGGGTTCGAGCCCTGTGTCGGGCTCTGTGCTGACTGCCAGCTCAGAGCCTGGAGCCTGTTTCAGTCTGTGACTCCCTCCCTCTCTGACCCTCCCTTGCTCACGCTGTCTCTCTCTCTCTCTCCTAGAAATAAATAAAACATTAAAAAAAAATTTAAAACAAAACAAAACAAAACAAAACAAAACTACAAATAAGTCACAGGTTCCCATGGCTACTACTCTATCACTTTTCTTTTTATAGCCATGCAACTTCAAAAGACCCTTTTCTTGTGTCTCTACTTCCTCCCCTTCCATCCTCTCCTCAGTCTCTTCTAATCTGATTTTGGCTGCCACCACACCAAAGATACCTCTCCTTCTAGGGCTCAATGACTTAGTTTTTCATATCTAACGATGCTTTTCATATCATAATTTAATTGATGTTGCTTGGCACTTGATTCTGTTGACTACTTCCTCATCTTTGAGTTCTCAGTTCTGTTGGCTTCTCTATTTGATTTTGCCTTTGTACATCTTGCGTTGCTCTTTCTGAGTCTCCTTCATGGACATCAGGTTCAGTCTTCAGCTGTTGAGTTCTTTCACTCTGTAACTTCTCTTCCAGAGACACCAATGAAAACATCTTCTGATAATCATTCACATGTTCATTCTGTGCTTGGGATATCACTGCTATTGCCTGAGGGGCTTTGCTGTCCAAGTTCCTCAAGCTCAGAACTTTGCTGAACTCATTTCTCCATTTTCCCACTGGACATTCTATGTAGATATCCCACAGATATCTCAGACTCAATACACTCAAAGTTAATCCACAGCTCCCATTGGCCGCTAACTTAATATTCTTCTTTCTTCCATTGCTTTTCTTACTGAAGGACATTACCATCCACTCCATTAACCATCTCATGGTTAATGGGGTGGATGGTAAGTCCAGAAATCTGGAGCCACCCTTGCCTTTCTCTACTCCTGCTTATTTCTCCCCAGCTCCCCCCATCAAATCCTACTGATACTATCCTTAATCTTTCCCAAATTTACCCCTTCTTTCCATTTCCACAGCCACTACTTATTTTCTCCCTTAGAAAAATCATATCTTTTTAAAATTACTTCCTCCATGCTGAGAACGCTGTTCATTTACTCATTTGATTTCATTCTTTAAACATATTCAGCAACTATGTTTTACATACAGAATACTATTAAAGGGGTAGTATCAGCTTCTAGTCAAGTGTTCTATTCTATCTTGAACACTTACTCTTGTCTGCTTCCTCACTAAAGCACATATGAAGAGTCTAAACCTTAATTTATCTTTCCTCCACTCCCACCCCACCCACCCCTCAAACTGGCTACTTTGCACATTATGAAATTCATCACTCTCCAGGCTGGATTAGAGTCAGATATGTCAATCACAGATTAAGTTACATCTCAGTAACGTGCAGGTGGAATGGAAAAATTAATAGTCACTGGTGACTAAATGTGAATTGAGTACCCCAGCTCCAACAATCTTCGACACCTGTTCCCTCACCGCCCCTAAACCCCATAATCAGTTTACTTTCTCTTGCCCTATGTCATTATTTCCCTTTCTATCAAGCTTAAATCCCATAGCCAATTATTACAATCACTCCTTTTGCTCATGACCTTAGTCCCTTGCCTCTCTCACTTGGTCATATTCAACTGGTAAAACCCCACCCACAGCTGAATTTAAGCCTCCATTTATTCTGTACTTGAACTTATACTGCTGAATGTGGGTGGAGAAAAATCTGCAATCTTGGTGACTAATCTCACTTTAAATTTATGAACACTAAACACAAATGGGTCTGTAATGCTGCCCAAACATCTGTTTGCTACCCTCTCTCCTACGTGACTATTTTGTGTCTTCTCTTATCTCTTGGTGCCAGTTACTGATTTATTGCCTCTCTTCTCCATGTCTGCCTTGAGTGATATATTCCTTAAATCTCCAGTATCTCCTCTACTATCTCCCCTCATGGTAGATAACCTTGCCTCTTATTTTATTCAGAAAAAGAAAGGAATCAGAAGAGAATTTCTTAAGTCCATTACACATACCTGCCGACCTGCCTACTACTACTCCAGGTGACCTGACTGTACTCCAGACTAAGACTGATTGCTCCATTTATTCACTGGCTTTTGCCCTCTCACCCCTACTCAGGCTCATAGCTCCAGAATTGTTCCCTCCAAATGTCTCTTTGCAGTTCTTGCTTTATTCAAAGTTCCATAGATCCCTTCAAAAGGGTAATGCCACTTTGTAAGATTCAATTAATTGAATATAATTTAACATAGTATTGTATCATTACTTGATGTCATTATAACCAATACTGCCTTATTATGAAATCAGCACTGCGTTTTTTCTCAATTAAAAAGTAAGGTTATTATGGATTTTTTGATATCTCATAGCATTACTTCCAAAACTGGGGTAATAGTTGTACTGACTTTTATACAGTTGTACATGATTCAAATTCAAGATGTAGATTTCTGTTGGGTACAAGCAAGACTTCTCGCCTTTTAGAAATAATGAATCATTCATTGGATTGTGATATTTCTGTATATGAAGTTCTTTAATGTTACCTGATTTTCTACAAGGAAGTCAAAACACAGTCTGGCAACCAAGACCTTTGTAAGTACTTGTTTTTTATCCCCTTCTATTTCCCTTAAAATAATTGGTAATAAAATCCTTTAAACAAAACAAAACTAATGTTATACTGTTTTTGCTTATGCAGAGTATAATTTTTTCTTTATCTTTTGACAGAGACACAGACTGGAAGGCCATTCAAACTTTCTTCCAGCATAAACTTTGATAATAATTCTTGTAATCATCCAATAAGGTTTAGCCAAGGCCCTACTCCTCTAGGAGGGTGCTGGGCAGATAAAGGTGAATGAGCCTAGGGTGCCTGGGTGGCTCAGTTGGTTAAGCTCCAACTTTGGATTTCAGCTCAGGCCATGCTCTTGGGGTTTGTGTGATCAAGCCTGGAGTGGGGAGACTGTTTGAGATTCTCTCTCTCCTCTCTCTCTGCCCCACCCCTGCTCTCTCTTGTTTTCTCTCAAAAATGAATAAATAAACTTTTAAAAAAGATGAATGAGCCAGACTTTTTACCTTTGTCTTTCCTAGTAAGTAGCACAGGATCAGTGACAGAGGTGTCCTCAATAAATGTTAGTTTAGGATCAAATCTTCATCACCATTATTGTCACCATAACCATCATCTACATTTGGCACACATCTGGGAATATTTAAACCACTGTGCACTGTTACTCTTTCCAGGAATTCATGACAGTAACCTACCTATAGCATTCCACTATGAGGCTTGTGACCTTTGATATGAGCCTTTTAAGGCTGCTTGCTTTTAACCACAGATAAGTATGGACTCCCCCTGTATCACCATCAATGAGCTACATGCACTGAAAATTAACTTTGTCACTTCTGCTTTAATTGTACTCTTGGTGAGAGATGATGCTTGAGAATGTGAGGAGGCCTAAGGGCAAACAACCACCCTTGATAGTCTTGTTAGTTAGTGTTACCATTATTCTTTCTTCTTGCTCTGTTTGTGACAGGCTCTGAGTTTCTGAACCTGGGTTCTAAATGTGCCTTTGTAGTCTAAGAAACAGGAAACACCTGTACCATGACCCTGCTACTTGCTCCCTCTCTCTCCTTTTCCCTCCCTCCCTCCTCTTTCTCTGTATCCTAAGCATTTGATTACTTTTATCACTTCTCTTTCCAGCTTTTCTGAAACTTTTCCCAGGCACAGATCAAATTCCTCATCCTGGGTGAATATTTTCTTGGCCACTCCATCCAAAAGCAAAGTGCCTTTCTTTGGAAAGTCTTTGATGCTTATAATCTGTCCCACTAATTTAGTCTATACCCTGCCGCAAGCCTTCAATTATTTTTTCACCCTTAGGCTCCATCCCCACTCTTCCTGACCCTGTCAGACTACAGGTTCTTTGAGGATGGGAGCCTCATTGTACACCTTGACTATTTCCATAGTCCCTACCATGATGCTTTACTCCAAATAAGGCTCAGCATGATTAAAACAGTAAAATAGTTGATCCATATTGTTTCTTTTCTTTTTTTAAGTAGGCTACACATCCATCATAGTGCTTGAAATCACAACCCTGTGATTAAGAGTAGTATGATCTACTGACTGAGCCAGCCAGGTGCCCCTCATATTGCTTTTGATCCATGGTTCTGTGCATGACAGTTGTTACATCTGAGAAAAAAAAATGTCAGCTATGTTTGGTGACATGAGTTTGCCTTCATGGAGAATAACCAAGAAAAGCTGTTCAAATGAAGAAGCCAACTGCTCTCTGCCTCTTTGTAAGCTCTGCTCCACCACTGACACTCTGAAATGCCTGCGGTTAGTTTCAGCCCTTTTTGCCTGGACCCATCTGTGTACCTCTCTTGTTCACCTGTCTCCCCACCGAGACATAACAGCAAAAGAGATCCAAGATTTGGATCTCAAGGATGGATGTTCTGCAGGTAAAGGGAAGAGTCATTGTTTTGCTGCACAAATAGAGCCTGGGGCTTGAAGTGTGAAGTGAAGAGCCTGGGGAATGAACAAAAAGCAAACACAAGAATGTTTCTTAGATACTATCTGTCATTCCTTCAGCACAGTTCATTTGAGGTTCTCAGTGACTAAGCCTTGGAACTTTAAGGAATCGGATGCTATACCCACGTAAGTCCTTTCCAATTTCAAATTATAACGTATTTTATGTTTAGCTCTGAGTAACTTGGCTGGAGTGCTTTAAGACTCTGAGTGAGAAAATTTGGAAAAACAATTAGTTGTTGAGCTGCTTTTCTATGAAAGCATTGGGCTTGGAGCTTGCTAAGTTATGTCTGAATGGGTTCATTTGACTGATAGGGTGATTGAGGCTCAGAGAGTTTAAGTAACTCATACAGCTAGATAAAGACATCTGGGCTAAAACTAATCAGCCAGGGCTGTTTGTCCTTTAATCCCTAGCACACAGTGCTCAGGGCTTATAAACTTTTCTGGAGCCTAAAAAAATGTTTGAGATGTGAAAAAGTGAATTAACTGGCTCCAAAATGCCAACGGAGCATTTTGGAGCTTTTTTTTTTTTTTTTAAAGTTATGCCTTCTTACAGAATCGAATATCATGTCAATGAGTCAATTGCATTTTAGTAACTCAAATAACTACATATAAATTACGCTTGGTTGGATACAGATGAATTTTTATGGTTGGGCCTCATGTGTGGTGAGCTTTCAAAAGAAGAGTGCCTAAGATTTAGGTAAGTTGTAAAATGGACCTATCTATGCACCCTAACCTCTGAAGAAGCTGTATCTTTTGCCCTTCTTGAAGAACTTTTATTTCAGACAAGCAAAAAGCGATCAAGAGGGAGAAGAAGGAGAAGGAGAAGAAGTTAGGGAAAGGGGAGAGGAGGGAAGAAAGAAGGGGAGGAGGAAGAGGGAGTGGCAGGCATGATTTCCTCTAGGGAAATGTTCTTATGTTTTCTTTTTACTGCCATAATGCTTTGTTCGAAAACAGGCACAGATTAAGCATCTAATACTCAAAAGAATGAGAAAATGCATCAAACTGGTAAAAAAATTTGTTACATTAAATATATTAGTTCCTCCTGCTGGAGTTTGATAGGGGCTGAGTAGAGGGCAGCATGCATGCCACAGGCTGACCTCCAAATGGGACGCATATCCAAGCAGGAGGGAGAAGACGGACCTTTGCAGCAGAAGAGGAAAACCCACCCCAGCAACAAGACCAAACATATGGTGGCACACACTGACTCTGCTCTCTCTTAGTTTGGTCCATATGATCCAGCATGACGTTAGTGGGGGCTCAGGATTTTCAGTTGACCACTTTTATATATAGTATAGCCAGTTTCCCGGCAAATATAAAAATAAAGGCAGTAACAAATCATATAAGTTTATTGAGGTTTTTCCACACCCGAGGCACTATCACCATGCTAACAGTGTAACAAGCATTATTAGGGACATCCAGCATTACTAAAGCTGAGGCTTAGTGTTGACCAGAGCTGTCAAAAGCAAGTTCATGCTCATTATCGTATGCTCTGCTGCTTCTGGTTTTGGGGAAGTGAGAAAAGGCTTCTTTGCTCCATTCACTGATGCCTGGGTACCCACTATTTGATCACTTTTTTGAACTAATAGGGAAATGATGAAAATGTGGGAAGAGTGCATTAATATCTGTCACTGATATCTTAGTATGTATTAGAAACCCCCCTGAAAGGCAGCTGAGAGAAGGGTGAGAGAAAATAGAAAGGGAACTTTGTTGAGGAGAGGAAAACAAAGGGATAATTTGAACATAGGAGGAGCCTCCATTTGTTTCACATTGTATAAGCCAGTTTGGATTTTAAATATTCTTCCCATTGCTCCCCAGATCATTGGATCTACCCTGAAAATGGCTGCACTTTGAAGTTTACACTTCTTCATCCAAGGTCTTCTCCCACTAGAAGTGGCACACGGATCCATTTAAGGCCTCAGGTCTTGATATATTTTCCCATTGGAAATATGGTCACAGCACAGGGAATTGCAGCTGGAGCCTGTTGATAAAGCAGCTGTAGAAAGTGATCATTAAACAAATCAAGGAAAATTAGATTTCATCTCATTCACCATTTTATCTAGGGCAGGTCTGCTGTGCATCCACAACACAGGGCTTCTTGGTGGACACTTTGAGCATTTCTCAGAGCCCAAGACATTCTCAACAGATACCCATGGAAAGTAGGTATTCCTTCCCATCTGAAGTCTGGTCTAGTGCACTGTGGTAACTGGTGAGAGTATGAGCCACATTTAGAGGGACCCCCTTGAGACTTAGGAATGTGGAAAGCATGGATTTCCCCAGGTGTCCTGAGACTAGGTTCCAAATGGAATCTCTGCTTTCCCTCTAGGAAAAGGGTCTTTTTTTTTTTTTTTTGCCAGCAGGAATGGCCTGTGGGAATGGCCTTTCAACAATGCATCCTGAAGAGGAAGGCTGAGAGGAGGTTGGCTAGACTCATAGCTCAAGTGTCCATGGCATTTCTTGACATTTAAGATGGATGAAGGATGGCTGTCAGGATTAAATGTGGTAACCTAACTAGCACCCTTAGCAATCATCTGGCATTTAGAAGGGGCATATATGTGTGGGACGTTTTTTACTTCACCTTTCCACTTGTCCTTCATGGGGCAGTCATAGTGCTTTTATACCCGAAGAAAACTTGCTTGCAAGGTCGGCCATGGAATGGAAGCTGGAGAAAAAGAAAGGAGGAGGGAATGTTTCTTATGTCAAATGTTGTTGAGGAGTGTGGGGTAAGATGAAGACAGAAATGGCCATGGAATTTGACAACATGGAAGTGACTGGGACAGGAGCCATTTTGGGGGAATGATGGGAGTGAAAGCTTGATTAGAGTAGGTGATGTAATACTTAAAAATCTTTTCCAGTGTGAGAGTGGAAAACTATCACTACTTTCTTAACATTTTAGTTTGTGATATTTCGATATTTAAAATCTTCTGAACCCAATTTCCTCCTATTTCCCCACCCCCATAACTTGTTTTTTGATCTTGCTGAATTTCTTTTTCATCTGAGACACCACAAGACTGAGCAATTGATGGAGATGTGGTGGTGATGACCTTATTTTGGTCAAGATAAATAGTCCTTTTGGCTCATTTCTGCCTCAAAGTAGACTTACTGAGCCTTCAGCGTGAAGACCTCCTTGTTAGTGGTTTGCAGCTCAAGGTATATGGCTGTGGTCTTCATTCCAGAAACCTGATACAACAATGTAAAATGGATGAAAGTATATGCTTAGCTCAGTGTTGCTTTTTGTGGGTGAGATATTTTTCCAGATGTTTTGAATATGAGTGAACTATTTGCTAGATTATTAGGGTTTGTTTGTTTTTTTCCAGCTCCATGGGTCCTTTCCTTACTGTTTCTCTCCTTGGGTGTATAGCCACAAGGGGGCGCAATGGGCCACAACCAGGATCACCTGGATTTTTGTTGATGCTGTTGTTTTTGTTTTTGTTTTTGTTGGTATGAGGTTCCAGTTTTCAGATACTGACTCCTTCTTAGAGCCATTTTTATATAATTTCATATATTCCATTCATTATACTCTTTCATATAATTTCTCGCCTTATGGCTGTGATCAAATGTATCATACTATTTCATTAAATATGAAATGACTTAACTAAATGGCCAAACAACCATTGTTTTTGAAGATGCCAATTTACAGATCATAAAGGTTCTAGAATTTAAAAAGGAAGTAGATGTTCATTAAAAATCAGAAATTATAAGAAAACATTAAAATTATCCATCCCCCAGGACCCGGACTAATTCCTGTTAGTATTTTTATGTATGTCCTTCCTGCTTTTTAATGTCTTCTTTGAAATAGTTGAGCTGTTTTCTCTCTCATCGTGGTATTTTAGTCCAGTATTTAGTAATTTTTTAAATGTATGTATATTTTAAAGATTTTTTTTTTTTTTTTTTTTTACAAATAGTTTATTGTCAAATTAGTTTCTACATAACACTCAGTGCTCATCCCCAAAGTGCCCTCCTTCATGCCNTTTTTTTTTTTTTACAAATAGTTTATTGTCAAATTAGTTTCTACATAACACTCAGTGCTCATCCCCAAAGTGCCCTCCTTCATGCCCATCCCCTATTTTAAAGATTTTTTAAATATTTATTTACTTATTTATTTTTATTATAGTTTATTGTCAAGTTGATTTCCATATAACCCCAGTGCTCATCCCAACAAGTGTCCTCCTCCATACCCATCACCCATTTTCCTTTCTCCCCCACCCCCCATCAACCTCAATTTGTTCTCACTATTTAAGAGTCTCTTATGGTTTGCCTCCCTCCCTTTCCTTAACTATTTTTTCCCCTTCCCCTTCCCTGTGGTCCTCTATTAAGTTTCTCCTGTTCCACATATGAGTGAAAACATATGGTATCTGTCTTTCTCTGCCTGATTTATTTCACTTAGCATAATACCCTCAAGTTCCATCAAGGTTGCTACAAATGGCCAGATCTCATTCTTTCTCATTGCCATGTAGTATTCCACTGTATATATAAATCACATCTTCTTGATCCATTTGTCAGTTGATGGACATTTAGGCTCTTTCCATGATTGGCTATTGTTGAGAGTGCTGCTATAAACATTGGGATACATGTGCCCCTATACATCAGCACTCCTGTATCCTTTGGGTAAATTCCTAGCAGTGCTATTGCTGGGTCACAGGGGAGTTCTACTGTTAATTTTTTAAAGAACCTCCACACTGTTTTCCAGAGCAGTGGCATCAGTTTGCATTCCCACCAACAGTGCAAGCAGGTGCCCATTTCTCCACATCCTCACCAGCATCTATAGTCTCCTGATTGGCTCACTTTAGCCACTCTGACCAGCGTGAGGTGATATCTCAGTGTGGTTTTGATTTGTATTTTCCTGATGATGAGTGACATTGAGCATCATTTCATGTGTCTGTAGGCCATCTGGATGTCTTCTTGGGAGAAGTGTCTGTTCATGTCTTCTGCCCATTTCTTCACGGGATTATTTGTTTTTCGGGTATGGAATTTGGTGAGTTCCTTATAGATTTTGGATACTAGCCCTTTATCCGATATGTCTTAAATATTTATTTTAGACAGAGAGAGAATGCGAACAGGGTAGGAGCAGAGAGAAAGAGAGAGGGACAGAGGATCCAAAATGGGTTCTGTGCTGACAGCAGCAAGCCAGATGTGGGGCTGAAACTCAGATCATAACCTGAGCTGAAGTCCAATGCTTAACCAACTGAGCCACCCAGAGCCCCTCCCATTACCTTTTAAAAACTTTTCATTGTGAAATGCATCATCTATACAAAAGAATGAATAAAATATATGTACACAATTGAAAGAATTAAATAAAAACAAACAAAATCCAAACACCTGAAATTGCACTACCCAAGTTCAGAGATGAAATACTGCCAGGACTCTGAACTGTCAGCACAGAGCCTGATGCAGAGCTCAAACCCACAAATGGTGAGATCATGACCTGAGCTGAAGTCTGGCACTTACCCGACTGACCCACCCAGGCACCCCTCTTGTAGCAGGATTCTCACACAGTCATGACACTGAGGCTTTTCTTTCCAGGAAGCAACTTTATTCTGGCTAGCACTGCTCAGTTGGGTTTGTACTTAAAGAACTGAGTCCTCAAAGCCACTTGGTGTAGTTTTTTAATATATTTTTTTACTTTGTCTCCCATATATGGTAACACACAAACTTGCAGTCTGCTTAAGTGGTCTCATGTTACAAGGTCTTGAGGGATGTTGTAACAAAGACGTATAGCCAGGTTGCCTTGAGGTTTTTTTCTTTCCTTAGGAAGGGGACCCTACCACACTCTCTCTTGCTGTTTAAAATTTAAAAATGTTTGCATTCTTAAATGATACATCGCTCAGTTTTGAAAAACCAGTGGGCAAACACAAACCTAACTGGTGAGAGGCAACATCCCCGCTGTTGTGGGAGGCTCCCAGGAGCTGTGGAATCCTTGATCTTGATCTTGGTCCACCTTCAGCTTTCCCGAGGGCTTGCAAGAACACCTGGGGAAGGAGAGAGACGTGGGAAGCCCTGAGGGTTGTGGGGGTGGGGCCAGGGAAGCAGAGCTGGCCAGATGCTTCCGGAATCCAGTGCAGAGTTGCATTTGGGATGCTTGTGCTCACCGAGGGACCTCATTTCCCAGTGCCCTTACAATCCATGAGACAGAAAGGAGACTGGGTTCCTGAATCTCCACACGGAGGAGACATGCATGGTGACCAGGAACATTTCACTTGGAGGGTTATGTGATGTTTTAGTACACTTGGGCCACCATAAGCGGATACCAGAGACTACATGGCTTATAAGCAAACAGAAACTTATTTCTCACAGTTCTGTAGTCCATCATCACTTTGCTGTGTCCTTACATGGCAGAAAGGGGGAGGGAGCTCTCTGGGGCCCTCATGACCTACTTACCTCCCAAAGGAGGTACCTTGCCTCCCCATCTCCAAATACCACCACAATGGAGAGTACGTTTCAACATGAATTTTGGGGGAACCCAAACATTCATTCTACAGCGTGTGAATGAGACTAAACTTCTGTTCCACCATAAGCATTCTGGATCAGCTCTGCTATTTAGCTTCCCTTAACTGATAATACAGATACTCCTGTCCAGCAGAAAGATAGTCAAAGTGAGCAAGCTGCTCTGTATTTTCTGTTTCTGAGACTACCATCCCCCATCTCCCATTTTCAAAAGTAGATCAAAACAGACCTTTTAGTGGCAGGGAGAAGAGCATCTGTTCTCAAATTCAAAAGAGAGCTCAGTGGAAGTGGGGAAGTTACTGGTAAGTTTTTACTGTGTTGTCTTTTACGTCATACAGCTCCAATCTATACTGGGTGTCCTCCATGCCTGGGGCACAGCCGCCATCTTGGCATCTCCTTTGCCAGTCTACCAGGAAGTCTATTTGCCTGTTCCCCATGTTGACTCCCTTTGTCTTGTATTTCATATCTTCTTATGTCTTGGCTCAGTCTCTTGTTTTGGGGGAGCACTTTTTTTTTTAAGTTTGAGTACAGTTGACACACACTGTTATATTAGTTTCAGGCGTACAACTTAGTGACTTGGCAAGTTTAGACTTTATGCTCTCCAAAATACTTTATACTTTATGTTCACCACCAGTATAGCTACTATCTGTCCTATTACGTCACTAATATAGTATCATCGATTGTATTCCTTATGCTCTGCCTTTTATCCTCCTGACTTACTCCTTCCAAAAACTGGAAACCTGTATCTCCCTCTTCCCTTCACTCATTTTTGCCCATCTCACCATCCCCCTCCCCAAAGGCAACCACCAGCTTGTTCTCTGTACTTATAGATCTGATTCTGCTTTTTAAAAATTTGTTTATTCATTTTTTAAAAGATTCCATGTATGAATAGAATCATATGGTATGTGTCTTTCTCAATCTGACTTATTTCACTCAGCATAATACCCTCAAGGTCCATCCATGTTGTTTCAGATGGCATGCTCTCACCCTTTTTTATGGCCATGTAATATTCCGTTATATATCTATAATGAGACTTCAGCATGAAGATCTCCTTGTTAGTGATTTGCAGCTCAAGATATATGGCTGTGGTGTTCATTCCAGGGATCTGATATGATAACATAAAATGGATGAAAACATATGCTTAATTCAGTGTTGCTTTCTGTGGGCGAGATATTTTTCTAGATGTTTTGAATATGAGGCTTTGTTTTTAGAGTGAGTTATTTGCTAGATTTTGTAGTTTTTTCCAGCTTGAATGGGTTCTTTTCTTACTGTTTCTCTAATCCAGTGATTATATATGTATATATACACCACATTTTCTTTATTCATTTATCTATTGATGGACACTTAGGTTGCTCTGTGTCTTGCCTGTTATAAATAATGCTTCAATAAACAGGGGTACATATATCTTTTCAAGATATTATTTTCATTTTCTCTGGGTAACTATTCAATACTGGGATTATTGGATCATATGATATTTCTATTTTTAATTTTTTGAGGAAACTCCATACTGCTTTTCCACAGTGGCTGCACTGGTTTGCCTTTCCACCACAGTGCATGAGGGTTACTTTTCTCTATTTCCTCGCCACTACTTGTTACTTGTCTTTTTTATTTTGGCCATTCTGACAGGTGTGAAGTGATATCTCATTGTGGGTTTGTTTGTTTTTTAATGTATGTATGTATGGGTTTTTGTTTTTTTTTTTTTTTTTTTTGAGAGAGAGAGAACAGTTGGGAAAGGACAGAGAGATAAGGGGACAGAGGGTCTGAAGCAGGCTTTGTGCTCAGAGCAGCAAGCCTAAATGCAGGACTCAAACTCACAAACTGCAAGATCATAACCTGAGCTAAAGTTGGATGCTCAACCGACTTAGCCACCCACGTGCCCCGGTTTTGTTTTGTTTTGTTTTGTTTTTTTAAAAGGAACAAGAGACTTGGGGATAAAGTGACTGCCCAAGGTCAGAGAACTAATAATTAGTAGAAGAGTCAGAATTATTTTTTTTGAGAGAGAGAGAAAGAGAGAGAGAGAGAGAGAGCACACAGGTGGGGGGAGGAGTAGAGAGAGAGTGAGAGAGAGAAAGAGGGAATCTCAAGCAGGCTCCATGCTGTCAGTGCAGAGCCTGATGCGGGGTCAAACTACAAACTGTGAGATCATGATTTGAGCTGAAACCAATAATTGACTCTTAACCGAGTGACCCACCTAAGGTGTCCCTCATTGTGGTTTTGAGGTGCATTTTCCTGATAATTAGTAATGTTGAGTATCTTCTCATGTGTGTTGGCCATTGGTGTGTCTTCTTAAAAAAATGTCTGTTCATCCTCTGTGCATTTTTTAAATCAGACTTTTTCCTTTTATTTTCTATTTTTTTAGTTGTATAAATTCTTTTTCTTTTTCTTTTTTTAATGTTTATTTATTTTTCAGAGACAGAGCACGAGCCAGGGAGGGACATAGAAGGAGACAGAGACACAGAATCTGAAGCAGGCTCCAGGCTTTGATCAGTCACCACAAAGCTCAATGAAGGGCTGTAACTCATGAGCTATGAAGTCATGACCTGAGTCGAGGTCGGATGCTTAACCGACCGAGCCACCCAGGTGCTCCTAGTTCTAGAAATTCTTTATATATTTTGGCTATCAACCCCTTATTGGATAGATCATTTACAAATATCTTCTCTCGTTCAGTAGGTTGTCTTTTTGTTTTGTTAATTGTTTCCTTTGCTATGCAAAAGCTTTTTATTTTGGCATAGTTCCAATAGTGTATTTTTGCTTTTGTTTCTCTTGTCTCAGGAGACATATCTAGAAAAATTTTGCTATGGTCAATGTCAGAGAAATTACTGTTTTCTTCTAGGGTTTTTATGGTTTCTCACATTTAGGTGTTTAATCCATTTGAGTTTATCTTTTTGTTTGGTGTATGAAAGTGGTCTAGTTTCATTCTTTTGTTGAAGAGACTTCTTTTTCCCATTGCAAAATCTAGCCTTCTTTGTCAAAAATAAATTGACTATAAAATTGTGGGTTTATTTCTGGACTCTCTATTCTGGTGCACTGATCTATGTGTCTATTTTTGTGCCAGTACCATACTGCTTTGATTATTACAGCTTTGTAGTATATCTTGAAAACTGGGATTGTGATACCTCCCATTTTATTCTTCTTTTTCAAGATTGCTTTGGCTATTCAGGGTTTTTTGTGGTTCCATACAATTTTTAGGATTTGCATTAAATCTGCTTTGGGTTTTATGGACATTTTAATAATATTTGTTCTCCCAATCCATGAACATGGAATATCTTTCCATTTGTTTGTGTTGTCTTCAATTTTTTTCATCAGTATTTTATAGTTTTCAGAGTATTGGTCTTTCACCTCCTCTACTAAGTTTATTCCTAGGTATTTTAATATTTTTGATGCAGTTGCAAATGGGATTGTATTCTTGATTTTTCTTTCTGTTGCTTCATTATTAATGTAGAGAAGTACAATGGATTTCTGCATAATGATTTTGTATCCTGCAATGTTACTGAATTCATTTATCAGTTCTAGTAGTGTTTTGGTAGAGTCTTAAGGTTTTTCTATGTATAGTATCATGTCATCTGCAAATAGTGATAGTTTAACTTCTTTACCACTATGGATTCCTCTTATTTCCTTTTTTGTCTGATTGCTGTGGCTAAGGCTTCCAATAATATGTTGAATAAAAGTGGTAAGAGTTGACATCCTTGTCTTGTTACTGATCTTAGAGGGAAAGCTCTGAGTTTTTCACTATTGAAGATGATGTTAGCTATGGGTTTTTCATACATGACCTTTATTATGTTGAGGTATGATCCTTCTAACCCCATTTCATTGAGAATTTTTATCATGAATGTGTTTAATCTTATCAAATCCTTTTTCTGCATCTATTGAAATCATCATATGATTATATATATTTTTATATACATATTTTACACATATATTTCATATACATATTTTAATATATTTATGAAATATATATGTGAAATATATCTATGAAATATACATGTAAACATTAAGGTTATTTAGCAAATATGAAAAATCTTTTTTCAACATAGACTGACATTGAATATTACATAATATTTTTATATAAAAATCAATTTTGTCTGATACAAACATAAGATTCCAGTTTTCATTAATTATAATATTTATTCTTTATTTTCCAGCTTTCAATATATTTGTTTGAGGTATGTTTCATTAATATATATGGCTGATTTAATTTTTAAAACCCAGTTTGAGAATTTCTAGGATGACAACAGCAATATGGCCAAATGAGACATTCATCACTCCTATCCCATGCTCAACTATACCAATTTGGCATCCATCCATGTAGAAAGGTGACTTTGTGGGAGCCATGGGATTCAGCGCTGTATAACAAGGGACCCAAGAAGAGTCTCACCCACTAATACATCACGTATTACACATACTTTTGTTGATGTGCTGTGATGTTGATTTGTGAATATTGAACCAATCTTGCATCCCAAGAATAATCCCACCTGATCATGGTGAATGATCTTTTTAGTGCATTGTTGTATGTGGTTTGCTACTATTTTAAGGATTTTTGCATTTATGTTCTTTGGGGATACTGGCCTGTAGTTTTCTTTTTTTGTGTGGTGTCATTTTGCGGTTTTGGTATCAGGGTAATGCTGGCCTCCTAAAACATATTTGGAAGTCTTTCTTCCTCTTCCATTTTTTGTTATAGTTTGAGAAGAATAGGTATTAACTCCTCTTTATTATTCATTTTTAAGTTTTATTTTATTTATTTTGAGAGAGAGAGCATGCAGGGGAGGGGGAGAGGGAGAGGGAGAGAGAGAATCCCAAGTGGGCTCTGTACTGTCAGTACAGAGCCAGATGTGAGGCTTGAACTCACAAACCGTGAGATCATGACCTGAGCTGAAATCAAAAGTCAGACACTTAACTGATTGAGCCACCCAGATGCCCCTCTACCAGACATTTAAAGAGGAGTTAAGGGTCACCTGGTTGGCTTAGTTGGTTAAGCATCTGACTCTTGGTTTCTGCTCGTCATGACCTCACAGTTTGTGGGTTTGAGCCCCACATTTGGCTCTGTGCTGACAGCATGGAACCTGCTTGGGATTCTCTGTCTCCATTTCTGTCTGACCCTCCCCTGCTCTCTCTCCTGCTCAAAAATAATAAACATTTTTAAAAGTTTCTTAAAAAAGTAAATGTCTGGTCCTAGACTTTTGTTCCTTGGTAGTTTTTTTTTTTTTTTTATTACTGTGATGCAGCTCATTCTTCTTCTTTTTAAGTCAAAATGTGTTTGTGGTTTTTTTTTTCAGGAATAAAATTTAATGATTCATCACTTACATATAACACCCAGTTCTCATCCCAACCAGCATCCTCCTAATGACCTTCACTCCTTCAGCCCTTCCCCCACCCAACACTCTGCCTGCAATGCTCAGTTTGTTCTCTGTATTTAAGAGTCTCTAATGGTTTGGCTCCCTCTGTTTCTATATTATTTTTGCTTCCCTTCCCTTATGTTCATCTATTTTGTATCTTAAATTCCACATACGAATGAAATCACATTATATTTGTCTTTCTCTGACTGACTTATTTCACTTAGCATAATACACTCTAGTTCCATGCATATTGTTGCAAATGGCAAGATTTCCATCTTTTTCATTGCTGAGTAACATTCCATTATGTATGTATACCACATCTTTATACGTTCATCTATTGATGAAAATGTGGGCTCTTTCCATACTTTGGCTATTGACAATAGTACTACTATAAACATTGGGGTGCATGTGCCCCTTTGAATCAGCACTCCTGTATCCTTTGGATAAGTACCTAGAAGTGCAATTGCTGGGTCATAGGGTAGTTCTATTGTTAAGTTTTTGAGGAACCTCCATACTGTTTTTTTCCAGAGTGGTTACAGCAGTTTGCATTCCTACCAGTAGTGCAAAACTGTTCCTCTTTCTCCACATCCTTGCCAACATCTGTTGTTGCCTGAGTTGTTAATTTTAGCCGTTCTACAGGTGTGAGATGGTATCTTATTGTGGTTTTCATTTGGTCTCCCTGATGATGAGTGATGTTGAGCATCTTTTCATGTGTCTGTTAGCCATCTGGATGTCTTCTTTGGAAAAGTGTCTGTTCAAGACTTTTGCCCATTTCTTCACTGGTTAATTGTCTTTTGGGTGTTGAGTTTGATAAGTTCTTTGTAGATTTTGGATACTAACTCTTTAACTGATATGTCATTTACAAATATGTTCTCTTCTGTCAGTTGACTTTTAGTTTTGCTGATTGTTTCCTTTGCTGTGCAGAAGCTTTTTATCTTGATGAGATCCCAATACTTTATTTTTGCTTTTTTTCCCCTTGTCTCTGGAGACATATCAAGTAAGAAGTTGTTGTGACTGAGGTTGCCTATTTTCTCCTCTAGGTTTTGATGGCTTCTTGTCTTTCGTTTATGTCTTTCATCCATTTTGATGTGTATGAAATGGGATTATTTTTGTGTGTGTAAGAAAGTGGCCCACGTTCATTCTGCATGTTACTGTCCAGTTTTCCCAATACCATTTGCTGAAGAGACTGTCTTTTTTCCCACTGGATATTCTTTCCTGCTTTGTCAAAGATTAGTTGGCCAGATCACATTTTTAAATAGATTCCTGAGGAAGGTTGCATGAAAGGAAAATTATCTGAGATCTTGCATATCTGAAAATGTCTTTTTTCTTCCTTCATAACCCACCTTTACTACGTATGTTTATGTCAGAAATGATTTTTTATGAGAAATAAGCTTGGGAATTTCTTAAGCACCGATGGGTTAACAAGGCATAAAGAATTAGAAAGTCATAGGATGTTCACACTCAAGTTTGGGTAAACAAGATTACGTAAATAGGTATAGGTAAGGTGGAGCAAAGGCCCCAGTACAGGACAAAGTTCTATGAGGTAAACAAGATTAGGTATTTAGGGCAGGAATGCCCCCCAACTTAGTACCATAGCAGAAAGCTGCTTTCACAGCAACGAAGGACCAAATTAGGTAAACACATAAATAGGGCTATAGACTGCTGCAGGGCAAAGTTGCCCAGAGCTGGAGCTAATTAACAAAAGAAAGGAGCCTTGTTGACCTTGAGGTAGTAGGCTGTCTTTCTTGTCCCCTAGACCAGTTTAGGTAAAACTGAAGTGATGCCTCATGTCTGCTGTAAACAACCTTCCACCTGGCACCAGGATTTGTTTTGTATTAACCCAAACCCCTAACACCGCATATTTTCAAAATTCCCTTTCCCTAATGCCCTTGAGTTAATGTTCACAGTTTCATTGTCTCTTTGTGCACGTCCGTCCATCACCATGTTTGTAAGCCTTCTGATCCTAATAAAAATGGAGCAAGGACCCTTAATTAGGGCTCTTGTCTTCTCCCAGACATCAGCTTCTCTTCCTTTTTAATCCTGCGTCCCACTTTCTTGCTGGACAAGAAAGAACTCCAGACCCAGATTCTATGACAATTTTCCTTCAGCATTTTTGAATGCATTATTTGCTGTGTTATATATTCTAGAATCATGGTTGAGAGTTATGAAGCCATTCAGATCCCTAGTACTTTATACTTGACCTGGTCTTCTCTTAGGAAGCCTGTAGACTTTTCTTTCTGTTTTTAGTATTCTGAAATTTTACTAGGATATACCTTGGTGTGTCTGTTTTTTTTTTTTTTTTAATGTTTTTAATGTTTTTTAAAACTTTATTTCTGAGAGAAAGAGAGAGACAGCACGGGCAGGGGAGGGTAAGAGAGAGGGAGACACAGAATCTGAAAGAGGTTCGAGGCTCTAAGCTAGCTGTCAGCACAGAGCCCAATGTGGGGCTCAAACCCACAAACCACAAGATCATGACCTGAGCTGAAGTAGATGCTTAACCGACTGAGCCACCCAGGCACCCTGTTATGTCTGTTTTCATTCAGACTGGGCAGCTGGTGCATCCTTCTCTGACAACTCGTACTCTTCAGTTCTGGGAATATTTTTTTTATCATATGTTTTCTTATTGATTTTCTTTCTTTCTTTCTATTTGGATATGGTTTTTCCTGGAGTGCTTCCTTTCTTATTTTGTTTTCTACTATTTTCATCTTTTTACTCTATTTCCTGGGAGATTTTCTCAACTTTCTCTTCCAGTATTCCATTGTCTGTTTTATCTTTGCTATCATGGTTTTAATTTCTAAGAGTATCTTTTTTAAATGTCCTCTCTAGTTCCCTTTTTAAGTCAGTATCCTAATTCAATTTCATGGATGCGTAATCTTCTCAATCTGAGGATATTAATTATATTTTTGGATGGGTTTCTTCTTGCATATTTTCAGTTTCCTCCTAACTGCTCTTTTCTGTTTGTTTATTTTGGCATATCTTCCATGTTGGAGGGATTTTCTCAGATGTCTGCATAAGATTAAGATAAAAGATGGTTGGAATTTCACTGCATAAATTTCTGGAGTTTCACTAAAGGATGATATGGGGGGGTCATTTCTGGGGACCCTCTTTAAATATGTTTAGGCTTTTCCTTTTGGACTAGTCATATTCCTTAATCTTCTGCCAGAAGGTAGACATTTTGTTGCCAAAATTCTGGAAACTGAGAGGAAGGAGGTCTTAGGATGGGATGTTCCTCAGCATTCAGAACTATATGATCACTTAATCCTGGTTTTGATCCTACCATATTCTCACCTTTGCTGGGTCCAAAGACCTGCTCACTATTTTACCTTCTCTAGAGATAAGCTCCAACTTCCCATTAGGATTGGGAGTAGTGTTTGCCTAGCGGCTGGAAGTTGGGAAGAAAAGCCAAGGATTAGCAGCTGTTCAAACAGCTTTTCATACAGACCTCCTGAGTCTACCAGTTCACCCCTGTACTCCCAGCTCTGGGGGACCTGGTGCTGCCAGGGCCTGAGCCTTCTGAGGATTCTGGGATATTAATTGGATTGGTTCTCAGCTTCTTCTCTGCCAGTTTAGGATTTTACTCTTTCAGCTTTATGAAATCAGCTATCACTTATTCTCTGATTTATGCTTGTCAAATTGTGTTGTTTTTGTCTGTTGGGTTTATGGATTTTTTTTGTTTTAAATATCTCTTTGTTGTAGTTTTAGTGCAGTTTCAAGACAAAGGAGAATTAGATATTTAATCCATTCTGATAACTTAGGAATCTCTATTTCTGTAAAGCTTATGAACTCTTCTGCTATAGTGATATTTGAGAAATATTCAATATTTAATTGTATTTTAATTTTTCAGTATATAGAACATTTTAAATGTTTTTAATGTGATGTACTCAGTGTAAATTTTTTATGATATAGTGAAGTGTAATGAAAATAAAAATTATCTACAATCTCAGTGGCTAAAGATATTTTTTCAGTTTTTATAATTTGTGATTATTATTTTTTACATTTTACTCTATAATCTGAAGTTCTTTTGGATATATGATGTAAGGGAAAGCTGTGTTTTTATTTTATTTCTCTTCCAAACGGTCAATAAATAAATCCAAACCTATTCACTAAATAATTTCTCCCTATTACTAATTTGTGATGACACTTTATTTTTACCATGTATTTTAGATTCTTTCTATATACCATGATATATTTCTGGGTTATTTAATTTGTTTATTGATTTTTCTCTTTTCAACAACAATTCTTCCTTATAAGAGTTTTAGAAATTTGTTATGTTACCACAAAAGCCTTATCAGAATTTGGTTAGACATAGAAATAAGTTAGGTTTAGCATGGTGACTATATAGTTAATGATACTGTATTGTATATTTGATGTTTCTCACCACACACACACTGTAACTCTGTGAGGTAATGGATGTTTTAACTAACCTTAATGTGGTAATCATTTTGCAATATATACCTATATAAAATCATAACATTATATACCTTAATATATAAGGAAAAATATATATTTCCTTAATATATAAGGAAAAATAAATAAATTAAGAGATAATTTTTTTCTTTTGTGGGTATATATAACATTCCCATCTATGAACATTGTATTTCTGACAACTTATATAAGTTATTTTTAAAAATTCATGAACATCTTATAGTTCTCTAAGTCTCTCTCAGATTACAATAAGATTAACTCTAGATATTTCAGGGGTTTGTTTCAGGGTTTGAATTTTATTTTATTTTATTTTATTTTAATTTTGGGACTTGTTATTACCATCAGATAAGAAATCTATTTTAAAAAATATTTTGTGGTTAGCCAGTTTCTGAGCATTCTCCTTACATTTAATGGGTTTTCTATTGATCTGCTTATTTTTTTTCTAGGTATGTAATTATGCTGTCTGCAAATACTGATAGTTTTATGTTTTCTTTGCCAACATTTATTTCATTAATGGCCAGAATTTCTAGACAATGTTAAATAACAATAGTGTCTCTGCATTTTTAAAGTTGTTTTGACTTACGCATTTGGATGTTATCCTCTGCATGAGTTTTAACAACTTATTTTTCCATTATTAATCTAAATTCTATCCATATGAAGTTTTTTCTTTTTTTTACATTTAATGCTTCTTAGTTTTACTTTTCTGATTTGATATTAGTTTTTATTTCTCCTAGTATGTATTTGCCTGATGTCTTTCTTATCTATCCTTTTATTTTTAAGCTTTCTATGACATTTGGTTTTAGGGCTAATTCTTATTTGCAAGGTATATTTAGATTTTTAAAAACCAAATTTGAGATTTTTGTTCTTTAAGAAGTGAATTAAGAACATTTAGTCATATTGTCTCTTATTTTATGCCTTATTTGTATTGATTTTTTTCCTGATCTTTCTGTTCCTTTTGCTTTTGGCTTTTGCTTTTTGATTAATACTTGGTTTGTCTTTTATTCTTTGCAGAGACTTACAGGGCTTATAGTTTAAATTTTAGCCTATTTATTAAATTAAGTGACCTTTAAGTTGTGTATGTGTCTGGGGCAACTGGGTGGCTCAGTTGCTTGGACATCTGACTTTCACTCAGGTCATGATCTCATGGACCATGAGTTCGAGCCCCGTGACAGGCTCTGTGCTGACAGCTCCGAGCCAGCTTGGAGCCTGCTTCAGATTCTGTACCTCCCTCTCTCTTTGCCCTTCCCCTGTGTATGCTCTGTCTCCCTCTCTCTCAAAAATAAACATTTAAAAAATTTTTTAAATTGTGTATGTGTCAAAGCCAAGAACAGAGCAAGAAATTTGACTTCACTGTAATGAAGCTGAGGGATTTGTGCCTTTCTGCTTGTGTCACTCCTTTTACCCCTGCTTTTGCACTTGGTTCACTGAATGTTGGATTGCAGATGCATAGGATGACGACTATCCAGATCACCTAGATGTTGATGTCCAATTATCTAGATGGTGATTATTGTAATGTTATTAGCTTACTATTTATTTATTTGTAATATAACATTTTTATGTTTTGTATCTTCTTTTTTAAAAAGTTTAATTAACTATTTTTGAGAGAGTGCATTACAGAGGCACAGAGAGCAAGGGAGACAGAGACTCCCAAGCAGGACTGGCACACTCAGCGCTGAGCCCAATGGAGGGTTTGAGCCCGTGAACTGTGAGATCATGACTTTGACCTGCAAAAATCAAGAGTCAGACTCTTAACCGACTGAGCCTCCCAGGCCCCCCATTAGCTTACTTTTTAGATACCTCACTTTCTACGAAACACTTTTTTTGGTTTCTGGATACATTTAAAAGCACTTAAACCATTATGCAGACATAATGCAATGTATATCTAGTTTTGATGCTCACAAAGGGTGCAGGATACCAGTATTGTAAGGACAAAGGTGCCCATTCTTAAATTCTTAGCTTTGGTTCATCTCTCAATCAGCTACAGCATTTCTTTTCTTTTTTTTTTTTTTTAATGTTTATGAATTTTGAGAGAGAGAGAGAGAAAATGCAAGCAGGGGAAGGGCAGAGAGAAGAGAGAATCCCAAGAGAGAATCTCTGCGCTGTCAGCACAGAGCGGGTCGTGGGGCCCAATCCCCTGACTATGAGATCATGACATGAGCCAAAATCAGGAGTCGGTCGCTCAACCAACTGAGCCACTCAGGGGCCCCTAACGTGTAGTTCTGAATATTGTTTTTATCAAGCAGGGTGCACACATTTTCCTCTGTCCTCACATACTTGAGAAAGTCTTTTTGTTGAACTTACAGAATGTTATTTGATAAATAATTTTTGGTTAAGTCATTTATTCTTTTATTTAACAATTATTTATTGAGAAACTACATGTGCTAAACATTGCTTTTTTTTCCTTAAGCAAAATTTGTATCAGCCATTACATACATATGGAGAAATGTATAACTCGTAAGCATACAACTCAATAAGATTTCACAAATGTATCACTTAGTGGTCAAAGAAGACTTGCCTGAGCAAGCACAGTGTGAGCTATACTTTCTCTCCCTCAGTGTTTTGAAGATTTTATTTTATTATTTCCTGGTGTTTTATGTGGGAAAGTCTGACATCAAAATAATTTTGATATCTGATTTGGTATTTTATGTTTTCTTCCTGGCTATGAGACTTATACCTTTTTTATTCTTTAAAAAAAAAACCCACCAGTTCAATATATTTGAGTATGGTCTCTTTTAATTAATTTGGTCTAAACCTAGTTTTCAGATTCACTTTATTATTTTTTTAAAGTTTATTTATTTACTTATTTAGAGAGAGAGAGAGAGCACATGAGCCCAGGAGAGGCAGAGAGAGGGGGAGACAGAGAATCCTGAGCAGGCTCCATGCTGTTAGTGCAAAACCAGACACAGGACTTGAACTCATGAACCGTGAGATCATGACCTGAGCTGAAATCAAGAGTCAGCCGCTTAACTGACTGAGACACTCAGGTGCCCCTCAGGTTTACTTTTAAAAAATTTCCCCAACCATGGAGTCTTTTATCCTATTATAACTTTCTTTATTGTATCTGTTTAATCCATCCAAATTTCTTATTTGTTGTTCATATATTTTATCTCTGCTCTCTATCTTTTATAACTACTATCAATTTGTATTTATCATCTATTTGTTTCTTTGGTACTCTTCATGTGCATTCCTAGAGAATATCTCAAATTGTTCTTCTCAGTTGTTCTCAAAGGCTGGCCTGTAGATGGTTACTAGACAGAATGTACCACCTGGGGAGTTTGTTAAGAATAGTTTTTCAAATCTTATCTCCAGAGATATTTACACCCTTTTAATGGTGATGAGAAATGGAGAGACCAAGAAGGAAATTCCAGATAAGAAAGAAGGATAGGCAAAGCCCCAGATGTGGGAAACTGTTATGCATGGCATTGAGTACTAGTGGTGGAGAGGGATAAATTGCTTTGGAGTATGGTGGGCTGGGTGAGGTCATGGAGGAACATTTATGTCATGCTACAGAGTTTATGCTTTATCATAAGGCATAGGGGAGTTACTGAGGAATTATCAGAATTAAATATGAAACTTTTAATTCTATCTAGGTTTGCTGAAGTTCAAATAAGGTCATGTTATCTCTGTCTTGTGTTCCAATTTGTTAGCAAAAAGATGATTTAAAATAATGGTTAATTTTGTCTGTCTCAAAGTTTTCATAGTTAATTGTTAAGATTGCTTTCAAAGTTTTTGGTAACCTGAAACTTTAAAGTTTTGCTTGCACAATAAATGGGATTGAATTCATTGGACATTCTAGGTCTTTTCCAAATAGAATAAGATGTTAAAGCATTGATTACTAAACATACTGACTTTTGACTTCTTATTGCAGATAAACTAAGGATATTTTGGTTTGTTGGAAAACCTGCTTTATGCTTAATTGGTTTATGAATTTGCCCTCTAAATATTTTGGTGTAACAGTTTACAATTGGTTACTACTTAGTTTTCACCGGAGACTATGGTTTCCAAGAGTTAAAATTCTACAAAATGGAGTTAAAACTGATGGAGATAAAGGAAACAACTCTATGTAAAAAGTAGGAGATATGCAAGAAAGAGATAAGGAATGGGTATACAGTTTTGTTGAAGGTAAAAGAAAGTAATTTTGTCCTAAATGAGACTGGTTGTTTAGAGAGTAATGGCTTGGGACAAAATTTGAATACACAGAAAAGTTGTAGAAGGTTTGTGACTGGAAATCATTGGAAAATAATTTTATGTGTGGTCAGGATGGACTAAGTTAAAATGGATTTTGTTTTTAAGATTTTTTTTAAGTTTATTTATTTTGAGAGAGGGAGAGAGAGAGAAAGAGACCACAAGTGGGGGCGGGGGGCGAGGGGCAGAGAGAGTAAGAGAGAGAGAGAGAGAGAGAGAATTACAAGCAGGCTCCACACTGTCAGCACAGAGCCCAATGTGAGGTTTAGACTCAGGTGCATTAAGATCATACCTTGAGCTGAAATCAAGAGTCGGACCTTAACCAACTGAGCCACCCAGGTGCCCCTATAATGGATATTTAAAAGTACACTGATACAAGATTAAAATTCTGCTTTTCTCTGTGTTAAAAAGAAAGTTTTCTTGGATTATTGGTCTGCTCTTGGAAATGTAAACAAAGGTCTTTTCTCTTTTGTCAGCCAGAAAACCAAAGGTAGTGTTTCGTCTTTATCAGGTCTCTGATAACTTAGTTAAAACTTCTCAATGTTGCTAGACCTCCCTTTTCAAAGGAGAATCACTGAGAACAAAGCTCACAAAACACAAAAGGAGTTGGTTATTCAGGTTTATTTTAGTCTGGCTGGATGGCCTCTCCCAAGCACCCTAAAAGTCCTTGGAAGAGCACCCTGCCGAGCCATAGCTCAGGGTTTATATAGGGAGAGGGACGAAGCCCGTGTACAGAAGCGAGAATTTTGCGGTTAGAGGTGGGGGCTGCTTAACAGTTGCTTGAAGAATGTGTTTGACCGTTCTAATCACAATATTCACTAAAGATTTATATCTCAGGGGCTTGCTGGAGCCAAGAGGAGCTAGGTTGCTCATTCCTTGACCTTTTACCTGAATAGAGTTTGAGATCAAACAATGGTTGGTATTTCCTCATTTGCAAGCCCCTCACCTTTTGGACAAGGGAGTTTTTACAATGTTAAATGAGCTAAGTTTTGCTAACAGCTATATAACCCTACGTATTGGCCTTTGGAATCTCTTATTGCCACCTTGGTTAAATAAATAATTAAGTTTTAAGTTTTATAATGATGTATAATCCTATTCAGGCATGTGCTTTATAGTTTTCTAAGGTTTTAACAAACTTTCCCAAGATTTAAATTGTAAATGAAGTTTTTTTGACCAGTTAGGCCTTTTTTTGGTATGTTAAATTATTCTGGGAACACTGTCAAACAAATAATGGTAAGCCTTAGGTTGTATTGCTTGGGTAAATGCTATAACCACTCAAATATATATGCAATTCCTAAAGTCCTAATATGTTTTGGTGTAAATTTACCACTTGATATTCTGATTATCGAAGTATTATGTGTCACAGAAATCATTGGATTACCTCGTCGATTGCATCATAATGAACTCTCATATTACATTGTTACCCAAGTCCATTTTTGAGTCATTTGTCATTTATAGTTGTTTTTCTGATGCTCTTAAAAAACGTGTTTCATTTTCAAAGAGATTTACAAAAAGGACCTTTACGACAAATACAGGAACATGACATCTTTAAAATCCTTAAACTAAAATGAGTAAGAATTTCCAGAACTAAAAAACTGCATTCAAACTGAACTAGAATTAGGAACATGGAACTAAATGAACTGAGGGGGCACCTGAATGATTTAGTTGGTTAAGCTTCTGCCTCTTGGTTTCAGCTCATGTTATGATTTCACGGTTTGTGAGTTCGACCTCTCATATCTGACTCTCTGCTGTTAGAGTGGAGTCCACTTGGGATCTTCTGTCCTCCTCTCTCTCTCTGTCCCTCACCTGCTTGCTTTCTCTCCCTCTCTCTCAAAAATAAATAAAGTAAACATTTTAAGACCTAAATGAACTGAGGAAGATTGTAGACTTTGGGACATTTGTTTTAAAGCATTGCTGGTTCTCAAAATAGAGAACCTAGAAATGGACTCACAAATGAATGAGCAACTAATCTTTGACAAAGCAGGAAAGAATATCCAATGGAAAAAAGACAGTCTCTTCAGCAAATGGTTTTGGGAACACTGGACAGCGACATGCAGAAGACTGAACCCAGACCACTTTCTTACACCATACACAAAAATAAACACAAATGGATGAAAGACATAAACGTAAGACAGGAAGCCATCAAAACCTAGTGGAAAAATAGGCGACCTCAGTCACAGCAACTTCTTACTTGACATGTCTCCAGAGACAAGGGAAAGAAAAGCAAAAATAAACTATTGGGACCTCATCAAGATAAAAATCTTTTGCACAGCAAAGGAAATAATCAGCAAATCTAAAATGTAACTGACAGAACGGGAAAGATATTTGTAAATGACATATCAGATAAAGGGTTGGTATCCAAAATCTATGAAGAACTTATCAAATTCAACACCCAAAAGACAAATAATCCAGTGAAGAAATGAGCAAAAGAGATGAACAGACACTTTTCCAAAGAAGACATCCAGAAGGCTAACAGACACATGAAAAGATGCTCAACATCACTCATCATCAGGGAGGTACAAATCAAAACTACTATGAGATACCACCTCACGCCTGTCAGAATGGCTAAAATTAACAACTCAGGCAGCAACAGACATTGGCAAGGTTGTGGAGAAAGAGGAACACTTTTACACTGCTAGTGGGAATTGCAAACTGCTGCAGCCACTCTGGAAAAAAAGAAAACAGTATGGAGGTTCCTCAAAAACTTAACAATAGAACTACCCTATAACCCAGCAATTGCACTGCTAGGTACTTAGCCAAAGGATACAGGAGTGCTGACTCGAAGGGGCACATGCACCCCAATGTTTATAGCAATATTATCAAAAATAGCCAAAGTGTGGAAAGAGTCCAAGTGTCCATCAACTGATAAATGAATAAAGAAGAAGTGGTATATATACACAATGGAATATTACTCAGCAATGAAAGACTCAGCACAGAGCCCAATGTGGGGCTCAAACCCACAAACCATGTGATTATAACCTGAGCCAAAGTCAGATGCTTAACCAACTGAGCCACCCAGGAGCCTAGGATTTAAATTTAAAACATAATAATAATAAAGTACAAAAACCCCCAAGGTATTGCTGGTTCTCTAATGTTTGCTTTTCTAGATTATGGAAATTTTCTTTTAAGATGTCTGTGACATACAGAAATGTGATAAAGTATTTATTTGTAAAGAAACTGAAGCCTTTAACTTTTCTCTGTACCTACACCTTCTGAAATTCAAAAACTCTGAGTATTCTTTCTTTCTTGGCAATTACAGTTCTTTGCATACGTTTAGTAAGAATGGGTTCTCCTTGAAAGAGGATATCATTGGAAATGCTGGTTATTTTACTAAGTCTGACTGGAATGTCATTTGAGAGACATGCATAGACTCAGATATGACCATATAGCTGTAAGGAACTAATATTGACTTTTTTGAAGCATGAAACCAAAAAGCCCCTTGGAAATGTTGGTCTGATATCTTGCTTTGAGTTCCCAGCAGCCTTACCAGGTGAGTTAAGAATGACATCTCCTGGCAGGTACAGGAACCTCAGCATGTTTAGGGACCTTGAGAAGAGGAATTCATCAGGTATATATGATGGCAAGTACTTCTCTTGGTTTCTGGCCTGGAGAAGCTACTAAACATTTAATTTAGATTCTTTATAAAAAGTTCCAGCAAAGCAAATTGTAGATCTATATGAACAATTGCTGTGCTTGCTGAGCTTATGTAAATAGGTCAAGTTAAAATTGGACTTGTTTTGCAAATGAATTAGTCTCAATTTGGCTATCTCTGAAAATGAGGGTTTTTAGGGAGAAAAGGTATCCACCATTATGGATGTTAAATTTTAGCTTTGATTGTCTAGAATTGACTGTTTGCCTAAGCTGAACAACCTGAGGTAAACTTCAGGAAAATTGTCACAACAGCACAGGTATGGACAATCCTCTTGCTTGTTATTCTGTGGAGATAATAACAAGACCCCATGGGCATATGTTTATATAAAAAACTGAAAAATGGGATGGATTCCCCCAGCAATTGTATATGTAAAGACTTTTCTCACTGTAGATCTATCAATAGATAAGGACTATAGTGCTTTATTAAATAACTCACTTGAGGCCGGGTTAATTCATAAATCTCTAAGTGAACATGAAATCATAGCCTCCCTACACTTGATCTGATAGTTAGTTACTAGAAACCCACTTCATATAAACCCAGGAGGTATGGTTTATTTGAAGGATTAAAAGTCTGCTACAGGGGTGCCTGGGTGGCTCAGTCGGTTAAGCGTCTAACTTCTGGCTCCGGTCATGATCTCATGGTTCATGGGTTCAAGCCCCTGTCCGGCTCTGTGCTGACTGCCAGCTCAGAACCTGGAGCCTGTTTCAGATTCTGTGTCTCCCTCTCTCTCTGACCCTCCCCTGCTCACACTCTCTCTCTCTCTCTCTCTCTCTCTCTCTCTCAGAAATAAATAAAAAACATTTAAAAAGTTGTTTTTTTTTTAAATTCTAGTAGAGCAGAGGATTTAATTCCAAAATGGAAGGGCCCCTACCCGTTAGTATTATGTACTTCCACTGCAGTAGAGTTAGAGAGGCACTCTTCATGGGCTCATATCAAGAATTAAAATGGTACCTCTTTCACTGGAAATCAATGAACAAACTAATGTGCCTTCTTGTTTCTGTGAACCTGTAGACCTCAAACTTCTCTTCAAACAAAAATAATAGTTGTACCTTTATTTTCCATTCTCCTTTCTCCAATTTATACTAATAATTCCTCCTTACAATGGGCCATTCACAAGGATCACCACAGACATTTGAATTACAAACCAGTAAAATCCATCTAATTCCTGCTGCCTGTTCCGACTCCAATCTGAAGATGCTCTGAGCCTGGCATCTAAGAATCTTCTCATTGGCAGACACTGGGTTTGTAATTTGCTCTAACCATCAACCTATATTTTTCTTGTTTCTATAAAAGTACCTCTTACTAATTACCTAATTGCTTACTAAACAAAACAGAGTCTGGGGGCAATCTTATCTATAGCTTAATCTCCAGGAACTCCCTACTGTCTTAATGTTAATGCTTTGCTAGAGGGAAAAACCACCTTAGCTTGACAATAGCTAGGCCTCAGGTATGTGAATTTTCTTTAGCATATGAAAATCCCTTTAAGAAACTCCCTCTTGACTTTATCTCCCCCAACTCCCTAGTATATAACCAGTTGCTCTTCATAACTCAGTGCAGCTTCTGCCTACAGGTCTTGTGCCCATGCTTTAATAAAATCACCTTTTTTACACCAAACACATCTCAGGAATTCTTTCTTGGCTGTCAGCTCTGGACCCTCACTACACTCCAAAGCCCCATCAGTTGGACTAGCCTGAGAATTTGCAGGGGCTTCCAGAAGTAGGGCAACACAGTGTTGCCCCATGGTGTGGGGACAGGGTGATGAAACCTGAAACTACTCTGGAATTGAATATGATTCAGTTTTTATTTTACTTGGGCTGAACATTTCTCATACTTGAAGTTTGTTTTGCCTCCAGTGGCTTTTTTCTGTGTGAGTAGTCCTGGGGTGCAGCCTGAGGAAGAGAGAAATATTCCTGTCTAGATCTCTAGTTGGCATTAATTTTGAAAAGAAGCCTGAGTTTGGGGAGAGACTGGACATTCTAGTCTGGAAACATGTCTTCTCCCAGCACTCTCTTCTTCCTGTCAAACTTTTGCAGAATTCCTGACCTCAATATCCAGGTGACTGGTCTCACTGTTTCCAAGAATGGAGAGGTAGACACACAATAAAATGAGCAGCAGGCAAAAGTTTATTAGAGTATAAGATTAGAAAGTAAGAATAGTATGAAAGCCCTCTTTGCAAAGAAAGGACATTTGAAAGTGAATGCCTGTGAACTGTAGGCAAAGGAGTTTCCACCAAAGACATCTCAATGTTATAAGGTTCCAGCTAACCCCCCTTCCCTTCTCCTTGTTCCTTCTCAAGTTCTACTCTAAATGCCTAGTCGTTCCTTTTTGATTGGCTCGTTTCCGTTATATGAGGGGTAGTCTATGGCCGTATCCTTCCTTGTGGGTCATACTTTTATGGTCTACACTTATTTTTAGTTAGGTCTTTTGCTTCCTGCGCAGAAGCTCCCAACATGGTTTTAAAATATGTATTTTTCCCCACTTGGGGACCTCAGGTCATAACCTTTCCCTGTCTGCCTATTTTATCCTATCTTTTCCTATTCTAAAATCTCAGGTCATATTTTGGGGAGGGTCTTGTCTTTTCTCTGTATGATCTTTAATATTGATGGGCCATTTTCCCAGGGCCATTCTTTTTATTTGCTTAATTCATTTTGGAATGTTTGTGTGTACAGCATGGGCTAATAGTATGAGAGTCTCAGTCCTCTATTGTCTGGAAGGCTTATAAAATTGAATAGTTGTACTTGGGGTGGATGGGGTGCTATTATTCAAAGACATGCTTTGTTATGCTCTTTCAGAAAATTTGCATACTTTTACAAATGGGGAAACGCTGAGCTCTCTGAAGTACCTTTGATGTGAAATAATAAGGAAACAAATTTTCTTCCCAGACTTTATTACAATAATTTTTTATTACAAGGGTTCAACAGAGCAGAGTCAGACTTGCCATCTCCCTTGTGAAACCTCAATAATTTACAAAATTAAGTTAATAAATATGGAACTAGGTTTAGTCTTTTTTTTTTTTCCCCAGCCATCTCATGGATTCCTAAGACACAAGAGGAAAAGTCCTCTAGTAAAAACTCAGAAATTTTTCAAATGCCATTTAATTCTCTTTAGGATTTCCCTAGACAGAACAGGTAATCACACTATTTCACCTTTCTCAAGATTTAAGAAACATAAATAGATCCATAAATAGTTCATATAAATAAAAGTTTTGCCTTTTAAATAATAAAACCCAAGTCTGAAATCTTGTCTTAAAAAAGTACAAAATAAAGCATGTAATTCATTAAGATGGAATCTTCTGCCCCAAAGGCAGGGTCTATTAAATAAACAAATAACTTAAAGCTCTTAGAAAAACAAACAAAAATCAAATTGGTACTCAATCAGAACTTCCAACTTTAGGGAGAGGGAATTGTTCAGATTCTATCTCTGAATAAAAGTGTTACCTCTGAAACTTCAATTGGATGAACTAATTTAAGAACCCTTGTGACTTTGGTCAGAAATGGGGCTGTGTCTACTCCCCAGAAAGCCTAACTTGTCTGGGCAGCTGGGGTTACACAGGAAGCTCTTATCCCACATGGCGAACAATGGGGGTGACACAGGTGCAGCCCACGGTCACCAGCATCTTCTCCAGCCGGAAGGAGTGGGGGCAGTGCCGAGACTCCCTTCGCAGAACCAGGATCTCCTGCTGGATGGGGACAGAGTTCATGTGGTGCTCTTCCTTCCCTTCAGCATTGACACAGCCCCAGTGGAGGCACTTGGCCTCCCAGATCACAGAGGGGTATCTTTCGGGGTCCTCATTCCGGCTGCAGGGGAGACAAAAGCAAGGAAGAAAGTGAATACCCGGAAAAGCATCAGGAAGGAAATCAAACAGGAATAGACGAAGGGAGGCAAATTCACAGAGTGACAAATTATAGGCACTGCAAATTCCCTAAGTGCTGCCAGTCTGAAAAAATAGTTTGGGAAAAACTTGGATTTTTAAGCACATTAAATGTTATAGAATATCATGATCAGTATTTCCCAATTTCTTTGAAGAATGAACCCAGATAAGATAGGCTGAGACTGCAGAAAGGATTTAAGTTTGATACAAAGGATAATTTCTTAAGGTATATTTGATAGACAAAGGCCAACAGAATCATCTAGGAATAAGATGGCCATTAATCTCACTTCATGAAGTCTATCTTTGAAACAGGGAACACATCAAAATTTTGCACATTCATGGAACAGAACCCAGAGCTGGCTTGAAGGGCTGGAAACAAAAGCTGAAGCCCCTCTATAACCTTCTCTTCCCCCTCTTCTCCAGCTGAGGGAATGACTTGCTTTGACTCTTGAATTGATTTATTTGAAGTGTTCTTAGTAATGGGAGGAGAAGAAACCCCATAGTCAGGTGAATCTATTGGCACCACATAACTGAGGCTTATTTGCATAAAATCGAATCACTAAAAATCTTTGTTTAAAGATGTACTATATTAGATGTACAATATTAAAATAGTACATCTAATATTAGATATACTAAAGATACAGCAAATATAGGTCTGTTGATGATATAGATCAAAACTATCTAACTCAAAAAGGGGTGGAAATATCCACCATGTACCATGTTATTTCCTCCATTGGGATTCAAACTATATTACCCACTGCTAATATGCCCCCCCCCCAAAACGATGAGAAAAAAGGCACAAAAATCCCAGTTAATTAATAGTTATTTTCAACAAATCATTTCAATGGTAGTTCTGGTAAGGAGAATTTAAGCATTAATCTTCTATGATAAATTTCTATTTTTTAAAATAAGTAAATAGACTTGGGGTATCCTAAATATTAGAGTAAGAACCACCATTAATTTGGGTGGGATTTTGGTGTCAGTGACAATGAAATCTAATGGATAGGTGTTATGAGGGAGAGGTGGTCCTGTACTCTGCTAAAGTCTATAGAATGTCATTTGAGAATCATTGCTTTGCCCAATGGCCCTTCTAAATCTGACTCATGATTCTAAGCAAAATCATCCTCAAGGTGATTTAACTGGCAGTCTGATAAAAGATCTAACTGGCATAAAAGATAGAACAACACAGAAATTTTTATCTGAGGCTATTACGTACTGCAGGCTCCATGGTGAAGTGGATCGGCGGTAGTAATCCAAGGGTCTTCTGGAATTTTTATTCCCGTTAAGAATATTCAGGTTGACCTTCACATGCTGAGGGAAATTCTTGTCCTCAGTAGTTGGGCATCCTGGCTTTTGTGGGAATGCTATTCCTGTCCTCATGATACCCATCAGACTCAGCAGCAGCTGCAGTGATAGGAACTTAAATGGGAAAGAAGAGAAGTGGGAAATTGGATTAGCATGTGGTTTTTGTTAACAAATTGTGATGATTATTGTATTGCTAGTCATAAAGAGCATACTATGTTCCAGGACAATCTATAATACATTTTCAGATCAGTTAGATGAAAAACTGGTATTATGACCAAAATAATCTTAAGACCATGGAGTGTTTACCAGTCTTGGACATTCTTCTTTTGACTTAGGAAAGACACATTTTTTACTGATTGGCAGTAATTTTAATTAAAAAGAGGTAAGTCATAATCCTGTCAGTACATGCATCTCTGTCAGGTCATTGGGATAATAATGGCCTTGATTTTCTGGGAGGAAATGTCTCTTGAAAGATTGTTCTCTGTCCTAGTGTACTGTGAAATTCTATGTGAAGTCAAATATTCCCCTTAGGGGGCGCCTGGGTGGCTCAGTGAGTTAAGCATCTGACTTCAGCTCAGGTCATGATGTCACGGTTTGTGGGTTCGAGCCCTATGTCAGACTTGTTCTGACAGCTAGCTCAGAGTCTGGAGCCTATTTCAGATTCTGTGTCTCCTTCTCTCTCTGACCCTCCCCTGCTCACACTGCCTCTCTCTGTCTCTCCCTCCGAAATAAATAAAACATTAAAAAAAAAAACCACACAAAGAAACAAGGACTAATAAATTTACAAAAAAAAAAATTCCCTTTAGAAGAAAGGGCTGTAAAAAAAATAATGCATGTGGTATAGGTATTCATGTGAGCTGAGCAGAGACATTCAACCCCAAACTGACCCCCTCTCCCCCTTACATTTTCTTATGTATATTTTCCAGTTTTTCTAAGTGTACATATATTTATTCTGTAATCAAGTTGGGTTTCAAAAAAATGCTTTAAGTTAAATATTTCAAAAATATAAAGACAATTTGCTCTAAACCATAGTAACATGGGTATCTATTAGAATAATAGGTTTGGTGGTATGTAAGACTATGGTGTAATAATAGGATAATGGGAAGGAAACTCAGTGCTGCAACTAATTAAATCCTCAAGGATAGCATTCCATTTTATTTTGGAATAAGAAAAATGCTGTGGCAGAATTCTATCAAATCCCTTGTACTCAGAAAAGCAGATTTACAATAAACATTCCTTCTCACCACACAGCATCATGTGATATTTCTCATGTGGTTTAGCCCCAATCTAGCTATCTTTCAGTTTTAATCTCATCTTTCAAACTGATGTGTATCAGTTCTTGAAAATGCTATTAAATGATGAGTATCTACCAAAGCTTTCATTTCCTATCCCATATATGCAGTATATCTCCATGGTTAGAATCCAGAATATCATGCCCGCATTCCAGAATATTATCTCGTCTGAAAAAGCAAAATCATTATATGTCAGTGCAGGACTCACCAAGGATGAAGTTGTCCCAGGAGACATTGTAGTTTCTTCCAACTAGCTGGAGAAGAAGAAATTGTTCCTGCTGCAAGATGGACAAAGTGTAGCACTATCTTCTCCTTTTTATAGGACTTTGCTCCTCTGTGGTCACTTACGTTGGCGTTGTGAAATGGCTCAACGGTGACGCTATTTTAGTTAAAAGTTCCATCCTCAAATGAGGTCAAAGAAGAACCTTCTCTTCGTGATGGGTAATATCTACCTCTGAAGGAAAACGGAAGGGCAAACATTCATGTTTCGAATGACTATGTTTTCTCTTCATTTTTCAAGGAACTGTTACTTGTCAGAAGCTGAACAAAGATGCTTTACTTATGATCTGATATCATTTAATTATGGGCATATATGAAGCTGCCATAAGAGCAGTGCTTTATTTTAATGGCTCATGGGAAAATAAATGTTTGACACAGTGTTCAAGACTTCTGGCATCATGTACCTTGCTTTCCCGTTTGATCATTCCTTTCCTCACCAGATTCCCTAGCCAGATACTGTGGAGGCCATTGTAGAAACTACTCAAGGCTTCACCATATAAACAAACAATTGAAAAATGAATAAATAATTTGATGATGGGAGGATATATTATTTCATTGCATTAACACCTGCTTTGTTGAATGTTTACTCTGCTCAGGAGACTAATAATTGACATTCCGATGTCAATCTCAGCTATTATGGTAACTGGTTCCTTGTATTAAATTTCTTCTATTGCAAATGCCTGAAGTCACCTTTGTTTTTGGGTAGACCTGAAATGATCAGTGAGGGAGGCCATGAGCAGCTGATCTCAGTGGCAACAGTAGACGAACTTGGTAAGTGAAGCAGATACAGATAGAAAAGGAAGAAAGATACAGCTTCTCCTGATTTCCCTAGTTCTGGTGTTGATATCATCATCTATTCTTGAAGGCATGGAGTCACTATGAGCTTTCCTATCCATCATCTGTATGTGATCAGGCAGCAGTCTTAGAAGATACAATGTCTTTCATATCTATTCCCTATTTTCAGAACTGCTCCATTCCTCTAACTTAGACTCTTACACACTTGGACTGTTTTAATAGTCAACTTTGCTCTTCCCAATTGCTGCTTTCTACCCATCTTCAACATTCCTGCAGTAATCCCCGAAACATGGTTCTGATTGTGCCTTTTCTTGTCCCATTGGCTTGCATACAGAACAAAATACAAAACCATCAACATTTGAAGTAGTATTTAAGTTAATGTTTGAGATCTGCAAACTTTCTAGCTTTGTCTCTCACCATGCTGTGTGACCTGGGCTCATGAGGTCCTAATTGTCTTCCTTCTAATGTCTACATACTTGTTTGTTAAGGTATTATCTCTGAAATACTCTTCTCAACCTCAAAATGTTACTAAGCTTTCTAGAACCTATTCAAATGTGTCTTGTAGGTCTGGAGATCTTTCTTGATTTCCTTAGTTGGAATGAACAACTTCCATAATATATAACTTATACATACTTCACTAATCATTTTTGCTTCATTTTGTACTGTTTTCTTTGGCTGGAGAAAGTGTATTTAAGACATATGTCTATTTTCATTTTTAGATTATGCTGTAATCCTTCAAGGTCAGTTAGTGTGTTATTCATCTTTGTAACTCCCATGGTACCTAATATTGAGCTTTATACAACATGAATCTTCACAGATTGCTTGTATGTTGCTAGTTTCTTTCTGGTTCACAGCCATTCATATATGTTCCTAGTGCATTACATGTCATTTGTTTACATATGTGATTTTCCTGCTAGACTTTGAGCTACCTGAAGACAAGTAGCCATCTTATTTGTCTTTGTATCACCTAATATGGTGCCTAGGAAGTGGCAGGTGTTCAATATTTTGACTAATTGACAATATGAATAATGTTATTTGGGTAGTTCAAATTCTTGAATATTCATTTTGGGACCCAACTGCATTCCAATTATCATATGGAGTCAATGCCTTGAACTCTCCATCCTGATCTGTTTGTAGTGTGACAAGGTTATGGCATATTTTGGACCACCCTAGGATAGAGAATTTCTTGCTTTTTGCTTTCTGGCAAGGATGAAATGGAGGAGAATGTGCTTGCTGCCAATTCTTTTGGTTGATGGCCAAGGGACATCAACTGACTCTAGCTGTCTCCCTACTTTCTGCCAACCATACCAATGAAATCCAGCCGGTGTGCCACCCTTTTAAATGACAACCCTTAAAATAAGAATTGGGAAACAGAGAAAACTGGGTGTCTCAGTCAGCTGAGTGCCTGACTCTTGCTTTTGGCTCAAGTCCTGATATCAGGTTCATGGGATCAAGCCCCACATCTGGCTCTGCTTTGAGTGTGGTGCCTGCTTAAAATTTTCTCTCCCTCTGACCCTCTCCCCTTTTCTCATGTGTGCGCTTTCACCTCTAAAAAAAAAAAAAAAAAAAGGGAGGGGGAAACAAGACAGGTTTTCACAAAAATGTAAACATGATTATTTTGAGGTCGTGATCAGAGCTGGGTATGCCCAGCCTTGAGTAGCACTGGTTTCCCAGATGTACACTTGAGCTGGAAGCCTGCATCTCCTGGAGGAATGGTCAGAAGCACAAAAAGGGTGTGAAGAGTGGGGAGGGCCCTTCCTCTGTATTTGTCTTTAGAGGTAGCTGGTTCAGATTTGGGTCCTTGTTGAGACTGAGGGAATTCTATACAGAGGATTAGGATGCCTAGGACACTGGACAAGAAGACACTATGTGTTCATTGTGGCTATGCCATTAACTACCTATGGCTTTGGGTACCTCATGTCTTTGAGGCTCAGTTTCCCTCTTGATAGAATGAGTTTTTATATCAGGTAATCTTTGATTATTTATGAATTTTCAGACAAAGAAAATAGTAGGAGAACAAATAAAAGCAGTAAATTAGAGGGATTATTCTGCTTCATGATTTTCCTCAGGTTTCTCAATCTTGCTTCTTTGAGAACTTGGAAAACATGTCCACAAGACATGGGGAACTACAAATTGGGAGTTGGGACCTGGGTGAGGAGAAGATCAGCTGCTGGAGACTGAGAAATATTCTTGGGAGCCTAATGTGCATTTGAAGGGATAATATTGGTGAAAGGTTTGTGGGTTTCTTGACTGAGGGAAAAGATTTTCAATGCTCCTTGACATTATTAGGACACAAAACAGTATTTCTACTTACAATAGGGAATAATGCAAGAGATAGAAAAAAATGTTTTTCCTTTTGCATTCAGGAGAGAGTATTGTGGAGCCTTTTGTCTTGATGTAGTAGAAAATTAAGACTGACATTAAAAAATAAAAGAAATAAGCTAATTTTGGAAAAATTCTTTCTTGGGTGGTAAAGTTACCATTGAAATATTATTGTACTTTTTATTTTTTTGAGTATAGTTGACACACAATGTTATATTAGTTTCAGGTGTACAACATAGTGATTCTACAAGTTTATATAAATTTATACCTTATACTATGCTCACCACAAGTGTAGCTACTATCTGTCATGATATACTCTTTTTTCTTTAAAAAAAACTTTTAATTTTTATTTATTTTGGGGGGAGAGAAAGAAACAGACCACAAGTGGGGGAGAGATGCAGAGAGAAGGAGACACAGAATCCAAAGCAGGCTCCAGGCTTCAAGCTGTCATCACATAGCCTGACGTGAGACTTGAACCCACAAACCATGAGATCATGACCTGAGCTGAAGTCAGAAGCTTAACCAACTGAGCCACCCAGGCACACCATGATACAGCCTTTTAAATTTCTATTCTACAGCCTATTTATTTATTTAAAAACTTTTTGATAGTTAATTTATTTTGAGAGAGAGAAAGAGAGAGCATGGACAGGGGTGTGGCAGAAGGAGAGGAAGGGAGAGAAGGGGAAAGAGAGAGAATCCCAAGCAGAAGCCTATGTGGGGCTTGAACTCATGAACTGTGAGATCATGACCTGAGCTGAAACCAAGAGTGAGATGCTTAACTGACTGAGCAACCCAGGCACCCCTCTACAGTCTTTTAAAATAAAAAATAACAATAGTTTGTCTCAGTGTACGAGGGGGCACTGTGCCATCATTAGTGATTAGTGTGTATTATAATTTAAAGGCAATGGCTCTTCAAAGAAGTGCATGCCATTTTACTTAATGGCCTGCACATCAATAGCAAGACTCCTTTTCTCTTGATTTTGATCTAATAAAGAGAGGGAAATAGTAGCTGCTGAGAATCCCATTGAGTTTTAAATCTGGAGGCTGACATTCTGAAAATGGGCTAGCATACAGCAAGCAACATTAGACACTTAAAATGAAGACTTGATATTAAGGGAAGAGAATGTTTGCACTAGAGAGTCATATGGAAGGTCTTGGAGAATTGGCAACGTTAGGATTTAACTGAGATCCACATTTAGATTTAGTTTATCAAGGTCTACATCATCTATCCCCAACTTCAAAATATTAATGGCGTTATGTACCAGAGGCTCAGCTTTGGGGTTAAAACTGTTGTCTTGTGAGAACTAGGAATTATTACATATGAAATTAATATGACTTATTAAATAGAAAATATTGATCTTAATATCAGCCTGATAGTATCATTGTTTCTCTCCAGCATAACACTGTTACATATGCACAATGGCTGTGTTTCTGAGGGCCATCCTAAAAAATGAATTTTTGGGTGGAAATACTATAGGGGTAGATACAGGCTTCCTCTGGAATCCCTGGTGGAGGAATTTCTTCTTCTTAGATGACAGGATGGATTGAAGGAATGATTCACAATGAGGACAGGGTCTTTGTTAATGGGCTGGTGAGGGCTGAGAGATCAGAGGCAGAATCCTTTTCAACATTTGGATTCTGTTTTTTTACCATTGGTCATTCCAACTCTTGGTGAGTTGTTTTTTCCTAATGAAGATCCATGTGAACTGCTCCTTTGAGTAACTTATTTTCTTCTACTTTTAGCTTTTGATGTTGCCCCATGTGGTCCAGACCAGACTATTTTTATCTGATGGAATCAGATCACAAAACTGTTTGAACATCTTTAAAAATTAAACCTAATCTATATAGTCAGAAGAACATTGAACAGCTGCTACTTTATCTATGTGAAATATTTGATTCTGTTCCTGATAACTTCCAAATAGTGCCTAATGGCTTTATCATTTATCTCATAAGTGAGATTTGCTCTTACACATCTTTTTTAGCCCCAAAGCACTGAGATAATGCCTGGAAGCTCTGTAAGAGATCAAGCCATCTAAGAAGGAAGACACTTCACTTCATGTCATCTTCAAACAACCGCAATCTATCAGTGTTTCCCCAATCCCTACACTAAAATCCACAATCAAACACATCATATATATGTGTCAATTTCTCCCTTGAGTAATAACTACTAACCTCATGGAAACCAAATGTCTTCCTTAGATGGATTTCTCACTAGCCTTTTACTGAAACACTGATTTAAAGTGGGTCAGAAAACTTTCCATTTCTTTTTCAAACAAATAAATTTAGAATTCTATAACTATACATTAGCAGGCACATGCAAATTTGTTTTACATGTGGCCTTCCCTTCGGTAATGCTGACTTCATCTTATACCCTGAGAATTAAGGTCAGCAAATGACTGAAGTTTCAAGTCTGAACGGATGTCACTGAAAAGTAAGATCTAAAATTAAACAAGCAAACCAAACCACACACTGAGGGTGGGCTACCAAGATGCACCTTTATTTTCTTTTCAGAAATTTTGAAGTTAATGTGGTTTAGAGACAAACACAGAATGCATTTAGAAGGATATGAATTGCTAATTGGTTTTTCTTCTTTAGGCAATACAGAGGATGGTATGGTGAGGTGGCTACTCTGTGAATTGGAAATTTGGTAAAATCAACACATAATGGTGCTGTAGCCCTTATTCCAAAATCCTCTCAAGAATTTGAGATGATTCATAACAAAAATTCTGGTAATAAAGTATATAAAAATATGAATTGAGCCCAGGGAATATAGAGTCAAAAGTCAAGTTCCAGGAAAAGAAAACCCAAATTCACAGTCCCTAAATCCATTAAAGACCAATATGATTACTCTAGTTGAGGTTTTCATTTGCCTCTGAGTTTTCTCACAGCCAAATAAAAAAAGTAGATATGCTCAGTTATGTAGTTCTCATTATGAGAAAGGAAGAAGCTAACTAGCTAATTTCTTAGAGGAGATGAAGGTTTTCCTATCATTAAATTTTGAAGGAAAGTTTTTGTCTGGGGTTTATAACAAATGAGTTTTTGACATTAGACATTCCTATAATCAGATCTCAACTCCACATTGGTAGCTGTGTGCCCTTGGCCAAATTATATCACCTGAACTCAGTATCCGTACCTACAGAATGGAAATAACAATAAATCATGACTCATAAGGAGTTGTGAAGAGTGAATTAGATAATATTTGTGGGATACTATGTCTGTATTAAGTGCCGACTGAATGTTGGTAAAATATTAACTTTATCAGAGTGTCAGAGCATGATAATCTGTCAGAATTTGTCAAAATTTTGAGAAAAGAGAGACGTTGGTTCTGAGGGATACTAGTTGTCTGATCATTTCAATGTCCACTCTGTGAAGAAATCGTGGAATTTCTTCAGGGTTCCATATGACCTGGATGAAATAGCCATTCATTCAATAAATGTATCTTGAGCACCTATTATGCATCAGGCACTGTGCTAAGTTCTGGAGATACAGCAGGGTACAAAGAGACAAGGGGCTGACATGCAAGGTAATCCAGGCCTTTATTCATATTCTGTGGTTACCAAACTGTTGGCTAATAACGAAGTAGGCGTTTTAGGTACTTAGATAACTTGGAAAACAGTGCCCTAGATAGTAGACACAGGCATTCTGATTAGTGAAAAGGAATAGTTGCTGTTACTAATTATTAATCTGTTCTTCTGGTTTATATATTGTACTAACAATGAAGGAATTTCAAGGTTTACATATACTGTATTGAACTTAATTCAGACTTGTCATCCTGTATATATTTACCTCTGTATTTTCTTTCTTCTTATCTATCTATTTATATATTTATCTATCAATCATATACCTTTCTACAAATATACATACACACACAATTCTTTTCAGGCCATGAACGTAGTATATGCTCATTTGTTATACAAAATAAGGGGGTGGGGGAGGGAAGAAAAACAAAAAGAAGAATGTAAAATTAATCCATAATCGTAATTATTAGAAATAAGCTTTTGGAGTATACTTCTCCTGTAATTTTACAAAAATTGGGATGATTTTCAATGTATTCTAGTTTTTTTTTTTGTATTCTGGTTTTTAAAAATAAGTTAAAAAACTGTGTTAAAAAACTGTAAATACTTGGGGCACCTGGGTGGCTCAATTGTTTGAGCATCAGACTCTTGATTTTGGCTCAGGTCATAATCTCAGGGTTCCTGAGATTGCGCCCGGCCTTGGGCTCTGGGATCCACACTGACAGCATGGATTGTCTCTTTCTACACACACCTCCACCAGAGTAAATAAATAAACCTAAAAAAACCCTATAAATATTTTATTTTATGAAATTGGGACGTATTATAATACTGTTTTGTAATTGTTTTCTCACCTTACAATGTATTCTTTTTTTTTTAAATTTTTTTTAATGTTTTATTTATTTCTAGGAGAGAGAGAGACAGCGTGAGCAGGGGAGGGTCAGAGAGAGAGGGAGTCACAGACTCCGAGACAGCCTCCAGGCTCTGAGCTGGCAGTCAGCACAGAGCCCGACGCGGGGCTCGAACCCAGGAACCGCGAGACCATGACCTAAGCGAAAGTCGGACACTTAACCGACTAAGACACCCAGGCGCCCCTCACCTTACAATGTATTCTAAACACTTTACCCTCTTTTAAGTTTTTGTGTGTATGTGTGTTTGAAACAGATTGACCACCTAACATCCTGAGAAATGAATGAACACCAGGCCATTTAACCAATTGTCTATTGTTAAATATTCTAGTGGCTTCTAAGTTTTTATTATTTCTTTCATTTCTTGATATCATCTACTCATAACAGTAACAGCCCTAAGACCAGGGAAGAGTTCCTGTGGAGTTCTATGTTTCCAAAGCTACTGAATTTGGCTGAAAAGCAATATTATCAGGGCATAAAAGCAAAGAAAGAGAAAGGCCCGCAAGCTTATACATACTTGTTTGCAAAAGTAGAGTGACCTTTGTGAATTCATAACACTGGTAAATTACAATTGTTTTTTTAAGCTTATTTATTTTGAGAGAGAGAGCACACAAGCAGGGGAAGGACAAAGAGGGAAGAGAGAGAATCCCAAGCTAATAGTACAGAGCCTTATGCGGGGCTTGAACCCACAAACCGTAAGATTGTGACCTGAGCTGAAACCAAAAGTTGGACGCTTAACGGACTGAGCCACCCAGGTGCTCCTACAATTGTTTTTGATAATGGCTTGACTCAGAAGGAAGTCACTCCAACTCAAGTTTTTAAAAAAGAAAAACAACTTAGTGACAAGGCCCAACAGGATGGGTTCAGAGAACAAAGCTTGCTCAGTACTTGTAGTAGAATGAATCTTGTAATGATAATGGGACACATTCAATATTTTAATGGTTACAGCAGATAAATCATTAAATGAAGGCTTTATTTGTTCAGTTATCACTGAATTGCAATTTTCTGGCTTGTATTTTCCTATGGTGGAGAAAGGAGTAAATATTTTGTCTCAAAATACTTTTTTACCAATTTTTGCTTGGTAAGAATACATAGAAATTTTGCTGATGTTAACAGCTTTATTAAGGAAAGTATGCTATCTTGTGCATAAGAACTTGAATATAACATAATGTAATCTGTTCACAGATGGATGACAACCAAATATAATAATAAAAATAATGTTGAAGATAAATTGACAGAGATCTGTAATGCTTGTTAAAAATTCTAGGTAATGTTATTACAAGAGCAATAGCTAATAAGACATCAACAAAAATACTTAACGCTAGAAAGGCCTATGACAATAGGAAAAACAAATGGGCTGACACATGGTGTCAAATAAATGTCAATGATATGCATTTTGTAATGTCACAGAGCAAGACTTTTTTTTATGTTTATCTATTCATTTATTTTACTTAATTTCTACAGCAATCCTATAGGATATTGTTATCCAAATTTACAGAAAAGAGAAGTAGGTTTGGCAGGTTTCAGTAACTAGTGCAAAATCATCTAGTTTGGAGATGGTGGTCCTAGATGGGTCACAGATTCTCAAGTGGCTGATTCTCGAGTTTGTGGTCTCTTTACCATGACAGACTGAAAACACTTATAGTGAAACATTTTTTTTTTTTGCCATTTTATTTTTTCAATTTTAATTCCTGTACTGTATGATTAACATAGTGTTATATTAGACTCAGGTGTACAATATAGGTGATTCACCAATTCTATACTTTACTCGGTGCTCATTAGGATAAGTGTACTTTTAATCACCTTCACCAATTTCCCCATCTCTCCACCCTCCTCCCCTCTGGCAAACATCAGTTTGTTCACCATAGTTAAGAGTCTGTTTTTTTTGGGTTTGTCTCTTTATTTTCCTTTGTTCATTTGTTTTGTTTCTTGAATTCCATATATAAGTGAAATTATATGGTATTTATCTTTTTCTGACTGACTTTGTCACTCTCTAGATCCACCCATATTGTTGCAAATGGCAAAATATCATTCTTTTTTATGGCTGGATAATCTTCCATTATTCATTCATCTTCTTTATCCATTCCTCTATCATTGGACACTTGGGTTGCTTCCACATCTTGGCAATTAATAAATAATGCTGCAGTAAACATAGGGGTGCATGTAGCCCTTCGAATTACTGTTTTCCTATTCTTTGGGTAAATACCCAGTAGTGTGATTACTGGATCATGTAGTATTTCTGTTTGTAATTTTTTGAGGAAACTCCATACTGTTTTCCACAGTGGCTGTGCAGTTTACTTTCTAACCAACAGTGCATGAGGGTTCCTTTCTCTCTACATCCTTAACAACAATTTTTCTCATTACAACTTTTTTAATGTTTTATTTATTTCTAGGAGAGAGAGAGAGAGAGACAGCATGAGCAGGGGAGGGTCAGAGAGAGAGGGAGTCACAGACTGAAACAGGCTCCAGGCTCCGAGCTGGCAGTCAGCACAGAGCCCGATGCGGGGTTCGAATCCACGAACCGTGAGATCATGACCTAAGCGAAAGTCGGACGCCTAACAGACTAAGCCACCCAGGCGCCCCTGCAAGGGTCAGGGTTTAAAACATTAGACAGTATTGAGTTAAACCTCATGAACTTGATGCCAGGTATAAGATGATAGTAGATGAAGAACAATTAATTTTGAAAAATGCCTGATGTACATATTATTAAAAATATTTGGTTAAGATTCAAATGTATTTATATACCATATGTATTTATATACATATCAAATTTATATACCATATGTATTTATTTAGTTTGTTAATGCATTTTAAATTGATTTCAAATTATTCACTATTAATATAGTGATAAATATCTTATTAGTTAGATGTTTGCTCAAGTACATATTATTATTGCTATTATAGGATATATAGGGTTTTTGTATTATTGTCTACATTTTATTAAGAAAAGTTGAAGATTATATAGTTTCTTTTTTATTTTATTTTTTAAAGTTTACAATATATTTTGAGAGAGAGAGAAAGGGAGAGTGTGCTTGCAATGTGCAAACAGGGGAGAGGCAGAGAGAGAGAGAGGGAGAGAGAGAGAATCCCAAGCAGACTCCACGCTGTCAGCAGGGAGGCGGCCGGTAGGTGGGTGCGGTGGGGGGAGATGACAATCAAATCTTGGCAGGGATGCCCCCAGCTCTTTGAGCTTTATTATTCCTGCTTAACCTGAATGATCATGATTGTTTTTATTTTGTTGATGACAGTATGCTCTTTTTAAGTTTTATTTGAATTCGTTAGTTAACACACAGTGTAATATTAGTTTCAGGTGTACAATACAGTGATTCAACACTCCCAAACATCACCTGGTGCTCATCGCAAGTGCCTTCCTTAATCCCCATCACCTGTTTAACCCTCTTCTCATGACCTTCCCTCTGATAACCTCTGTTCTTTATAGCTAAGAGTCTGTTTCTTGGTTTCTTGGTTTGCCTCTCTATTTTTCTTTCCCCTATGTTCATTTTTTTCCCCTTAAATTCCACATATGAGTGAAATCATTTGGTATTTGTTTTTCTCTGACAGACTTATTTCTCTTACCATAATATTGTCTAGCTCCATCCTTGTCATTGCAAATGGCAGGATCCCATTCATTTTTTATGGCTGAGGTATATTCCATTATGTATATACACCACATCTTTAGTTTCCATCCATCAGACCATGGACATTTGGGCTCTTTCCATAATTTGGCTATTGTATATAATGCTGCTATAAAATTAAGGCATTATATTTTAAGTATACATGTATACACTTTATATGTATGTATATATATTATATAATTTACGTATGTGTATATCTATATTTTATGTATAAACATTTTTGCTCTATTTTCACTAGACAAACTCATTAAGTTACCGTTCTTGGCACCGTATAAAACATACATGGTAGATGTCTAATATGTGCCTGTTTATTGTCTTCTCCTTAAGATCATCTCCCTGCCTGCAAAGGCGAGATGCAGACCTATTATGTATTACTTTTAAAAATAGCTATATGTTGGGGTGCCTGAATGGCTTAGTCAGCTGAGCGTCCGACTTCTGTTCAGGTCATGATCTCATGGTTCATGGGTTCAAGCCCCGCATCGGGCTCTGTGCTGACAGTTGAGAGCCTGGAGCCTGCTTCAGATTCTGTGTCTCCCTCTTTCTCTGCCCCTCCTCCACTCATGCCATGTCTCTCACAAATAAATAAACATTAAAAAAATTTTTAAAAGTAGCATATGTTTTATATAAGTCTATAGAGATCTTGCTGAACCTATGTGGTTTTTAAACTCTTGTTTGATAAGATCTGCTGCATGAAGCATGGAGGCCAAATGTGGTGAGCTTAATACCTGAAAGTGAGACATAGGGAACCAGGGTCGTATGTGGGCTCAACAGAGCATCTGCCAGACATGATGAGTAAACAGCCATCAAGGAAGTGGTTAACAGACCATTTGACCAAGGTGAGAAACTCACTTATCTGCCTTTGTGCTTGTTGCCAGAAGAGATGTTTCAGCAGGGTGCCTGGTGTGTACATAGTAAGGCTCCAGAAATTCTTTTGTTTGGGAGCCAGGATCTCAGCAGAAATGTATTGCCCACTGGTTGTCCTAATTCATCAAACACCTCCATCCATCCACCCATCCCATCTATCCTCTAATAAATATTTATGGACCAATTATTGTATAAAAAGCAGCAAGAATTCATTTTAGAAGGAGTACTGGCTGAGACACAGATACACAGAGTTTACAAATACATACGAAAGCTTTGAGCTAGACATATCTGGACCCACTTTGTTGCCTAGTAGCTATGTGACCTTAGTCAGGTTACTTAATAGTCTCAAAGCCTCAAGTCCCTTATTTTTAAAAAGGCAATAATAGGGGTGTCCGGGTGGCTTAGTCGGTTAAGCGTCCGACTTCCGCTTAGGTCATGATCTCGCGGTTCGTGGGTTCGAGCCCCGCGTCGGGCTCTGTGCTGACAGTTGAGGGCCTGGAGCCTGCTTCAGATTCTGTGTCTCCCTCTTTCTCTGCCCCTCCCCTGCTCACGCTGTCTCTCTCTCTCTCCTAGAAATAAATAAAAATATTTTAAAAATAAAATAAAATAAAAAGGCAATAATAATAAGTCATAAAGTTATTGTAAGGATTGGAAGAGATACTACATGTAATGTTTTTAGCACAGAGCCATAAATATTATTATTTTTTTTAACCATCACAATCATATTCATCATCAACCACAATGAATTTTTATAGAAGCTCAAACTTTTATGCAGTGCGAAATATATAGAAAGAAGCTAGGTTCTGCCTGCCACAGATTGTCATTCTAAGGGAACTGCTTCATGTAGGATGCGTCCATAAAATAACAAGATATTTGAAAAAAGAAAAGAGTGTCAGAATGTTTTGCCTATGTGCTGCAAAATATAACTTTATACTACTGTATCCAGATGGGCTGATTTTTTCACTTTTCACCTGAAGATTTGGACAGTGAGTAAACATGGCCTTAGATTCATAGTCTTGGAGAGGAGCCAAGATGGCTGAATGACATGGAAGTTTTTGTCTCTCACATCCATGACATACAGCCAGATCAACACTAACCATCCTGCACACCTAGAAAACTGATTTGAGGATTAAGACAACAATCTGCATAACCTGAACCACAGAACTCAGCAGGTACGTGGTGCAGACAGGTGAACTTGGGGAGAGAGAATCGAAGCAGTGGAGGGCAGGGAGCTGTTTTTGCTTGTGGGGAGAGGATGGAAAAGTGAGGGGGAGTACAGGAAAAGCACCCCTCCTCCCCAAAAGCAGCTTGAGAGAAATTGGAAAAGTGGAAACATAAAAAATAGACTCATAGTCGTACCAGAATGGAAAATGGAACTAATCCAGAGAGCTTATCCAATCAATAGGTGTTTTTGAAAACTTGACTAAATATCTATGCTTTATCTAAACACATTCAGAGAAAGAGATGTTATAATTGCCTTTCAAAATTTATCCTTATTTCTTTTTAAAAATTATTATTATTACTATTATGTTTTGAGAGAGATAGTGCACAAGCAGAGGAGGGACAGAGAGAGAGAGAGAACCCCAAGTGGGCTCCCCACAGTCAGGGCAAAACCCGATGTGAGGCTCAGATTCACAAATCATGAAGTCATGACCTGAGCTGAACTCAAGAGTTGGATGCTTACCCGACTGAGTTACCCAAGAACCCCATCCTATTCCTAGCCAAATCCCCTACATTTGTAAATTCAATTAACTTGTTTTTTTTATCTTTAAGGAATATCTTCCAAATTAATGAGGTCCAAAACTTTTCATTGCCTTTGACTTCTCATTGCCTTTTTCTCTTCCCCTGCTACCTCTTTTTCAAGTCCTATCACCAATTACAATTTGTTACTGAGTTCTATTGTTCTCTGGTATCCTTCTGTCATGTTATGGGAGAAGTTCTTTTCACACTTGTTTGGGCCTTCATTCCCCCATGCTTTTCCAATGGTCTTTGCTTCCTACTGTGGACCTCCCTATTTTCAGATCTGCCTTCTTTTTTTTTTTTTTTTTTTAATTTTTTTTTTTAATGTTTTANTTTTAACACACTGTAGTTACCAGCATTTGTAGTCTCTTCCTCTAAACCTCATGCAATTGTTTCCTCCCCAAACGCTCCTTAGACCCTTATTAAATGAACTGATAATTTATATTTGGATTATTAATTTTTTTAATGTTTTTATTTATTTCTAGGAGAGAGAGAGACAGACAACGTGAGCAGGGGAGGGTCAGAGAGAGAGGGAGTCACAGACTCTGAAACAGGCTCCAGGCTCTGAGCTGGCAGTCAGCACAGAGCCCGACGCGGGGCTCGAACCCACGAACTGCGAGATCATGACCCAAGTGAAAGTCGGACGCTTAACCGACTAAGCCACCCAGGCGCCCCTGGATCTGCCTTCTTATAGCCCATCATGCCCCAAAACCACATCCATCTTCCTTAACTAGTGCTCAATCAAAGCTTTTCCTATGTGAGGTTATTATAGGATAGATGAAGCCTAGACTTCTCTGTTGTACCTCGAGATCCTTCACATGAGGCACTGCCCTTCTTGTCTAGCTCTGTCGTTTGCAGCTCCCAGCTCTGCTTCTCTCTGATAGTTTTCTGTATTGCAAACATAGTGCTCCCATTCTTTCAGCAAGTCTTTGCTCCTGTAAATGACTTCTGAAGAAATGAGGCAACCTTTTACCTTTTGATTCTTGTATGGCTAAATGGTTAGAAAACCGCACAGTTAGAAATGTTTAAACTTTTGCCAGCAGTTTATTATAGAAGAGGAGGTTTGATACGATAAATGGATGACATAGGGTTTAGGGATGATTGTCATCTCTGTTTATACATGGGCTGGGAACCGAGTGGCTTTCTCAGAACAGAACCTGGGAAAGATGGGAGGTTCTGACACAGGACTTCTTAACTTAGGGTCCGGGGATTTCTAGGAAGTCTAAGGATGAGCTTCAAGAGACCTGTGAACTTAGTAAAATTACAAGTGAAGACTCATGTGTATGTGCATGTGTTTTCAGGGTGGGGAGTTTCCATTACTTTCATTAAGAGAAACAGGACATTTGACAAGAAGAGGCCTTAATTAGGGGTTTGATTGGTCAAAGGAAGGTAGAATGAAGTTGGGACTGAGACCTGCCAAGATGAAACTTGTCATCTTGTGACACACCGTGGCGATGCAGTCTTTGTTTGACTACTATAGAGAAATGTGCAGCAACCAAGTCTCATTAAAGTCTGAGCTGGTCATTAGCACTGCTCAGGAGAAATCTGTACAAAATGATCCTAACTTTATATTTTTAAAGTTTATTTATTTTGAGAGAGAGAGAAAGAAAGAATCCCAAGCAGTGGGATACCTCATTGACAGTGCGGAGACAGAAGCAGGGCTCAAACTCATGAGCTGCAAAACGATCCTACAACCTTTGAGTGTCAGACTGTTAAAGATTTAGGCTAAGATTGGAAAAGGGCTTTTCTCAGTTACAGAAGTCAGAGATTGGGCAGCCACAGCTTTGGGCCAATTCAGAACACTGACTTTGGAGGTAGAATGGAATATCTGGTTGAGGGAGGCAGGGGCCATGTGGAGGGTGGGAGAGATTAAGAACTGAATTCCAGAAAACCCCAAGATCTTTAGGGCCAGAATGGTTCCAAATGAGAGTATTCTTGTAGGTGGCAAGAAGAACAGTGACCTCTATGTATGTAGAACATTTTGTTGATTAAAACATGTGTGACTAGAGTTTAGCTATTTGTTTCCTGTTATATGGTCAACAGTTTTTCACTGCATTCATTTTATTTATGGTAGTTTCTCCTTTCAGTTTTTGTTGAAGATGTTTTGAAGATGTGAATCTAAGGGACACCTGGGTGGTGCAGTCAGTTAAGCGTCTGACTTTGGCTCAGGTCATGATCTCACAGTTCGTGAGTTTGAGCCCCACATTGGGTTCTGTGGTGACAGCTCAGAGCCTGGAGCCTGCTTTGGATTCTGTGTCTCCCTCTCTCTCTGCCCCTCCCCTGCTCATATTCTGTCTCTTTTTCTGGCTCTCAAAAATAACAAATAAACATTTAGAAAGGTTTTTTTTTTTAAGTGAATCTAAGCTGTTTTGAAGCAGAGGAAACTTAGGAAAGTGATAGGGTGTAGTGGGATGGGTGAGAGGTACCATCGTAGCCGGGCAACGGGCAACACATGGTATGGTTAGCGAGAACACCCTTCCTGCAGCTCTGATGGGAAGATGCCATGTGGGTTGTTCCCCTACAGCACTGCCACCTCCAAGTACCCATCCACAGCCTAACTGACCTTCGTATATTCAAATTCATGATGCTGTAACTCTTTACTGCACCTCTGACAAATCTCTCCCTTTCTCTTCCTAGAGCACTGGTTCTTAACCATAAAGTAGATGCGGGACTTTTACGAAAGAAGCCGTCACTGTTGAGTCCAACTGGTGACACATATCATGTGTATCACTTGTTAAAAAAATGATTTGACATTTATTTGTGTGCAGTGTGTTTTCCTCAGTAATGCCCTAAGTAAGTCAGAGATCTGGGTTCAAATCCTGGCTCTTCTGCAGTCTGTGCAGTATAGAAGCTTGCTAAGCCATGGTTCCGCATCCGTAATGCATTAATTGCTAATAGATGATAATGTGACAAACTCACTACAGGCATTTAAAAATGCCAGATACTAAGAATTGAGTTGGTGATATTTAAGGGTGGAAAAAATATACCTAAGACTGAAGTACCTGAAACAATGTATTCTAAATTCCCATCTATTAAATATCATAAAAAAGTAAGACCTTTTTTTTAAGAGATACTTCAGAAACAAATGAATCCAAATTAACTAAGTGGATTTCTTTGGTAAATTAGATCCTGTATTAGAGCTTTAAGGTGTAAGAAGAGAATGGCTAATAGGTTTCAGGCAATCAAGTCTAAATAAGGGCAGGGAGAGGAAGTATATACAGTTTCTTCATTAAGAGGTATTATTAAAATTATTAAGGGAATGGGGCACCTGGGTGGCTCAGTTGGTTAACTATTCAACTTCAGTTCAGGTCACGATCTCACAGTTTGGTTCATGGGTTCAAGTCCTGCATGGGGCTCCGTGCTGACAGCTCAGAGCTGAGAGCTGCTTTGAATTCTGTGTCTCCCTCTCTCTCTCTGCCCCTCCCCTACTCACACTGTCTCTCTCTTGCTCTCTCTTTCTCAAAAAAGAAACAAACATTTAAAATTTTTTTAATAAACGAATTAAGAAATAAAATTATTAAGGAAAGAAGGATCCATGGTTTATATTTCTTGGCAGGAAGGCCAAATGTTGCTGAGTTAGCAAAATAGGTTAATATTATAATTTAAACTACTGGATTACAACAGCAGTTGATCTTCAAAGGTTAGTGAAATAGCTGGATTCAGTTAAGATGATTTTATGACCTATTTTCTAAGGAAATAAAGTTTCAAGTTTACTTACAGAAACTATGCAAATGAAAGAGATCATAGCTCAATAATGACAAACTAACAGAATGAGAAAGGTAAAAGGATTGTAATTTCCCTACAAAGAGATTTTCCGACCAAAGTTAAAAATTTGACAATTCAATTCCTAATGAGAAATAAAAAGATATATATGGATGAATAGTTAGCAGATGGTTTTGAAGCTCTCAAGACTTGTGAATATAACAACAACAGCCTGTAATGGAAAAGATATATTGAATAATAAGAATCCAATGATTCTGAATTTGTTTCCAACAAAATAGCAATTAAAAAGACAGCTTGGAAAACACATCAAAGATAAATGCTGGAAATATAAGGAGAAATGGAATTTAACGGAAATTAAGTCTTCCCCGTTAGAACAATAAGGATTTTATGATTTACTTTTAATAAAAATGTAAAATATTTATTTAATATCAATTAATACAAATGGAAAGGAAAAATGGTCAGAGGATACAATATTTTGCTCAAAATTTTAAGAATCTTTTCTAAAAATGAATGTAATTATGAGCTGTGTTCTTTAGATGCCTTTGAGGTAATATTTTTGGAGTACCAGCGTTTTAGCACAACAAAGGAGAAAACAATCTACTTTCCTGCATATGGCACATTAGGAAGCCTTAGGACACTTGTGAGTCCTTCAGGAATCTCAACCAAGGACTGCCAGGCTCCAGAAGCTGGGTTTACCCATGGCATTCCTGGTTAACAAAATACCTGCTTCCATAATAAAAAGAATCTTCTGAGATGGGAGGACCCTCTTGGAAAGATACCCCCACCTTTGTTATTCTCATGCAGCTGGAGATGAGTGAAAACTTTGTTGGCTACACGCTTGATTAGATACATGGATCTTAGGTGTGGTGCTGTTAAAAGGATCCTGACATGGGGTGGGGATTGAGGACAACCAATAGTGAGATTCACTACACATTTGGGTGCATTTTAAGAATCAGAGTCGAGATTGAATATCCATGTGGGTGAGTGAAACCTTCTTGCCCACAGGGAAAGGAGTCAGAATGTGTAAAGCTCCACACACCACAGCCTGGGCTGCATTTGCATTTAGGGAGACTGAATGCACATCTTGGAAACATGGTCTAATCGTCACATTTCTGTATCCAGGGAGTCACAGTAGTGCTTGGAATGCCATCGTCAGAGGTAAATGTCTTTGCTTACAAGCTTTGCCCGTTCTCAGAAACCCTCTTTTTAACAAAATAAGTGATTTAAACTAAACACATGGCAGTGGCTGCTACTTACGAAGAGTATTTTCCTGATACTCCAAGGGCACCTAGGAAGCCAATAGAGCAAGCCTGGGATGAAGGGTTGGATGAGGGAAGGTGCGGAGACAATATTGAAAGCACAAAGGATAAATTTCCTTACTCTGTGGTGTGCTCGGAGATCTGTCTTTTGCTTTCCTAAACCTTGGGGTTACAGGCTTGAGTGGGTGCTCCATGTCCTGCAGCTACCCTTTCAAATTCAGCTCCAATCCTGCCCCTATCTATTGTTACCAGCTTGGAAGAACATTGAAACAAATAACGCTTCTATGTACATTTTGAACAACTGGTACCTGCAGAAAAATGTATGAACAAAAAAATTCTCCAATCAGCTCATCACCTGATAAACCATCATATTTCTCTATGTCTATTGTCATATGTGGCTGAAATTAGCCTGGATATACAATTTTACATCTGACATTAAAAAAATTTAAATTGTATGATATATATTTCCTCATATGATTAATAATCTTTGTGAATATTTTTAATGGATACCTAAAGTTTCTTTTTGTGGCTATACCAAAATTTGTTTAACATTTCGTATTACTGGGTAATTAGACTATCTAGTATTCTGCTATAATAACATGATGAACATCTCTGTGTATAAATTTTGGTCTCCAGATTATTTTCTCAGGACTCTCAAGGTGAAATTGATAGGGTTTGAAAGTGTTGGAAGTCGTGTCACATATTATCAAGTTACTTTCTGAAAACCTGGATTCCAATTTATATTGCTATTAGCGAGGAGAGTACACATTATTTAATTTATTGAATGAAATGAATGAATTAAATTGAATCCTTACTGGCACTATTACCATAAGCAATTCAAATTAAAAGAAAAAAAGCACTGACATTAATAAAGTACATACCTTGTTAACTGATGCACAAATTGCGTTTAGCTGTTAAAATTTACATTTCCTTGAAGACCTAGTATATGTGGAAAATTTTTCTCCTGTTTATTATCCCCCAATTTTTGCTATTCTGTGAATTATCAGCTCCTTTTCTGGATATAGAAATTAAAAAAAATTTTTTTTAATGTTTTATTTTTGAGAGAAAGAGAGACAGCATGAGCAGGGGAGGGTCAGAGAGAGAGGGAGACACAGAATCCGAAGACAGGCTCCAGGCTCTGAGCTGGCTGTAAGCACAGAGCCTGACGCGGGGCTCGAACCGATGAGCCGCGAGATCATGACCTGAGCCGTAGTCGGATGCTTAACCGACTGAGCCACCCAGGTGCCCCTGGATATGGAAATTTATAGAAGGAACTGTTTCTATGCTGACACCTGGAATTGTTTGGAGGCAGGCTAGTATTTGTAATTGTATGTGAGAGTCTGGTTTATACCTCAAAGAAAATCTTCCTCTATCAGCTGTGAATAAAATCTCTAAAATGGGCTCAGCTGCAAATGGGTATCTCAGGGAGATCTCCAAAATCTGTTGGAATCTCCAGTGATAGCAAACCCTTGGGAAATAGTGCTTACTATTTGCCAAGGATGTTTTACCTGACCTATTAGTGTTCTGTATTGCCTCCCTAACCCCTTCCAGCAACTCTCATGGGTAGATAGTATTATTATGCTCATCTCTATTTTTTCAAACGAGAAAAATAAAGAATAGAGCGGCTAACCAGCATGGTGGGAATCACACCACTAGTCTGCTGCATGTTTGGGCATTGAACCCAACAGTGTGCACACAGAATCTTATTTCTTCACCACTAAGCCACGGTTGCTTGCCAGGCATGTCAGAAATGTCATCTAGATAAGGTGAGTAGTGCCTGTGGACAGTATATAGGCACGAAATATTTGCTAGGTGAGTAAATGAATGATCTCAAGATTAGTGTTATCTTTTTAGTGGGTCTTTGGCTGGGGGCCAGATTACTATCTGTGCATGGTCAGATAATGAGGGTGTGGGGAGAAGAGCTGTGTGGGCAATCACCACTTGTCGCCACTGTGGGTGAAGGTCTTGTGCTGGTCTTCCCACTTTCTGTCCATGCTCTCCTCCTCCACTTTCAAGGGCATTTCCTAGATGTTACCTTGCTGAATTTGTGACTGTGGACTGGTTTTTCTCTACATGGAGAGGAATAGAGTCCGATAACTTGGTTTTTAATCATGAAAGAGTACAATGTCAATGGATCTTAGGAAGCCTCTAGCCCACCTGGAGTGAGGAAGCAGGTGTGAGGAGATTAAAGGATTTGGTCAAGGCTCAGGCTAGTTTATCAGCTTCCTGTTGTTTGATTCCCAAGTCAGGGCGTTTTTTTGCTGTAACACATGGATTTAACCAGTTGTGCTAAGAAATTGTAAACTCTGGGTGCTTGGGTAGCTCAGTCCGTTGAATGTCTGACTCTTGGTTTTGGCTCAGGTCATGATCCCAGGGTTGTAGGGTCAATATCCACATCAGACTTCACGGTGAGTGTGGAACCTGCTTAAGATTCTCTCTCTCCCTCTCCCTCTGACCCTCTCTCTTGCTTGTGCTCTCTCTCTCAAAGAAAAAAAAAAAAGAAATTGTAAGCTGATTTTTGCGTGTTGTTCTAATTTAAGCTCAAGAAACTCATACATTCAAAGCATAAGCATAGGTCCTAGAGTGTGAGGGACCAAATCCTCTATCTCAGATTTTTCCCAGATGATAGGATAGTGAATCTAAATGTAACCTCCAGGGTTCCTTTAGATCAGCACTGTGCAGTAGAGGTAACAAGTGAGCCACATAAGTAATTTTAAAATGTTTTTAAAGTAAAAATAAATTTTAATCATATATCTTATTAAACCCAACATATTGAAAACATTTTCATTGTAACACACAAAACCAAAATTCATTAACAAGAAATTAGAAAAGATACTATTTGCCAATACACCTGCTACAATACAATGCCATGTGTGAGGTAGCAGTTAAAGGGAAATGCTGTTCTACCAAAACAATAACTTTGTATTTAACAGAGAAATATTTTAATTAAAATTAATTAAAGCTTGAAATTCGGCCCCTCAGTCCCATTAGCCACATTTCAAGGGCTCAATAGCCACACATAGCTAGTGGCTACTGTACTGGACAGTGTGGCTTTTGAGAGCTCCTTGAGAGAGGTCCTTGTGGTGACAGATAGCTTTTGCCATTTCCTTTGGGGCTAATCTGTTCTGTAGATGTCCTGAGGGTGCTGGGCAATCCCTGGTTCATTCTCATACCTGAGGACTTCAGAGAGATGATATTGATTCTTGGGTGCTGTTTGATGGTGTTGGAGATCTGTGTTTTGGTTTGTGTTGGTCTTTTTGGAATCTCTCCAAATTTATATTAGAGAATACTCCATTCGAGCTTATTCTTCCCGGACAATAGAGCCTAGTAGTTCCTTAAAATTCAAGTTTCCGTTTCTCCACATCCTTGAGGGCACCCTCCTACACTGTTGGTGGGAATGTAAGCTGGTGCAGCCCCTCTGGAAAACAGTGTGGAGATTCCTCAAAAAATTAACAATAGAACTCCCCTAGGACCCAGCAATAGCACTGCTAGGAATTTACCCAAGGGATACAGGAGTGCTGATGCATAGGAGCACATGTACCCCAATGTTCATAGCAGCACTCTCCACAATAGCCAAAACATGGAAAGAGCCTAAGTGTCCATCAACTGATGAATGGATCAAGAAGATGTGGTTTATCTATACGATGGAATACTACATGGCAAGGCAATGAGAAAGAATGAAATCTGGCCATGTGTAGCAACATGGATGGACCTTGAGGGTGCTATGCTGAGCGAAATAAGTCAGGCAGAGAAAGACAAATACCATATGTTTGCATGTACAGGAGGATTAGGAGGAACATAATGAAGGACCATGGGGGAGAAGAAGGAGAAAAATAGTGGGGGAGAGGGAAGGAGGCAAACCATGAGAGACTCTTGAATGCTGAGAACAAACTGAGGGCAGATGGGGTGGGATGAGCATGAGGGAGGTGATGGGCATGGATGAGGGCACTTGTGGGGGTGAGCACTGGGTGTTATATGGAAACCAACTTGACAATAAACTATTAAAAAGAAAAATTCAAGTTTCCAGAGTCAAATCCTGGCTATTGTCACTTACTGGGTACATGCCTTTGGGCATGTGACCTAATCGGTCTTCTGCTCAGTCTTTTCATCTGCAAAATGGGGATTGTGATAGTACTTTGTGAGGGGTTATTATGAAGAGCAAATATATTTATACATCTAAAGTACACATGTGCTTGGCACATACTAAGCTCTCAGGAAGTATTAGCTGTCATTATTATTAACCATCAGCTAAATGCAATCCCTGAAATCCAGGGCTCAGCAAGTACTGTTCCTTCTGCTGCAGACATTCCACCTGGATAAAACTTTCTGTCTTTCAGTTCCCGTTTAGATTTCACTTGTCCAGGGAAAGCCTTCCCTTGCTTCTTAGACTGGTTCACGTGCCCTCTTATGGCTCCCACAGTGCTCTTTTCTCTCCGTTTTATAACCCTCATCACTCAATATGTATTTATTTGCTTGTCTATATCTGAGCTGTGAAGGATTATCTCTATCTTGTTCTCTACTGTATCTCTACTGTGTGATGATAAAAATAATATTAGGGATTCCTGGGTGGCTCAGTCTGCTAAGTGTCTGACCTTGGCTGAGGTCATGATCTCACGGCTTTTGGGTTTGAGCCCCAAGTCAAGCCAGGAGCCAACTTCAGATTTGTCTCCCTCTCTCTCTGCCCCTTCCCTGCTCGTGCTCTGTCTCTCTCAAAATAAATAAGCATTAAAATAAATTTAAAAATGATATTAGTAGTAGCTAACATTTATTGGCCACTCACTAGTTAAAATTCACGTAATCCTCAGTTATAAGCTTTTGAGAAAAGTACCATTATTTCCAATTCATAAATCAGAAAATGAAGGCTTAGGTAGGTGAAATAAAACTTTTAAAGACAGCTAGAGAGCAAATGGCAGAGCCAGGATTTGAACCCAGCTTGTCTGACTCTGAGCTCATACTCTCAATGGTTTATTTGGTATACTCCGTGAATGGTGCTTCCGGTAGAACCTTGGACCTGTTGTACTAGAATTCCTCGTGTCTGGCCCCAGGACTCAGGAGGCTGATTTGTATACCAGCTCTCTGGAGCAATCCTCCCAGCCCCTTCTCTCTCACTCTCTTGAGGTCCTCAGGCAGCCACTGACAGCATAACGTCGCCTGCAAAGACTGAGCAAGATCTGGATTCGCTTGGTTCTTTGAGTTTAATCAGCCTGATATAACCCTGTGTTCTACATAAACCCTACCTTCAATACTTCTTTTAAAAGTCAAATGGATCTGGAATTTGTGCTCCCCCCTACCTCCCTCCTCACCCCCCACTGCCCTGCTCTCCCATGCTTGGGATCTTACATTGTGAATAACTGCCCTATTGGCTTGGATCTAGAGCTCATTCACTGTGAAAATCTGGTTCAATGTAAATTCTATTTTCTAACTATTTATTAACATTATTCCCTCAAAATGCTAAGTAACTATATGTATATTATTGGAGTGTATTCTTCTATGTTTAAACCTTTGTTACCAGCATACATTTTAGAGGTTCTAGAGAGGAAAAGAAATTGTCCCACTCTCTGACAGGGCTTTACAAACCTATATGTATGATGAGGCATGAAGGGATGCTCTTATTGATGTTGCAAATGGAGGAAGCCTTAATCAACCCCTTGGCTGACCTATCTTTCCTATTATCAACTGCTGTCATCTGGTGGCAAATTGGAGGAATAGCAGAAGCCTATTATATCCATAGTAAACCTTGGATATCCATAGTAATTTTCTCTTTTTATGTTCAGCAAAGTGGATTGAGTATTTTCATTGTGTTTGCCTGTAGCATACGATTGAATTTAGTGTTTCTTGACAAAACTAGCATTTATCATAAATTAACACCTTTGATGTTATTTTAAGGTTATAATAATAACCAATATTTAATGAAACTGTATTAGACACCAACACCTGTTTTCAGGGCTTTACACAGATCATCTTGTTTGTTATTTATGAGACTTCTATGAGGTGGTTATCATTATTCATTTTATCGCCTTGAGACATCTATAGGTTGAGTAATTCATCCAAACACACTGCTGGTAAGTGGTAGAGCCAGAATGGTAATCCACGAGATCCGAGTTCTGTGTCCATGTTCTTAGCCACTGCTTCACAATAGATGTAAGCTAAGATGGCCAGGGAGGGAAAAGAAATTGGAAGCAGGAGATTTGGGTGTAAGTTTTAAATCCACTGCTACCTTGTTAATGATAATTTGTTGAGGGCGCCTGAGTAGCTCAGTTGGTTGAGCGTCCGTCTGTGGCTAAGGTCATGATCTCCCCGCTTGGGAGTTTGAACCCTGCATTGGGCTCTGTGCTGACAGCTCAGAGCCGGGAGCCTGCTTCATATTCTGTGTCTCCCCCTCTCTCTGCCCCTCCCATGCTCATGCTCTGTCTCTCTCTGTTTCTCAGTAATAAATAAATGTTTAAAAAATTAAAATAATAATAATAATTTTTTAGTCCAAAAAAGACTTATCGCAGCAGGCATCTGACTTTGGTCATATTCCCCTTCTGTAGGTCCCATTTTCTCTTTTATAAAATCATGGGAGTGGACAGGATCGTTGGTTTTCAAGCTGGAATTTGTGATATGCTGGTGGTTCCACGTGTGAGGAGGCCAGTGAGAGAGGGATGAGAAGGAAGGGAGTGCTTAGCTGGTGGGATTGGGACCCTCATTCCTACCACTACTGCTACCTCCTTTACTTCTGCTACATGGTAGTCTTTTAAGTAAAGTTTTGGGTCTAAAAATTACATAATACCTAGGAGAACATTTAGAAACAACATGACCAAACTCTTCTGGGGACTCCCAGAAATACCTGATGGAAAGAACATGCCTAGACAATTGTGTGTGGGGAGAGTCACTGAGACAAACTTCCCCTGATCTTCAGGAGAAAGCACTGGAAATTTCCACTCCTATGTGGATGCTTCCAGCCTAGCATTCGGAAACACTGTTGTTTCTATGGAATATTAAGAACATATATTTATAATATGCTCAAAATATTACAAGGATCTTTGTCTAAGGAGAGAACATAAAAGGCAGACTTTTATATTTGGAATAGGATGCAGATTTAAAGGCAAAATTTTTACTTGAAGACCACTTAAAGCTTTTTCTTTGCAGTGTTGGGGGGGCAGGGTTTAATTCAATAGAAGAAAAGAAACAAAGCAAATCATGTGCTATTAGTCTTTATATTTCTGGTAATTTTTTGCCCACCCAAAATGCATTAGTAAGTATAGACATATTTATGTTTGTTTTATGTAATATTTCCTCAATTATGCTATACTTTAGTTGCTTATAAGATATACAGTCTTTGAAAGTTCTGGTCCTAGGAGTAGATTTTATGTCAAACTTGAAATCTGTGTGCATTTCTACTACAGTGCCTAGTCCATAGTAGGTGTCCAGTAACTATTGAAAGAATATTGCTGTCCTTGCATGAAGAAACATGCTAGATTGGAAGCTACATAATTTAATTCTTTGGCTTTTTGGGCCTACTGAATATTCATTGGCTTATAAAATTGATTTTTTTTTTTCTGATTTACACCTTTCCTCAATTTTATAGACAAAGAACTGATGCCGGGAAAATGGCAATGTTCCAATGTGTTATGGGAAGTCGGTTAAAGAGCATTAGAACCTAGGCTTTCCTAATGGTGCTATGTCAGCTTTCAAAAAATCAATTTCCTGAAGGCCAATTCATCAATTGATCAGTGTACCACATTTACTTGTTTACAAGTATTCAGTTTTGGGTGACCTACTCTCATAACTTTGTTTTAAGAGATGTTAAGCTTGCTTTTGACCCAGCTCCTGCTGCTGCATTTGGATGCCAGGGGGTAGAGGGAGGTGGAAGCTGAATGTGGATGGTGTGGGGGGTGCTGGAAGTGGGGGGTGATAACAGGCTAATTCATAGGCAAAAGACTGTAAGAAACTCTTTATTTTCAGATTATATTAATGTTTCTTTATGAATATATCCTCTCTTCCCCTTCTTTGGAAATCATAGGATCATAGGATTCTTAAGTTATTAAACATTACCATTGATTGCCTGGAAGCCTCTCTCTCTCTCCTTCTTTTATTTTATTCCCACTTCCTCTTCTCATCTTCCCCTGTGCAAACCTAGGCAAGCATTACAATGAGCTTAATTTATATCTTTTTGCTTTTATGCATTCTTGCAGAACGGGTATTGTTTTGTGCATATGTATTTTTCACTTACCCAAATGATATTATGTTATAGATCTATTTGTTTCTCAGGATTCCACCATAAAGGCCATCAGGTTTTTTACAAGAACACCTTGACAAGTCATTCTGACCCCATGGTGCAGCTGTTATACATTTCACCCAGCTCCTCTCTCAGCGATGGGTACCAGGCTGCAGCCAATTCCCCTCAGCCTCTATCCAAGTACCATTGCAATAATAATACCCTTGACCATGTGATTTTACAAAAGACCTGGGTGGGAATTTCTTTAGGCTCTCTATCTAGGAGTGGAAACTGAATCGTCAAGTATGGTTGTATCTGTTTGATTGATACCTGCCAGAACTCTCTTCAGGATTTATTTCTTTTAGAACACAAGGGTTCCTCTATGCAGATCTGAATGTTTTACAAATTTAATATGCGTCAAGTCATATTTCACTGTTGTTTCCATAAACACTTCTCTGATTACTACTAACTTTGAACATCTCTTTTTAGGCTTGTTAACTTTTTAATTTCTTTGTTTTATTGCTGAATGGGGGAATTTCAGGTATATTATAAATATTAGTTGTTTAGACTAGGAATACTTATTTAATAGTTTGCAAAGGACTTCTCTGAATCTATTGTCTATTAATGTTTCCATGGAGTTCCTTTCTGAACAGAAATCAGTAGTTTATATGTAATTTGATTTACCTCCCCTTTTTTTCACTTTCTGTTTTGAGATTTTGTTTAAGAAGTGCTTTCTCACGCCTAGGTATCAGAGTTTTATTCTGTATTTTCTTCCACTGATCTCAGAGCTATACTTGTAGTATTTAAATTTTTACCTGAAGTCTACCTACCAATTGTATTTCTTTCTATAAAAGGAGTCCATTTTCTCTACATTGTCTTCTAAATACTCCATCTTTCCCCATTTAACAGATGGGGCTATTTTGATGCTATTAAGTTTTCCTATGTAGACAGTGTGCCTCTGAGTTCTCTGATTGTTTCATTGGCTTATTTCTCTATTTTGCATTTGGACTACACTGAACTAACTTATGGTTGTGGCTTTCTGATAGGTCCTTTTTTTCCTCCTTCAGCTTTATTGAGATACTATTGACAAGTAACATTGTATAAACTTAAGGGGCACAACATGATGATTTGATTATATGTATATATTGTGGAATAGTAGCACAATAAGGTTAGTTAACAATTTCATCACATAGTTGATATTTTCGTATGGTGAGAACATTTAAGATTTATCCTGTTAGCAATTTTCTTTAAAAAAAATTTTTTTTTAATGTTTATTTTTAAGCAAGAGAGACAGAGTGTGAGCAGAGGAGGGGCAGAGAGAGACAGAGATACAGAATCTGAAGCAGGCTCCAGGCTCTGAGCTGTCAGCACAAAGCCCGGCATGGGGCTCGAACCTACAAACCATGAGATCATGACCTGAGCCAAAGTCGGATGCTTAACCATCTGAGCCACCCAGGTACAACCCCCCCTTTAAAAAAAATTTTTTTTAGTGTTTGTTAGCAATTTTCAACTATATGATCTAGCATTGTTAACTATAGTGATCATGTTGTATGTTAGAGCCTCAGAATTTATTCATCTTTATAACTGAAATTTGTACCTCTAGACCAGCCTCACCCCATTCACCCCATACGCCACTCACTAGCAGTCACTAATCTACTCTGTTTTAATGAGTTTAACATGGTGGGTCTTAGTATCTAACAGAGCAAGATACCTACCTTGTTTTTTAAGTTGACTTGCCTAGCTGTTAATAATTATTCTTTCATTAATTTTTGACTAAATGTAATTGGTTCCTAAAAAAAAGTAAGTAATCCAAGTGTAATTTCATTTGGGATTACATTAAATGTGTAGGTTAATGGGGAGAAGTGATCTGTATATAATCTCATCCATCTGGTCCAAGAGCAGAGAAGGCATCTCTATTCATTAAAACCATCTCTATGTCTTTTATTGAGCTTAAAAGTTTTTAGAAATAAACTTTTTGGTTAAGAGAGTGGATAGTTTTATTGCAACACTAAATGGTATCTTGCTTTTTTTTTCTTTTAAACGTTTCTGTGTTTTTGAGAGAGGGGGAGCCTGCAAGCAGGGAGGTGCAGAGAGAGAAGGAGACAAAATTCCAAGCAGGCTCCATGCTCAAAGCAGAGACCCCAAGAGGTCATGACATGAACTGAAGTCGGACACTCAACTGAGTGAGCCAACCTAGTGCCCTGGTATCTTATTTTTAGAACATATTCTGCAGTTATGGCTGATATTGAAAAATGCTGTTGCTGTTTTTTCTTCTTTTTAAATCTTATATCCCGCTACCCTGCTGAATGCTCTTTTTTTCTTTACTGATAGTTGGCCTGTTGATTCTGTTAGTGTTTATGGGGGTGGGGTACGGTGGATAATCACGTCATCTATGAACAATCACAGCTTTATCTCCTCCTTTCCAATCTGGAAACCTCTCCTTCACCCCTCTACGTCACCTGGGACTTCCAATGCCATCTTTGACATCGAAGTTTCTTTACCTTGTGCCTTATCTTTAACGAAATGCACCAAAGTTTCTCTATAAAGCATTGCTTGCTGTTGTTTTCAGGTATATAGCATTTACCAAGGTGAAATGTAACTTAGTTTATGAAGAGTTGTTTTTAAAATTATAAATAGTTGATGAAATCTACCAAATGCCTTTTCTGCACCAATTGGAATTATGAGAGAATTTTACTCTTTTACTGTATTATGTAGTAAATCATATTGGTAGGTGTTTAAAATGTTGGACTGTGCTTGCATTCCTTTCGGGGGAAAATGTACCTGTTCATAATATAATATTGTTTTATTACTCTTTAGATTTGCTTAGCTAATATTTTACCCAGGATTATTATATCCCTAGTCATAAATGAAAATGATAATAGAGTTTTATTTGTATTGTTCACAAATGGTTTTAGAATCAAGATTACACTAGTCTCATAAAATGGACTCAGTAAAATTTGCTCTTTTTTAATTTTCTGGGCAACTTTAAAGTGAATATTAACTCTGTTTTGGTAATGTTCATCTGTAGAGGCTCTGGACCTTTTGGTGATCTTAGGCCTCCATGTACATTAACTGAACACTTTTTTGTTTTTGACTATATTTATTACAAATATGCTCATAAGAAAAAATATATTCGTAAGAAGAATATATTCCTTGGAGATATTTGTAATCATTTGGCATGTTGGATATTGGTGAATTGGCCTGTTTCGTTTCTTGGCCATCTATTGAGATACACATTCTTTTTATACATTGAAAGCCATTCTGTTATTATTTTAAGGAAACCAATGCTAAAAAGTAGTACTTTTCAATAAAACCGAGAATGCAGGTTCTGGTGGTACTTTTTGATGTATTAAGATTAGGTGGAGAATGAGATTTGCCTACCACATTCCAGTGAGTTAGAAAAGGTTTAACTCCAATGGTGCCCTGGCTCTTTGAAGAAATTTCTTTCAGCATATTTCTATCTAACAACCAAATACGGATGATACCTTAAGCAATAGCTTAACAATTGAAATGTTAAGCTATTTAGTTTGTTGAACTGTTGTATTTCCCCCTTGCCTTGGCTGCTAGGATGCTCCTGGTAGAGTCCAATGCCTGACTACAGTGACCATCTTTTCCTGGTTTGGGTTACTTCCCTCATGTACATATTTCAGATCATATGCTCTGACTCTGTCTTGAACTGTTCCAGAACATTTGAGAGTACCTAAGGCTCAAGTACCTGCTTTTATAATTTCATCATCTTTCAATGAAGATAAAGATACCTATGTTGTTGTGAGGATTACACGAGACTGGAAGACATAAGACCCCCATGCTGAGGGGCAGATGTGTAGACCACTAGGGCTCACTCACTTCCTAAATGATTCACTTCCACACACCAGCCTCTGGGAAGGGGCACAAATTCCTCTATCTGAAGAATTCTAAGTTACTACGTCATGGGCTTTTAGAGTCACTTATAAAGAGCTCCAACTGTAAAATTTAAGGATGTACTTTATATGTTAAAAGGCATAAATCATAAGCAAACACATGTCCCTGTTGAAGGCCATGGAAGTAATGGGTGCTCTCTGCAGAGGCCCCAGTTACTGCTTGGCTCAGCTTTCAACCCCAGAACACTTTTGGCTTTTCCTGATCATTTAAGCTTTTGGTCTTCCTTCCCCTTTAAGCTGATGAGAGGGAAGATTTCCTGGCTCAGTTTCATGATTTCAACCGGTTTGAAGCTTGGTGACTTCTTGCACTTCACTGAAGGGCTGAGGACTCAGGGTAGGAACCTTGGGAAGGATGCCAGGACTATAACCCACTGGAGCATGCAGAATTGAGGTAGGAGCCTCCAGGGAGCCCGGGAAACACAAAGAGAAAGAGGCAGGGAGTGAAGAAGAGAAGTGAGAGAAGATAATAAGGTAACAGAAATATCTCAGGGCTCCTGGGTGGCTCAGTCAGTTAGGCGTCCAGCTTTGGCTCAGGTCATGATCTCACCGTCAGCACAGAGCCCACTTCGGATCCTCTGTGCCCCTCTCTCTCTGCCCCTCCCCCACTCATTCTCTCTTCCCTTCTCTCTCTCTTTTAAAATAAAAAACTGAAAAAAAAAAAGTGACAGGGGCACATGGGTAGCTCAGTCAGTTGAGCATCCGACTTTGGCTCAGGTCATGATCTTGTGGTTCGAATTTGAGCCCCACGTGAGGCTCTGTGCTGACGGCTTAGAACCTGGAGCCTGCTTCTGATTATGTGTTCCCTCTCTCTGCCCTCTCCTGCTCATTCTCTCTCTCTCAAAAATAAATAAACATAAAAAATAAGGTGACAGAAATATCTAAAGCTAATAATGCGTACAGTATTTTTTAGTGTTTACTTTTCCCATTGAATTTTTCTTTTTTAAATGCTAGCTTCTCCCAGATTCTACAGATCTATTTCCCTAGAGATCTGAATTCCTTCTCTATCAAAAAGCACTTCTGTGGACCAAATAAAACCATGCTACATTGTTGGAATTTGAGAATTAGCGTTTGAGAAGGCGTTATTCCCCCTTCCCCCCTTACAAACCAAGTTGCAGCGATATATTCAGAAGGTCTACAATTCAGGAATACGGTATTTGTGCTCAGTATTTAAAAATACTTCCTATTCTTTTTCCTCCAATTTCTTCTCCATCCTTCTCTCTTCACTCTTTTGCACCTCCCTCCACACCCTCCTTGCCCACACACCCCACTCCTTACATGCGTGTCCGTGGTCATGAATAAAGCACATTGACAAGCTTCAACAGAAAGTGACTGAAGGTGCCATTTGCCACTTGGAAAGGCTGGGGGCCAAAGGAATGTCAGTAACACAAGAAGCTTATTTTTTTAAGGATTCCATTTCTCTTCCCATCTCTGGATTTTATTTCTCTACCCTATGCGTGTATGTGTGGGGGAGGGGTGGGGGGGACGCAGTCTACTGGCACAGACAGGGGAGAAAGGTTTTCTTTGTTGTAGAGAGTGTTTTATTTTGGCATGTGTCCCTTGCCACTGTGGAGCATTCCAGTTTATACAAGTCAAGCAGAACAGTGGGTCACTCTGGCCACCATGCTTTAGTGAGTGCCCTTGGCTGGGAGGAGGTTAAAGTTCAGGAAAGGCAGTGGACAGGTGGCTGTTTTTCTGGGATGGCATTTTTCCAGTTCTCTCAGGTGCCCACAGTTGCTGCCTGGGGAAGAGGATGTGGAGGCAGGGGAAGGATGGGCAAGGGAGACGGAGGTCACAAGGACTGTCACATATGCTCAACAGCTGAGTCAGGCAGGCTCAGGCGGTAACAAGGACATCACTGTGAGTTTAGGTCACTGGGTAGAACTCTTCTGACGAGTAGTCTTTCTCTGCAAAACCTAAAACATAAAGGAAAAAAAAAAACTGTGCAAATTCTCTTCAAGGACCCACTATGCAGACTTCAGCTGCTGCCAGACAACACTGGGACTTCCCCCTTCAGGTACCTTCTGGGGCCCTGGGCCCTAATCCCACTATTGGGTGTGTTGACTGAAGGAATATTTTTAAGAAGCATTGTGATATGGCCACTGATCTATTCCTATGAGAAGAGAAAAAGGAGCCATGAACATTTACCTTTTATTTTTTAACATAAAAAATAAGTTACCAAGTAACATGCCTACATCACCTACATTGCATCATCCCCCTTCCCTGAATGACTCCATGCGGTGAACAGAGGCCTGGAATTGGAGAAAGTTTGGGCATGGGATGGGATCTGGGGTGGGATAAGGCTCCGGGAGAGGTGAGTCTTATACATGTATATGTATAGTCATATACATGTGTATGGCTATACAGGTAACTTGGAAATAAGGAAAAGTTGAATGTATTGTTTTTAAAGAGTTAGAAAATAGAGATTAAGTATCCAAACACGACTGGGATCAAAACAGCTGCTCCAAAATGACCATAGTAAAATATGAGGAAGTCAGGCTAACATGAGAAATTTAAAAAAATTTTTTAATGTTTATTTTTAAGGGAGAGAGACAGAGTGTGAGGGGAGTGGGGGTGAGGGGGGGCAGAGAGAGAGGGAGACACAGAATCCAAAGTAGGCTCTGGGTTCTGAGCTGTCAGCACAGAAACCAATGCAGAACTGGGAGATGATGGCCTGAGCTTAAGTTGGATGCCTATCCAGGTAGCCCTTAAAGGCAACATTCAAGATATATAAAGTTATTTCCCTCATATTGATCTTTTGTTTTTTCAAGAATTATAAGAAAACAGAAATTACTTTGCATCTTTACTAACTGAAAGAAAAAGGCTATAGAAGGATTTAAATCCCTGGGTGAAGAAACTACTTGTGCATGGCCCCCTGAGACAAGCCATGGAATATCAGGAAAGGTACACAAATGCTTTTGTATTTTTATAAGTGTGCTTTCATTAGTAAACTCTTTATATGCTTTTCTATGATGAGAACAAGAACTTCTGATATTTTAGTTGAAAATTATGTAAGTATGTGAGACCTACTTATAGCCGTCTATGAAGAAAGAACTTAGGGATGCCTGGGTGCCTCGGTTGAGCGTCTGACTCTTGGTTTTGGCTCAGGTTGTGATCTCATGGTTTGTGGGATCAAGCCCTGCATCAGCCTCTATGCTGAAGATTCTCTCTTCTCTCTCTGCCTTTCCCCCTGCTCATGCTGTAAATAAATAAATAAATAAATAAATAAATAAATAAATAAATAAAAGAACTGAAAATTTTGGTGGTGTAGACTAGATGAAAATGCAGCTATTATTGGTTTCCCTTGAGGAAAACTAAAGAGAAAATGGGTTTACATAGTAGAGGGGATTTATGTGGGGCATGAAGAAGAGTTTTCAGCCGCAATTTTCTGTGAAGAATGTGTATGAAGCTTCTTTCCTTGGGATGTAGGATGGTCACAGCAGAGTCCATACTGGTCCTTGGACAGAGAGGCCTCTTCAATGCCCCCAACCACCCTTCTGTAGTTCCCTCTGCCTACAGAGATTCAAGGGGTACCTCACAGGGGTGGAGTCAATGTCTGAATTCAGCCCTATGTTTTGAGGAGCCATCAGGTTTTACCCTAAGTGATGGTTATGTTCAGAGCAAGGATGGCCTCATCTGACTCACAGAACATCCCCAAACTTCATTTCCAAACCTACATTTTTCTCCAAACAATATGTTTTATTGTTCATAGATGTAGATGCCAATGTTGGAGTAGAAACTGGGGATGGGATAGAGGACTATTTTTCATTAAAAGCTTTAAATATCTAAACTCTGCACATATGTACATTTGAGAAAAATGTAAAAATCTATAAAAATCTAAATCTGTGCTTTTCACTTTTTGTTATACAAGTAAACGTGCTCATTGGGCAAAATTTAGAAAATTCAGAGAACTGTTCCTGAAATGGGCCATCTAGACATAGTTACTATTGAAATTTCATTCTAGATGGTTTTACATTTTTCTCAATCCATACATAGAGTATGTTTTTAAAATAAAATTGAATCATGGTACTTTGCTTTTGTCACTAAACAGTCTGTTTTGTTTCTAGTGACAGCATTTCAGTAGTAAGTGCATTAAAAGGGGTATAGGATATTGGAACTGGGTCTTGGGAATAAGTGGGTCCAGGACATAAATGCCCCCAGGACTCTGTATCTCTTCTCATTTGTTGTTGCTGTTGTTGTTGTCATTGTTGACTTTTGTTTCTTTGTTTTGTTTTTGTTTTGATGTAATTGGCTTATTCTTCTCTCTTAGTGAACACTGGGGCACATCCTAGGATTAGTTGTGGAGCTTTTCATCCTTGCAGTTAGCTCTCCAAGGAAATATATCCCTTTTTTAATAGACTGCAGCACAAATTCCCACAGGAGGGCTCACTGGGATTACTTAGTAGTGTGTGGTCACGAAAGGTTTTCGCAGAAACCTGGTAAGTGGAGTGGAAGAAGAATGTAAAGGAGAGGGAAGAATGTTCATGGAAGAGGGACAGAGCTGGTAGCAGAGGAGGCGAGGATTCAGGACAGAGAAAACAATAGCATCCTCAATAGGCATGTGTTGCTAGATTGTGCTCCAGAGAGTAAATACCAAGACTCTTTCTCTACAGCAGTGTAAGAGCTGCCGGCTCGGAGCAGTCTTGCAGCACTGGGAATTCCCATCTGAAAAAAACCCTTGATGAACCTCCTCTAATGGGATCTTCCTGTTTGTTCTGAACTTCTGTGAGATCGATCACCCCAGCACTTTATTTTCCATCACCTCCTGTGGGAAAGAGCTCCTTCAGCACATCTTGTGATATCATTTTTTCCCTCTTAGAGACCATGCCTGCCGGATGTGGGGGTGGGATCCACGTTGAAGGTGACCCAGAGTTGTTAGTTTTGACCACCATGATGTCATGTGCTGCCTCTTCCTGGCACAGGAATGATGATTATACAGGAACATTCATGAAGGGACACAGCAGCGGCAGCAAAACCACATGCCCCGCTGGGTGGCCTAACCTAGATTTCTGCCCTGAAAAGGGGCTGTGGCAAGATGAGCAGGAACGAGCCTAGGGCACGATGCCCCAGCTCACGCTGAGCTGGGTCCCTTACTGAAATGCAGTTTGGTCTTGTGGGGCCTTTAGAAAAAGTTACCAGGAACCTCCACACTTAGCAGAAAATACACATTTTCTTAAAGGGTCTGCCTTCTCTTTGGCAGAGGCTGGCAGAAGCAGAGGAACATTTGCTCCTCTTCTAGTTTTATGAAGACCAGACAGGAACTTGCATTGCAGTTGTATTCTTGGGGCTGGCGTTTGAATGCAGGCTGCGGCCAGGGCTGCTATCATCCCGTGGCCCTCAAAGATGGGGCGGTCCAGAGCCAGGAGGTGGGAACTTGGATGATAATATTTACCCTGAGTTCTCTGACCCTTGTCATAAGTCCTCTGACCTGTCACAGGTACTGAGTTTCTTCTAAAATCACCCAGAGTTGATGGGGTTGCCTAGGGGTTTTTCAAGTCAAACTTCCTAACATAGAGGAAGGCATTATTTATCTTAGACTTACAGGGTCCTGTCCAGGTTCATCAGGCATTTTAGCCATAACATCCCTGATTTGAAAGTGTTTGTTCTCTTATACCTGCACCTGTCATGGTTCCTCTATCTAATCATTACCTACGTGACCTCTGCTCTCCCACAGGGAAAGGCTCATTTCTTGTTAAGTACGTCTGGTCTTTGACTATGTCATACTTGCTTTCATGTCATTGAACCCTCTGTTCTTCGGGTGTCTGCTTCAGAGCTCCATCACTGAGTTTTAGGGGCCGCCGCTGCTGCCCCCAGAGGATGCGTCTAGCCCTTGGGGAGGGAAGCTCCCTCACACTGCGGAACTGGGGAGACAGAGCTGGCCAGTAACCCACCCCTCCCTACTGGTTTGCACCAGTGTGCTATGTTTATCTCTTTATTTTTAAAAGTTTATTTATTTTGAGAGAGAGAGAGAAAGAGAAGGAGCTAGAGCATGTGAGAGTGAGCAGGAGAGAGGGGCAGAGAGAGAGAGGAGAGAGAGTCCCAAGCAGGCTTCACACTGTCAGCACAGAGCCTGACTTGAGGTTTGATCTCACAAATCGTGAAATCATGAACTAAGCCCAAATCAAGAGTTGGATGCTCAACCGGCTGAGTCCCCAGGTGACCCCAGTGTGCTACGCTTAAAGAATTAAGCAGAAATAGTTGAATCGGAAATTACATGATCCTATAGTTTGTGATGAGAATTTTAAAAAAAAGGTGATTTATTAAATAAGTGTTTATTGAACACCAATTTAGTTTCGGGAACATTTCAGGTACATTGTCAAAGATAAAAACCCTTAAGAGCTTATTATGTACCAAGCACTAGTTTTATACACTTGCATGTATTTTTATTTCATTCTCACAAAAACCCTGTGAGATTGATACTATTTTTATCTCCATTCTACATATGAGGCAATGGAGGTCCAGAGAGGTCAAGAAACTTTCCCAAAGTGGCACAGCTGGTGGGGGGTAGGAATGCTGGGATTTGAGCCTGGGCACTCTGGCTCCTGTGCTTATGTCTGAACTGCGCACCTTTGGAATGCATGCTCTGTGGACTTCATGTACTCAGGAAGACAGGTGGTTACAGACTAGCATCTCAGCACGACCCACAAAGGAAGGCTTTCCAGGGGATATTTCTTTAAGACGATACTATCAGTCTCATGTAGGAAGCTTTTTTTTTTTTTTTTAAGTAAAACTTACTACATCCTAGTAACTCATGTAAGGATGGGTGCATGCTACATGATAGTAGAATTAATAGTTGGAAAAGAAAAAGATCCTATAATGAGGTTTTATTTATTTTCTGAGTTATTTTTTATCATATTTTCTAAAATCTCATCTTCCTCTTGTCGGGCCTATGAACACGAGATTGTCCTTGAGCTGTTGCCACTTAAAATAGCAAAACAACAACAGCTGCCATTTCATGAGGCCTTAGATTAGGCTCTTTGTAAACATTACCCTTTTGCTTTATTTATTTTATTAAATTAAAAAAAATAAATTTATTTATTTTTGAGAGAGAGAGTCAGAGCATGCACGGGGGAGGGGCAGAGAAAGAGGGAGACACAGAATCTGAAGCAGGCTCCAGGCTCTGAGCTGTCAGCACAGAGCCTGACGTGGGGCTTCAACTCAAGAACTGTGGGATCCTGACCTGAGCTGAAGTCAGCCACTTAACCAGCTGAGCCCCACAAGAGTCCCAACATTACCATTTTAAATCCTTAAATCAGTTCGAAGTTAAGTATCATTGTCCCCATTTTACAGATGAGGAAACTGAGGTTTATGTAGTGTTAACTAAAGTTCAGAGAGGCTATAGCAGAGCAAATAAATGAGAGGGCAAGATTCAAACCCAGGGGTCTTGGATCCAAGGTACGTGCAGAAAAGCCCCACGTCCCCCAATAGAAGACGTGGTGGGTTCCGGGCATCATGAGCCTGCCCTGTGTGAGAGTGCAGCATATGAATCACACATGTTTCTGGAATTCAAACAACAAATGTTACTGAGCTCTAGCTAAGTTCTGGCCACACTCCTAGGTGCACAGTCAGAGATACACATTTTGAAATTTCTAACTCCTTTACACGTATTCTCACTTCATTCCACATAAAACCATGTGTGGTAGGTGTTATGATTATTATCTCCATTCTACAGATGAGGAAACTGAGTCATGTGTATATTGCTTAGTAAACAAGTATCTTGGGCTGAATGGGTGGAGATTTGACGGTATACCATGCGCTGTGGGCTTTGTAAGAATTGTGTCTTAGAACTAGCCATGCATTGACTTGCAATTCAATTAAATCATGCCATGTTCATATTTCTGATTTATTTACTCAGACTGTTAGCCCCATGTGAACAGGAGCCCTGTCTTCTAGGGTCCATGCTTTTCTCCTGGCTAGTACAAATTCCATCCTCAAAATCGTTACTGACTTTGTGTGTATCAAGAGCCTGTGAGTAGGTCTAGTTGTAGTTGTAAATCACAGAGCTCTTTGTGTTGAGCATGAAAATCTTGTCCATTTTTGAACGCAGGGCTCCTCTCTTCTCCTTTCACGGGAGCATGAGAGTATATGACAAAATCCGAGTCATTTCCTTAAGGGAAGCATTAGTAGGTAATTTTAGCTTCAGGTGAATCTCTTCCGTTTCTCCGAGAACTGGTCATGGCCAGCCCTGCTGTAGCTGGTTGAAGGGGACCAAACCTCTCAGGAAGACGGACTTGGTTCCGTTTGACCAGCCAGAGCAGGGGGCAGCTCCCTTGGGAGGTGACTGTGGCCTCTAGGGTGAGGATTCCTTGGTATAGCCAAGCATCGCTTTGCCACGCCTGCAACACAGAGAGAACCATCATTAGCATGAATCACATCCCACTAACTTGCCCAGGGCGCCCTCTCACAGGGCTTGTGAAAGCTACACGTCACTTGTCCTTTGCATTGCATGACTCTATCTTCTTTCTTCGATCTTTATTCTATTTTCAAATACAAACACTGTGAGGAGCTAAAATGATAATGAATTGTACAATAAGGAAAACGAAAGTCTTCCATAATTTTCTCTCCTTCCGTCTTCCAAAATCAGTTAACATTTTGGTCTTTATTCCTTGAATGCCTTACATTTTAATTTTTAAAATAAATTAAAAGTTTTAATTTTTAATTCAAATATGTACTTACAAAAGAATACATGTAATACATATTTAAGCTATGACACATGATAAAACCAATACCCACAAATAGCCATGTACCTTAGGAAGAGAACTTTACCAATACTGTTGAGGCTTCCTGAATGCATTTCCCAATTAATCTCCTTAGTTTCCCTTCAGAGGCAACTATTATTCTGGATTCCTTTTTAAAAAAGAATTCAAATGTTATTTTTTATAGTTTTTATCATTTATGCATTTATTCCTAAACAATATATTGCTTAGTTTTTTTTATATAATGGTGCCATACCATAAGTATCCCTCTATAATTTGGTATTTTCACTTAAAATGATATTTGTAAAATTCATCCATATTGATGTGGTAGCTGTAGTTTATTAATTTTCATTGTTTATGGTTTTCTACCATGTGACTATATTAGAATTTATCTAGTCATTCTCCTAGTGATAGACACTGAGATTGTTTTTTTGTTTTTTTTTTGACAAATGAATAGAATTGACTAACCAGTTTCTCAAGGGAGGTGAGGATTTTTTTTTTTTTTTTTTTTTTTTTTTTTTTTTACAAATAGTTTATTGTCAAATTAGTTTCCACATAACACTCAGTGCTCATCCCCACAAGTGTGGTGAGGATATCTTTGATCTTTGCAGTTTCTAAAGGAGAAGTCTGGATTCCAGTGTGTAAGTACTTGTAGGCTGACTTTGACTTTGCAGAGGAAGGTCAACTTACCAGCCCAAAGCACTGGGGGTGGGCCCAGGCATTTGCGTAACCTGCCAGACAGGTGATGCTGATGCGGCTGAAGTTTGAGAAGTACTGGATAAGCAGAGGGACCCACTAGTTTTTACCTATCTCTAGGGAAGTGGGATCAAGGGAGCAAGAAGCTAATCAAGGAGACATGTCCCAGACATGCAGCCTGGCTATCGTCATGATGTATTTGAGCAGGTAGAAGAAGAGGCAGGCAGAAAGGAGAGTTTGAAGAATGCCAGAAGGCTGTCTTCTTCCCTTGAGGAGTATTCTGGCGTGTTCTTTTAATTTCTGCTTCCCGATGAAGAGAAGTGTCATCGAGTGGAAAGCATGTGGCCATGGAGTCACACTTATCTGGGTTCCAATCCCACTGATGCTTCCTGGCTCTTTTGCTTTGGGGAAGTGACACAAATTCTATAAACTTCAGTGTCCACATCTGTACAGCGGGGGAACATACCTACCTTATCTCCTCAGTGTCAGACCTAATGATAACAAAGGAAAGGTGCTCAACACTAAGTCCCTAGTGGGCGAAGCAGCCACGTTCAAGTATGGAGGGAAAATCCAGGAGACAATTGTGTCTGCTTTTGAGGCCAAAGATTTCATGCTCAGCTTCAGCCTATTCTTCACCCCTCCCCTTGGCTGCAAGTATTTTCATTTCGTCTCTGAAGTTGTGAAAACCACTGATCAGGAAAAGGAGAGTTGGTTTACCCTGTTGAGCAGACTTCTGCCAAATGGACTGACTGAAATAAGTCAGATATTCCAGAAGCCCGTGCAGGTAACAGGGCACTGTAGATGTGCTAGGAAAAGCACACTGTGATGGTGGATGGGGTGGGAGCAAGGGACAGATCACCTAGATGGTTTGCGTGAGGCCATGTTGAAGCTTCCTTCTTGTACTGCGTCCCCTTTGCCTTGGCATGCATCCTCCTGGCTCCGCAGTTAGGCATCTTACCTTCTCTCCCCACTTCCTATCAGTGACATAGGGGTCTTGGGGCTGCTGCCCACCACCCTTCCTCTGGCTAACCTTGTCCTCAGCTCCTCCAGGGGAACAAGGGAGGAGGCAGCAGTGGGGGCAGAGGTCAGTCAGGCAGTGAAATCACAATGGAAAAAGTATATGCGTCCTGCTCATCAAGTCAGAACAAATCTCTCACAGGGCGATTTCTTCAACTCTGGACAGTAGTCTTCATTACCTCTCTCCTTTCTTAACTCATATCCTGCCCCACCTGTACGGTGCGCCCCCCCCCCTCCCCGACCCCATGTCTGAGTAGACAACATGAAACCAACCTCAGGACAGGAAAAGGAGAACTATCTTTGGAGCATGTATGATTTAGAAAAAAAAAAAGCACTGTCACTGGGAAGAAGTACAACTGTGAGTTATCTGCCTATTTCACAGATGTGAAGACTGACCACCGTCTGTGTAAAAGAAGGGCAGTACATTTCTTTGGGAGATTGAGTGTGCCGTAATATGCCCACATCAGAGAGCTTATTCATTCAAAGCACCACTGTCTAGACCAGGGTCTCTCAATCTCAGCATATGGACATTTGGGGCCAGGTAAGCCTTTGCTCAGAAGGGCTCTTCTGCACATCGTAGGGTATTTAGCAGCATCTCCGGGATGGACCCGCTAAATGCCGGTAGAATTCTAGTTGTGACAACTGGGAATGATCCCAGGCATCACCCAATGTTCTCTGAGGGGTACCCTTTCCTGCAGCTGATCTAAAACTGTAAGTCTCTGCGTTCAGTCCTGCAGCTGCCCCATTTCCAGTAATTCCCCCATGTTCTCCTAAATTCCTTTCAAACTCCAAGGTGTACAGGTTGGCATCCCCTTGAAGGCCATTAACCCATTGCCTGGTGTCTGGAATAAGTAGTGCAGCGGCAGCGCTTGGAGGGGCATGGCCCGGTGCACTCTGGCGTAGTCCCTCTGAGGGGTGGTCCCCTTCACCTCCAGCCACTCTGCATTCCCCTTCCCTTTCCTCCTCTTCCCATGCACTCCTTTTTGCTGCTTCTGAGTTCTCTTTTGCATCTCGGCTCGTGTCTGTCAAATCCTGTGGTTCTGCTTCAGAACTTACAGTAGAAACTGAGTGGGCACAGCTGTCATCTCAAACACATGTACTCTGACAGCAGGAAGCAGAGCTGTGGAACCCACAGGGCCATCCGCAGTGGGGGTTTAAGCGAGGGAGGGAGATTCTTTCAGCCTCTTCTCTCATTCTGAAATGGGGGGGAGGGGTGATGGCTGTCTAAGTGCAACTCCTTAGGGACACAGGAGTTCAGGGAAGAGTGGAGAAAGGAACTTCGCTGGGATGCCTGAGTGGCTCAGTTGGTTGAGCATCTGACCCACTCAGGTCATGAGCTCATGGTTCCTGGGTTCAAGCCCCAGGTGGAGCTCTGTGCTGACAGCTCAGAGCCTGGAGCCTGCTTCAGATTCGGTATCTCCCTCTCTCTATGCCCCTCCCCTGCTTGAGCTCGCTCTCTCTCTCTCTCAAAAATAAACAATAAAATTTTTTTTCATAAAAAGGAACTTAGCCAATTAGGTGAGTGGATCACTATTTGAGTATTCAGACCTCTTCAGCAAGCAGCTTCACACAGCACTGCTTTGCCACCTGGCTGTGATTTGATGTGGAAAAAGTGGCAGAGCAGGGCCAGGGGACATCCAAGGACCCAGACTGTAGTCTCTCGGGCCTCACGGCTCCTGCCTGCCTGCAGGGAAAGCCCTTGAATTGCGCCAAGTGCCATAGATGGTTCTACAGGAAAGTGATACAGGTGGATATGAAGGAATCACAATTCCTTTCGTTAGTAGAAACTTCCCATTTCAGAAGCAGAATGACTGGAGGGAAGAACTTGGAGGGTGAGGGCCTACGGTGTGAAAAATCTTTAGGTGTCGTGGCCTCTCTCTGCTGGTGGGCACGGGGAGTGGGGTCTGCGAGGCTGGGGACCGCCCTCAGCATGCCTGAAACTGGGCTGAGCCACACAGCCTCAGGAGGGAGAGAAGGGCGCGTGGGAGAGGGGCCCAGCAGAATTCAGAGGCTCCTGCTTGGTTGAGGGGGAAACACCCGGGGGTTGGGGGGGGCACAAAGCCGTGGTGAGGAAGGGGGTCAAACCTCCGCTGGGGGTGGTGTGGGCCTGCGAAGAGGCACTTGCCGAAACCACACACTTCCTTACATTCCATAGCCACGTAATCCGTATGGGGATATAAAGAAGCATGTGGCCTCGGGAAGCAGTCTTGGCCCTGACCTGGCCTCTCCCTTTGTCTAGCCGGGCACTTTCCTCCCCCGCGAAGTGCAAACGCTTAGAAGCAAGACTTCTCTCCACCATCCTATCCTTGCCCTCAGACCATACTGGAACCGTGTGGTATGGAATGGCAGCGCTTTGGAGGCCCGATTTCTTCCCGTACTGTTTGCTCAGAAATAAACAGCTTGCAAGTTTCACTGGCTCATTTTGGTGCGGTTATAATCTTTGTTATTACTGGTAATTATTTTAATAGCTGCTGCTTTATATATCTCAATATGACTTTTATAGTATTTGAAATCCCACGAAAGAGTTTTTTAATTAAAAAAATTATTTTTTTTAATTAAAAAAATTATTTTTTTAATTAAAAAAATTAATTTTTTTTTTAAAGAGAGAATTCAGCGGTGGACTGCTCTGCGTGTGCGCAGAGAGCGTCTCCCACATGGAAACACACCCGCGACCCCTGCGTTTCCTACTGTACATTTGTTGTGGGCACGTGTTGATGGGCCGCAGCTGCCGGCACAGCATTCCAGGCGCGATTGTTCCTTGTGGGAAGGATCTTTTTGTTTGGCTTCTGCTCCTCCTAGCCCTTCACCTGCCCTGCAGTCTGTGAGGCCTGAGTCACAGAGCAGTGAGGGACCCTCGCAGCTGTCTTGCCACTCTGGGCCTGGACAGGCCACCCTGGCTGGAAGGAGATAGGGTTTTCAGCTTTATATCATCTGATTTTCTGCTAGGAAGGGGAGCATGCCAAAAGAAGAATTGTATCCCAAAGAAGTTGTGAAGCTCAAGGCACTGACAAGAACAGTTAATGAAATCTACTAATAAAAGTTCTAAAACTAAGAACAGTTTCTTTTTCAAGCATACTCTATGATGGGGATAATTTTCTGTGGTTTGCAAATATGATCTCTTAAATCCTCACTACTCTATGAAGTGGCTATTATTTTTATCTGGTTTTATAAATAAGGGTCAGGGGCGCCTGGGTGGCTCAGTTAGTTAAGCATCCGACTTCAGGTCAGGTCATGATCTCACAGTCCATGGGTTCTAGCCCTGTATCGCGCACTGTGCTGACAGCTCAGAGCCTGGATCTTGCTTCAGATTCTGTGTCTCCCTTGCTCTCTGCCCCTCCCCCTCTCACACTCTGTCTCTCTCAAAAATAAACATTAGAAAATTTTTTTAAAAAACTATAAATAAGGGTCATAGAAACAAGTGGGTTTGCATATATGTACATGATAATCCTCTAAAATAAACTGATTGGGTTGGAGGGTCAGTCTTGATCAACCCATGGAGACAGGCTGGGAAGGCAGGAGTTGAGAAGGAAGGGAGGGCACACTATGGGTTCGCTCTGAGCACACCTATTCCTCTTCAGCTGTCTACCTGGGATGCTGCGCCTGCTGGTGGCAGCTTAGAAACCATAATATTTCAGGAAAAGAGGAAAATGTCCTAGGCAACCCAGTCAAAATCTTTACTGGTTGGTCTTGGGAATCATCCATTTAATTCAACCCAGTGGCTTCACAGAAGAATAAGCTTCTTCTGTGAAAACATGGCTCTCCCCTATAGTCAAATGCAAGCATCACATGAGTGAAAATGTGGGGCTGCCCTTCCTCCACCAGGTCTGGGGGTGGTGGTCAGTCAACAGCGGGGGCTGATGGGAAGGGAGACCGTGGGAATGGAGGAGAAGATGTGTCTGTACCTCTGAGGAGAGGAGAATGTCTCATCTCTTCCAGTGAACCCGGGAACTTACGAGCGGAGTAAAGTTTCAGTTTAACTGGTGAAATCTGTCAGATCGAGATCCTACAAAGCATGTCAGTTGGAGGAGTGAGGGTTTGCACAGGAGATAAAGACCACTGTGTTTTTTGGTCCAAAGCACTAGAAAGATTCAGGTTTAAAAGACTTGCCATTCCTTGATCCATTCGTCTGTTGATGGACACTTATCATAGAATACTACATGGCAATGAGAAACAATGACATCTGGCCATGTGTAGCAACATGGATGGACCTTGAGGGTGTTATGCTGAGCGAAATAAGTCAGGCAGAGAAGGACAGCTACCGTATGTTTGCACATATAGGAGGATTAGGAGGAACTTAACGGAGGAACAAGGGGGAGAAGAAGGGGGAAATGGTGGGGGAAAGGGAGAGAGGCAAACCATGAGAGACTCTTGAATGCTGACAAAAACTGAGGACTGATGGATGTGGGGGGGAGGGGGGGATGGGCATGGAGGAGGGCACTTGTGGGGATGAGCACTGGGTGTTATGTGGAAACTAATTTGACAATAAACTATTGGTAAAAAAAAAAAAAAAGAAGAATTTAAAACAAAAAACAAAAAAAATAAAAGACTTGCCATTCCTGAGTAAAGTGACATCCGGAAGGTGATTAATTCATGTAACAATACAAAAGAAATAGATTTCCAGGGAAATGATGGGAGATAACAAAGATAGTGATAGGTGTGAATATCTGTCTTTAACAAGCCCAACCTTATGTGGTCAAATGGTTACTTAAAAGTTCACTTTAGGGGTGTGTGGGTGGTGCAGTCAGTTAAGTGTCCAACTTTGGCTCAGGTCATGATCTCACGGTTAGTGAGTTTGAGCCCTTGGTTGGGCCCTATGCTGACAGCTCAGAGACTGGATCCTGCCTTGGATTCTGTGTCTCCCTCTCTTTCTGCCCCTCTCCCACTGTACTCTGTCTCTTTCTCTCCCTCAAAAGTAAATGAACATGAAAATTTTTTTAAAATTCACTTCAAAATCCGCAGGAAAAATGACAAAGCTTTTAATAACCAATTACTCAATTGTACTTGAGTCCAGGAAACTACATTCTTTTTTAAAATTCTTTTTTATTTTTTATTTTAGAAAGAGAAAGAGAGCACAAGCAGGAGAGCCACAACCCTGGGATCATGACCTGAGCCAAAATCAGGAGCTGGATGCTTGACCAATGGAGCCACCCAGGTGCCCCCTACATTCTTTTAACTTAGAACCTACAGAGAATTTTGAACCTGAAGGGAAAGTGTGAAATGGGAACATCTACAAAACACGAAAGTGTTGTCTAAACCCTCATGACACTGTCCTTGATCACCTGACTTAACATGCAAGGGAAGAAATTCGTGGAACAGATTAGAAAATGGCACACAAGGTAGACTGTAAAGACAAAACGAAGCAAAGAACTGCAACCAACAGAATTAAAATATTTCAGACCAGGCTCAACCAGAAGGAAGAAATCTGGGATGGGGATTAGTAGGACATTGTTTCTCTGAATTTTGCCCCCGGCAAAGGGCATGGACATGGCAATTGGGTGGATGTTTCTTCCCACATTATTTATTTGGTGTCCTACCTGCCCAAATCTTCTGACTTTGGTAGATAACATTAGTAGGAAGAATGTGGAGGGTCGATGTGTCACCAGGCCACTTGTGTGATGGGTTATATTGGTGACCTTTCTGTCCCTCATCCCTGTACCAGATCCCATGCCACTTGTCTGCAAATAGCTATGTAACCCCATCTGCCCACCACAGGATGGGTTGAAGATTAGTGAGATAGCATATGTGAAAGGTCTTGAGTTTCTTAGGAGAACAGGCTGATGGCAATAGAAAATGTCACTCAGCATGTTATTGAAAACAAGATTTATTTCTCCTTGCTTCTGCCCTGTAATCAGACAATTGTTCAAAGCCTTAAATTAGAAAACAGTCCTTTCCCCAGTTCCTGGGAAACAAGTACCATTACAAAGCTTCCAGAACTTAAGTAACAGTAAAAGCAGCATAGAAAGCATGAGCAGCAATCACAGGTTTTGGGGTTTTTTTTTTCCCCCCTATTTCTTTCTCTGAGCTGGGCAGCATTTGAACATAAATGACTCAGCCACAACATTACGGAGAAGTGAGAACGGGGATTTCCCATTAATGGTCAGCAGAAAGACTCTTGGATTTGGGACACATCCAGGCCGGGTTAAGACAGGGAGAACACAGTGTAACTAACTAATGTAAGTAACATGATGTAATCTTTATTGGAGGCAGTAGGGAGAAAGAGCATGGCATGGGCATCTCTGCATTCTAGCTCTGTGACCTTGAGCAAGCTGCTTAACCTCTCTGAGCCTCAGTCTCCTCATCTGTAAAGTGAGTATAATACTGCTTACTCAACAGGAGGCTTCCATGAGATAGACTTACATAAGGTGCTGTGAACACAGATTAAGAAGTGGCCTCTTATTCTGATTACTGTTATTTCATATATACTTAATATGAATACAGCAAAACTACTCATTGCATGGGAAGTCCCTATATTTGATCTACTTTAAAGAGTTTCAGTAACATGACAATTGTTATTGTGAAAGGGGTGGTTGTAAGATACTTGAGAAAGCTTATATTTTCAAAAATATTTCTCCTTGCAGTTTTGGTTTGCCTATAAAAAACAATTTTTGATGTTTTCATACGTGCAGAAAGGATTTGGTCACTCCCAAAACCCGAGCACTTGTGACCTTGTGCACGCTATCGCTATGGGTGTTCTTGGTAGCTGTCCATGAAACAGAAGCTATTCTGGAGTTCTCCAAGGTACAAGCCAAGTTATTCGGAGCTTACCGTCATCTGGCTGAGGAGGTAGGAAATAAAGCAGAGGACCCTCCTTTTAAGGCAAGCATGGGGTAGTATGTTGGGATAGGACCTCATTTTTCCTAAGGCTCAGCCAGAATGTCTAGCTATTTTTAGAGGACTGGCCAGTTCTGAATGTTGATTCAATGACGGGCATGAGTCCCATTACAGCTTCCGAGGGCGGCCAAGAACAAGGCTAGCTCGAGGAGCCAATCTTCTCTCCCGTGGGCAACCGGCCACCACTCTCTGCAGAGGTAAGTATTGGTGGCATTTCACCATCACTGTTGTCCTTGCCCTGCTTCTCATCAGAGCTGGAAAGCCGGAGCTGGGACTTCAGATGAGATGGAACGGGGGGAGAGAGGGAGCCAACGCTATACTAAGGCAGTTACTTACACTTCCAGCAGTTCCGTGAAGTACATTTTATTACATAGGATAAGATTGTCTCCAGCAGTTTAAGTAACTTGGAAGCACGGAGTGGTTAAGAAACTCGCCCAAATCACATGGCTAGTAAATGGCTGACCTCTGACTTGGGAGTTCCTCTCTAAGCCAAAGCATTCATTCTAACACACAGCATTTCCCAACCTGATCTTTGGTACCACAGAGAAGCATGTTAAAGCTCCTTTCCCTCCACATCACTCCGCAGCCATGGAGTCAGAATCTCCATGGGAATAGCCAGGGGTCCATATTGTTAATGAACACTCCCAGGTGATGCTCGGCAAATTTGGCAAAGGGCAGCTCTGGAAGCATCGCTTTCAAACTTGAGTGAACATTAGGATCGCAAGCGTGCTTGTTAAAATGTAGATGCTTCTCAGTTGCTCTCTAAGATACTGAAATAAGCCATCTGAGCCAGGGCCCAGGAATCTGCATTTTTGCAGCCACTTCTAATTTATTCTGTTGCAAGTGGGCTGAGGATTTTGAAAAACATTGACCTAATGATATAGGAGAGAGGGGGAGGGAGGGAGGGAGAGAGATGGATGCTAAAGTAACAAAATTGTGTATAGTGGAAAGGACTCATTTTACAGTAAAGAAACATTACATAGTTTGTATTCCAGGAAGAATTTTTGCAAACTTGGTGGCAAATGGTTAGACCCAGAAATGAGGTGATGCCTCCCCATAACACCAACAGCTAACCTATTAGTGACAGAAAGGGAAGCAGGCACTATTGTCCATACTAGTTCACTAGAGTCTTATCTTTCCAATGTTCCCTATGCTCGGCTTCCCCTTGGAATGTTCCTTTTCCCTGCCATCTGCACTAGTTAAAATTATTCTTTCTTTAAGCCTCAGTTCAAAAGACACATTCTTGGGGCACCCAGGTTGCTCAATCAGTTAAACATCTGACTTTGGCTCAGGTCACGATCTTGCAGCTTGAGTGTTTGAGCCCAGCATGAGGCTCTGAGATGTCAGCTGGGAACCTGGAGCCTGCTTCTGATTCTGTGTCTCCCTCTCTCTCTGCTGCACCTCCACTCATGCTCTGTCTCTTTCAAAAATAGAATAAACATTAAAACATTTTTTTCTTTCAATTTCAAAAGACACGTTCTCCAGAAAGTTTTCTCTTGTTCTCTTCTTAGTTGCTATTGTTTGGACCTGTACTGGGACACATATCCCGTCTCACTTTGCTGTTGGATTCCCTGTGTACCTCTAACTTATCTGTACATCTCCCCTCAAAGGGCCAGGATCCTGACTTCTTCCTTTGTGATTTCCCTTTCACACAGGAAGGGCAGAACAGACAAAACCCACCACCTCACTCAGTGCTGCAACAGGTGGCTTCTATTAGAAATATTCCTATTTTCTAGATGAAGGACACGAGGCACTGACTGACAGGTGGTTGTTTGTAGAAGGGTCTCTTTTACCTTATAGAGGTCACCATACTTCCATAGGTGACTAGAGTCACACCTGTAAGGAGAGCTGAGCTCTGTGTGTTAAAGGGAAATGGCACTTTAAAACATCACAATCTCCTGGGGTGCCTGGGTGGCTCAGTGGGCTAAGTGTCTGACTTTGGTTCAGGTCATGACCTCACGATTCGTGGGTTTGAGCCCTGCGTCAGGCTCTGTGCTGACAGCTTGGAGCCTGAAGCCTGCTTCAGATTCGGGGTGTGTGTGTGTGTGTGTGTGTGTGTGTGTGTGTGTGTGTGTGTGTATGTATCTGCCCCTCCCTTGCTCACACTCTATCTCTCTCTTTCAAAAACAAACATTAAAAAACAAGCAAACATTGTAACCTCCTGATTTAATGTGTCAGAGTCATCCGGAGGGCTTGCTCAAGCACCGAATGCTTGGCCCCTGTCCCCAAAGTTTCTGATTCTGGAGGTCTGGAGTACAATCTAAGATCTAAGAATCTGCATTCCTAACATTCTCAGGTGATTCTGATGCTGCTTGTCTGGGGACCACACTTTCAGAACCACTGCTCTAGTTCCATGTTTCTGATGCTTGAACAATTTAAGGGCAAGGAATTGGCCCTTATGTTCTGAGATTCCTAAAAATGGTAGCGGGAGGGGTGGGGGGTAAGGAAAAAGAATAAAGCCACACAGAAGCCAGGAAGGTGGAGGTCCTCTTCAGGGGTGTGGTTGTACCCCTATGGGGGTGTAGACAGACAGCACTCCAAAAAGAGGGGAACCCCTGTCTTTGAAATTAGGAAGTTGCAGGTGCCTGGGTGGCTCAGTTGGTTAAGCATCCAACTTTGGCTCAGGTCATGATGTCATGGTTCGTGGGTTTGAGCCCCACGTTGGGCTCTGTGCTGGCAGCCAGCTCAGAGCCTGGAGCCTGCTTCAGATTCTATATCTCCCTCTCTCTCTGCCCCTCCCTTGCTCATGCGCTCTCTCTCTCTCTCTCTCTCTCTCTCTCTCAGAAATAAATAAAACATAAAAAAAAAGAAACTATGAAGTTGCTAAATTACTAAGTCCTTAGGAGTTTTCAGTTTGAGGGCTTCTATACTACTTGGGAATCAGGAATTCCTCTTGCTCCCAAATCTTACCGGCAAACCTTAAGAATGGATATAAAATAGGGTGAATATTTTTCTTGGGGAGGACAGCCCATCAGGGGATCCACTGACTCACATGACCTCATATTTGGGGAGGGATCATCCTGATTATATAACATAACATAATGTAATAATCCAGAATAATTATAAAGCTCTTTAGCTCCCAAAACTCTTACTTCTTAAAAAAGTACACCTATTATACTAAGCGGGTATTAAGAATTGCTTAAGGTCCAGGGGACACATCAGAGAGTCTGGTTCTTGTCCTAGTTTTCCAAAGAAAACATTGCTTGGGGACCTAGCTTCTTTGTTTTCTAAAGAGATACAACACTTCACACTGTGATAGTGGGGATGTCTGTGGGGTTGTCCAAAGAAACTACTCTCATTCAGTGATGGGATATTTGCGATGAATTACCTATTAGAAATGAAGTCCTTTGAGTTGTTTTAAGGAAATTTCAACCTACATTCAAAGTATTTTACCAAGACACTGAAAGGGTAAGCCGAAAGTTCAAGGTCATGTGCTGTCAAATTTCCACACATTTCTCCTAAGACCCTAGCTCCTCTTTAGGTAACTGATTAGCTCCTAGGCCATTTCCACCAGATCTCTGCCCTCCAAGCTGAGCCGTGTTTCATTGTCCCTCAATCTCCACGCCTACCCTCCTTCCTTTGCTTCAAACCCGGGCACACAGAAAACAGTCCACCGTCAGCATAGCCAGCAAATCATCCCCCTGCACCGAAGATATGGGCAGGGGTGATTTCTCTCCTTTATTTCCCCTCGCCCAGCTCTCTGCCTCCTGGACTTGGATTCCAGGGGTCCTCCCCCGCCCAGGTGATAAGCAGAATGTGGGGCTTCACCTGCTTGCATAGACACTGCCACTGAGCTGGCTTCAGATGACAGGAGCAGATCGCCTGCGGTGCTTCCCGAAAATTCACAAAGAAAGCAAGACAGATGGGCAAGGCGAGAACGGCCAGAGGACAATTAGAGGAGAAAGCAGACCGGGAACAGCTCAGTACATACCTGGGGGAAAGTTGCAGGCGGGTCTCTCGTGGTGCGCCTTCTTCCCCGGCAGGCTTCGGCCCCATTGAGGTGTTTAGAGCAGGGGTTGTTATTATTTGTGTGTGTTTTTTTTTTCAGAGCTGGCAGTGTTGGCTTGCATTTCTATGCCTTCCTGTCAGAATTCTCTCAAGGAAACAGCAGCTGGTGAGCTCAGAAATGTCAGTCAGAATCTTGGCCTAGTTTGGGGCCTTGAAGATTCTTACAGAAAGTTAAAAAGGTTTCTGGGCCAGTATCTCCTTTGGGTTTTCCCTCTCCTGCTTCTCACCTTTTCCATCTTCTATTTTTTTCTTTTTTTCATTTTTACCTCAGTAGCTAGCTACTTAAATCTGTCTTACTGAGGGTCCCCTCCTGGGTATGACTGTGGGACTTCCTCCAGCTCAGCCTAACAGCCTGGTGATTTTCGAAGCATTTAATTAGTATCTGTGCACTTATTACTTACTTTGTCTCCTCACTTGTACCCCGTTTCCTTTCCTTTTCCTCTTTTTGTAACCACTGTCCTTCTAGTCACACACAGAGGAGCCATCTTGGTCTTTCTGCACGTGAGCCCCGGCCCCAATGGTCTGTCACCTCTCCCCTGTGCTCCCTCCACCCAGCTGCCTGTCGTTCTCTTAGGTTTGTCCTTTATTGTTACTTAACCTTCTCTTGTGTCTTGTTTAGACGCAGCCTTGCGGCCCATGTCCCCTCCCCTCCTCCTGCTCCTTGCCAGCCTCACTCTCTGCCTCCTCTCTTCCCTGCTCTCCAGGCGAGCCTCCTCCTTTTGTAGAGTCCCCAGCCCTCTGCCCACCCCCAGCACACTCTCCACCTGTTTGTGTCTTTTAAGGGCCTTGGTCATGTCCATGCCTTCTGTCCACCTCAATCACCGCAGTGACGGGCCTCTGAAAGCTGTTAAATTACACCTCTTCAGCTGTCCCATGGCAAGGAGAAATGCCCTTTGCTAAATCTGTTTTCAGATAGGCAAAGCTATATTAATGCTTCTGTTAATGAAATATACTGAAATGAGGCACATATTAAAGAGTAAAAACAGTAATTTTTTTCAAGTGAATGAATTCCCATCTTTTGATATTGGGTTTCTTTTAAGCTATGTCAACATATACTGCTTCAGACACAGGCATGTTAGTTTGTCTCTGACTTGTTTTGGCCATTTTTCAAACGGGCGGGTGGCTGTGGTGGAGTTACAGAAAATATGGCTAGTTTAGGGCTTGACTAGATGCAGTAATATATATTTAGTGAATGCCTGTTAATCTTGATGTTCCAAGCACTGGAAATGCAAAGACATGTCCACGATGTCTTCCATAAGAGACTTAAACAGGTTCTTTTGGAGATAGAACCTCTATCTAGAGAAATATACCAAAAAAAAAAAAAAAAGAACATGATAATTGCAAAGTGGTAATATAGATGATAAGAACTATTGGCATTCAGAAGCAGATATTGTTAAGTGGTGTGTCAGCTTAATGGTGGATGGGTTTCAGCTGTGTCCTAAAGTTAGGAAGGTCTTCCATACCTGGAAGGGTGAGGGAAGACCTTCCTAGATGGGAGAACAGCTAGGGCAAAGGCATGAAAGCTGGAATGTCCAGAGTGTTCAGGAAATACTAATTAACCTATGGCTGGATCCGGTGCTTTGTAGATGGGCGATCCTGGGAAGGTCTTGGGCACAAAGCAGCCATTTTGAGAAAATATACTCATAGTAGGAAATCTCAACTTTTTGAAAAAGAGTTTTTAGACCACCCATTGATAGGTAACCTAATTTAAAAAGAATAATGCTATACTAGTATGATTTCTACAAATTTAATAAATATAAATTTGGATTCTATGATAATTATCATTAGTAAAACCATGGTCTGAAATCGGTTGCTATTGAATATAGGGAGAAGTAAGCATTTCTCTCCAATATGAAAGTTCTTTTTCTTATTTAATTCTGGCATTTGTTATGAAGGTCTGCTATGATAAACTGCTCATCCAGCATCCAACTCATTCATAGTCTGTCTCCAGCTCTGTCTTTGTCATGTAGCTTGCCCCAAATGCTAGTCAATGCCATCTTTCCTCTTGCTGAAGACTCAGTCCCAATGTGGCTGGATTAAGTATTTGTTAAGGTCTATATACACTTTACCATACCATTATACTGTTTTAAAATTTGTTTTACAAATTTTCTGCGTGTGTGTGTGTGTGTGTGTGTGTGTAAGTCTTGAATATAAACTTCTGGAGTCAGATTTATGTTCATTTTAATTTCTTTCCTTGTCTTTAGTATAAGGCACACAGTGAGCACCTAATAAATGTTTGTTAAGTAAACCACGTAAAGGAGTTTCCTTAAACTCTACAACAAAATATAAACACACCGGCCACCCCACTAATAGGAAGACATGCATCTTTTTAATGTTGTATCCATCTTTTAGCTCTGAGATTTATCTAGGGTCAAAAGAGGGAAATTATCTTACTTTGGTGACTTATCTGTATACAGAGTTATATTTTACATTTTCGAGTCACAGTTTCATGAGCCTCAGAGATTGTGGTGGGTCAGTCAGAGAGGTATTGATATTCAAATTTGGGAGATGAGCCACCAGAAGTTCAGAGCAGTGAGGGGTTTTGCTGAGGGCTAAACGGCTAATTATTGAAAAAAATTGGGATGAAACCAAAGTCTTCAAACTCCTATTCAGTGCCACCCCCCATCCACCCCCTGCTTTAAAACCTTAGTGCCTTTGAAGAGAAAATTCTGATTTCTGTGATAAAGAGATATTTTTGTTTTCTCTAAAGTCTGGGGTAAACCAGGTCTTTTTTTTTAATGTTTATTTTTGAGAGAGGGAGAGAAAGAGAGGGAGAGAGAGTGTGTGAGTGGGAGGGGGCAGAGAGAGAGGGAGACAGAGGATCCTAGGGGAACTGTTGAGCACAGAGCCCAATGTGGGGCTCAAACCCAAGAACTGCGTCAGACGCCCCATCTACTGAAGCCACCCAGGTGCCCCAAAACCAGGTTTTTAATGAGGAAAAATGATGAGTGAAGTAGAGGTGGACGTGAAGGGTGGGGAAGGTTTTTTCTTGAGATCTTTCCTAATGAGGTGCTCTTCCCTGTGGAAATCTCCAGAAGTGAGGAAAAGGGTAAAATTAGAGCTGGTCTGAGCAAGAATGTATTCAAGATTAATCTTCAAAATAATCTCACTTGGTTAGCTCATTTAATATATGAGGAAATCAATGCACAATTAACAAAGAGACTTCCTCTTGGTCACAGAAGGGGTACCTCCTGACCCCCAAGGTCAGTGCTTTTTGTATGGCATTTTTTTTTTAAGTTTATTTATTTTTGAGAGAGCGAGAGCGTGAGAGTGGGGGAGGGGCAGAGAGACAGAGAATCCCAAGCAAGCTCCACCTGCCAGCACTGAGCCTGATGTGGGGCTTGAACTCACAAACTGTGAGTTAATGACCTGAAAGGAACCAAGAGATGGACACTTAACTGACTGAGCCACTGAGGTGCCCCATTTTGTATCATATTCTAATTGCCTCCTGTTTGTTAAAGAGCCCTCGAAGAATTCCCCATCCCCCCACCCCAAACATAAGGTGACACTGGCACACAGCAGTGGTGGTGGAGGGGACACTCAGACTGACCTCTTTATGATTGCAGGTTACCTCTTAGAGCCCTTTGACAGTGAGCAAAAAGTGAGGGGGAAATCCCACAACTGTGGGGTGAATGCAGAAAACATACTGTTTCATGTTCAACATGGGTCTAATGCTTTGTAGTGGGCTAAGCTACTGAATTTCATAAGGATGATAATAATAATAATGAAATCATGGATGATAATAATAAATCCTTTGAGATGCTGCCAGAACTACATATCGCAAGCTTTAGATGCCAGTGGGCAGCTGCTTGGCTAAATGTGGTCCCCAGTTGTCAAGGAGAGACCCACCCTGATACGGAAGAAACAAGTCAACAAGGGTGTGCAGGGCACGCATAGGGCAGAGCCACTTAGAGGTGAACGTTTCAGTTTAGGCACCATCTCTGCCCTTAAGGAATTAGCAGTTTGAAAATGTGCTCAAAATGTCAAGTTTGACCTAGAGGCACTTGTGGCCCCATGAACTGGCTTGCATAGACCAGAGAGCAAATAAAGTATCAGGTGCCCCAGTTGATTATCCTCTTTTCTACCAACCAGTTGACAATTGTCAGCCTTGAGGAGGCTGGATGCCCATGAGGTGGTGTTAGCAGTAAAGTCATGTTAACTTTTTCATTGCCAAAATGGTTTCATTGCGTTTCCTCCAAAGTGGAAAGCAGGACTTTGCTACTTTCTGTATGATTGCCAGAAATCCCTGGTTCTCCCCTCAATTTCTTCATCTAAAAACAAGATGTGATAATATCTGAACTTCATCCCTCATTAGGTTTGTTGGGAGGATTAAATGAAGTAGCTTATTTGCTATGAGATATCCCAACATGGTTTCTGGTTGGTTGGCTTTTGTCATGTTGGAGAGGGTAAACAGGAAGCAGTGTGATAAAGGTCAGAGGCCAGTTTGAATTTCATCCAGCGGTGGATGGAATTGACTGGGGGGTGGGGGCGGGGGGAGGTTGCTTTGAGGCATTTGTCCATAAATGTTTATTTTAAGAGGAGGTCATCTAGTATAGCCTACTCCTTTTGTACTAAGGGAATAAAGTCGTGAGTCTTAGATTTTCCTCCCCCTCAATGTCACTCATGGAGTAAGCATCAGAACTGGGGTCGGAACCTGGGATCAGAGCCCCGGCCCAGGCCATGGGCACCTGATTCATAATGTCACCGAGTCTGCCAGGTTTGTTCAAGTGAGACCGAAAGAGATAAATGCTGACGAGAGTTATCTGTCAGTGAAATAATACTACATAATGGGAAGTGTTAATGAAATGTGTCCCCCAGATACCTTGATTGCAGACAACTTCTCTTCACCCTGGCAGAAATGTGGGGCCTGGGATACCAGCTGTTCCCCAGGAGGTTTTCCCAGCTGCTGCTAGCGCCAAGGCCGTGGTGGAGGAGCTCAGGGCTGGAGATTCCAAGAGTACAGATCCCATATAGGATTGAGCCAAAGCAGGTCAAAGGCAGAACAGTTGAAGCTGTTTGGAAAACAGGTGGGAACAATGGAACATTCATTTGGTTAGATGTGAGCTTAAATCAACACAAAGGTTATCCCAGTTGCTTGGTTTGGGATGACAGTGCATGTAGTGTTTAAAAGCTGTGTCTTTCTTTGATCATATCCTTCCTTCCTTTCTCCTTTTCTCCCTCCTTTTCTTCCTTCTTTGCCTGCCTGCCTTCCTTTTCTGCCTCCTTTCTCTCTCTCCTCTCCTTTTCCTGTTCTTTATAAATTTAACATTTGAGGCTTGTTCAGAACTAAAAAAAAAACCTAGAAAGGTAATTTAACTGTCTTTAACTTACAAAGAGATATGAAATGAAAGTTGATTACCAGTGATGTGACCCCCATTTTATAACAAGAGGTCATGTGATTTCAATGCAGAAGAAAAAAATTTTTTATTAAAAAATTTTTAATGTTTGTTTATTTTTGCGAGAGAGACAGAGAGACAGACAGAGAGACAGACAGAGAGAGACAGAGTGCAGGCTGGGGAGGAGCAGAAAGAGATGGAGACACAGAATGGGAAGCAGACTCCAGGCTCTGAGCTGTCAGAGCAGAGCCTTCGTAGGGTTTGGACTCACAAACCATGAGATCATGACCTGAGTTGAAGTGGGCCGCCCAACCAACTGAGGCACCCAGGCGCCCCAAGAAAAAAAAATTTTTCGTTATATGTGAAGGAAGCTAAATTCTATCAGGCCCCTGGCCTGGGACAGAGAACTCCATGCCTTCACATACTTTTTCTCACTTAATCCTCTCAAATCTGTCTACCCCAAAGAGATGCTAAACTCCTTACTGGCTGGGTTGTCTTCTTTTTTTTTTTTAATTTTTATTTTATTTCTAGGAGAGAGAGAGAGACAGCATGAGCAGGGGAGGGTCAGAGAGAGAGAGGGAGACACAGACTCTGAAATAGGCTCCAGGCTCTGAGCTGGCAGTCAGCACAGAGCCCGACGCGGGGCTCAAACCCATGAACCGCGAGATCATGACCTAAGCGAAAGTCGGACGCTCAACCGACTAAGCCACCCAGGCGCCCCTGGGTTGTCTTCTTTGTCTTTCACATTCTGTCCTGGCTTTCTGCATTTAGATAATTCTTTTAAAGTAAGTAAGCAATGTCTTTTTTGTCTGTGTACCAGTTAAAACAGTTTTAAAAAGGACATATTTGCAAACACATTTTAAAATTTATATTTGGGGTTTTAAATTATAATTATTTATAAGACTTAATACCTGGTACGTTATAAATATTTACATTTTAAATTCAAATATTGTATCATTATTTAAAATTTTTAAAAATGTTTGTTTATTTTTGAGAGAGAGAGAGAGAGACAGAGCACAAGCAGGGGAGGGGCAGAGAGAGACACACACAAAATCCAAAGCAGGCTCCAGACTCTGAGCTGTCGGCATAGAGCCGCATCTCACGAGCTGCAAGATCATGACCTGAGCTGAAGTTGGACACTTAACTGACTAAGCCACCCAGGCACTCCTTTTGTATCCTTATTTTAAATGTATCCATTGAAACCTAATCCATAGCAATTTGGCATTTCCATTCATCATCTTTCATTAAAGGAATACAAAAGTGAGCTCTTCTAGGCATTTGGAATTCTGTAATGTTCTTTTCCTGAAAACCTGGTTACCCCATTTCTTTTTCTTCCTTCTTTTCTTCCTTCCTCCCTCCCTCCCTTCCTTTCTTCCTTCCTTGACAAAGAGCAAACTGGAGTGGGGGCTGGGGATGTGCAGAGGGAGGGAGAGAGAGGGAGAGGGAAAGAGAGAGAGAGAGAGAGAGAGAATCTTAAGCAGGCTCCACACTCAGTGTGAAGCCCCACTTGGGGGTCGATCTCACCACCCTGGTATCATGACCTCAGCCAAAATCAAGAGTTGAGCTGAAATCAAGAGTTGAGCAACAGCTCAACCAAGCCACCCAGGTGCCCCTCCATTTTATTTCTTACAACAAATTTTATTCTAATATTGTCAGATTTTGCTAAAGCAAATATATGTATAGAAAATTAAGATGACATAAAAATTAAGATGAAATAAAACAAAAATTAAGAAGAAAACTTTCTAATTAAAAATTAGAATAAAAATTGTTATATTTCCTGTGACTGCAGAGTATTAAATATTTTTCTTTTGTATTGGCTTATCATTATAATGCTTACTGGTATACAGTTACTCTAATAGCATAATTATGTTTCACATAATAATTACTAAGCATAAAAATGAATATTTATTGGAAATATATTCCCTGAGATCAATAGGGCTTTAAAACCTTTTCCATGAGTTCTTGCATCCATGGTAGATATTACTAATTGTTAAGGGGGACATTTAGCATTGACTCTTCTTTTTTCCACTTATAGATATGCATACTAAGAGCACTTCTTTGCATAAATAAGAAAATGCGAGGGTAGGGAGTTTTATGATGGAAATTTCTCAAACTTCTTCTATCCACATTTGAGTTTTAGGCCAGAAATTATATAGTATTCTGTTATAAAAATTATTATTAATGATCTATTGCTCACAACTTGCTGAGGTTCTTCTAATTTTTTGAAAGCTAAGAAAAGGACTTAGAAAATTTGCAAGAAGGACCCATTACCCAGCTATGGGTGTGTTCTGTTGGGAGAGGCAGTTCCCATGGACCCTGAGTGTCCCTACACACTTTGGCTGAGTCTGGCAAGAATGCATGGCTCTGGCTGCTTTTTATCTGCATCATTTCTCAGGGCAGTGAGCAATCTTGAGATGAGGTAACATCTCTCCCCAGACAAAGAGCAGATGTTCTTCTGCTTGCTATGAAAATGTAGAATCTCTCAGGCTCAGTGTGATACAAGCCCACAGTGTACAAAGCATGGGCCTAATTCCATCCATTGACTTGCGCTGCCTCCATGGGACTTGGAGGCCACAGGAAACCAATGCAAACCAACTGCACGCTCATGCTTCTTGATGTGCTGAGAGTAATAAAGGTTTTAGACTCTGACCCACAAGTTTTGTGTCTTTTGTCTGCGTCCATGAAACCTTCACAGACTGGTTCACTGATTTTTTTTTTAACTTTTCTTTAAATGTTTATTTATTTTTGAGAGAGAAAGACAGACTGTGAGCATGGGAGAGGCAAAGAGAGAGGAAGACACAGAATCTGAAGCAGGACTCAGACTCTGAGCTGTCAGCACAGAGCCCAAAGTGGGGCTTGAACTCACCAACCTCCAGATTATGACCCGAGCCGAGGTCGGATGCTTAACGGACTGAGCCACCTAGTTTCCCCTTCATTAAATTTTACGTGGGGTAAAATCCCAGATCCTTCACAGACACGGACATATTTATGTTTTTTAATAATTTAAAAATATGTTTATCTATTTGAGAGAGAGAGAGAGAGAGAGAAGGGGGTGGGGCAGATAGAGAGGGAGACAGAGGATCTGAAGTGGGCTCTGTGCTGACAGCAGATATCCCGATATGGGGCTTGAACTCATAAACCGAGCCCGACATGCAACTGACTGAGCCACCCTGGTGCCCCTATTTGTGTTTTTAATTTCTGGGAAGACTACCAAAAAGGTATTACCATGGCTCATTGAATGACTGTTAATTATAGCACTTACTGTTTCACAGGGAGATATCCTGATTACTATAAGGCAATCCGAGTGTTGGAAAATCTAAATATTTTAGATTTTAATAAAATTAAATATTTTACTTTTAATACACCCTTGTCAATATCATCTATATTTTTAATATAGTTTATTGTCAAATTGGTTTCCATACAACACCCAGTTCTCATCCCAACAAGTGCCTTCCTCAATGCCCATCACCCACTTTCTCCTCTCCCCTCTCGCCCTCAACCCTCAGTTTGTTCTCAGTATTTAAGAGTCTCTTATGGTTTGCCTCCCTCCCTCTCTGTAACTTTTTTTTCCCGTTCCCCTTCCTCATGGTCTTCTGTTAAGTTTCTCCAGATCACTCATGTGTGGACATGAGTGAAAACATAAGGTATCTGTCTTTCTCTGCCTGACTTATTTCACTTAGCATAATACCCTCAAGTTTTATCCACAGTGCTACAAATGGCCAGATTACATTCTTTCTCATTGTCATGTAGTATTCATTGTATATATGAACCATATCTTCTTGATCCATTTGTCAGTTGTTGGACATTTAGCCTCTTTCCATGATTGGGCTATTGTTGAAAGTGCTGCTATAAACATTGGGGTACATGTGCCCCTATGCATCAGCACCCCTGTATCCCTTGGGTAAATTTCTGGCAGGGATATTGCTGGGTCATAGGGGAGTTCTATTATTAATTTTTTGAGGAACCCCCACACTGTTTTCCAGAGGGGCTTCACCGGTTTGCATTCCCACCAACAGTGTAAGAGGGTGCCCATTTATCCACATCCTCACCAGCGTCTATAGCCTCCTGATTTGTTGATTTTAGCCACTCTGACCGGTGTGAGGTGGTATCTCAGTGTCATTTTGATTTGTATTTCGCTGATGATGAGTGACATTGAGCATCGTTTCATGTGTCTGTTGGCCATCCGGATGTCCTCTTTGGAGAAGTGTCTGCTCATGTCTTTTGCCCATTTCTTCACTGGATTATTTGCTTTTCAGGTGTGGAGTTTGGTGAGTTCCTTACAGATTTTGGATACTAGCCCTTTATCCAATATGTCATCTGCAACTATCTTTTGCCATTCCATCGGTTGTCTATTAGTTTTATTGATTGTTTCCTTTGCAGGGCAGAAGCCTTTTTATCTTGATGAGGTCCCAATAGTTCACTTTTGCTTTTGATTTCCTTGCCTTTGGAGATGTGACGAGTAAGAAATTGCTGTGGCTGAGGTCAAGGAGGTTATCTTCCTGCTTTTTTCTCTAGGGTTTTGATAGTTTCCTGTCTTACATTTAGGTCCTTTATCCATTTTGAGTTTATTTTTGTGTATGGTGTAAGAAAGTGGTCTAGTTTCACCTTTCTGCATGTTGCTGTCCAGTTCTCCCAGCACCATCTGTTAAAGAGGCTGTTTTTTTCCCCCCGTTGGATACTCTTTCCCGCTGTGTCAAAGATTAGTTGGCCATACATTTGTGGGTCCAATTCTGGGTTCTCTATTCTATTCCATTGGTCTATGTGTCTGTTTTTGTACCAATACCATATTATCTTGATAATTACAGTTTCGTAGTAGAGGCTAAGGTCTGGGATTGTGATGCCTCCCGTTTTGGTTTCCTTCTTCAATATTACTTTGGTTATTCAGGTCTTTTGTGGTTCCATACAAATTTTAGGATTGTTTGTTTTAGCTTTGAGAAGAATGCTGGTGCAATTTTGATTGGAATTACATTGAATGTGTAGAGTGCTTTGGGTAGTATTGACATTTTAACAACATTTATTCTTCTGATCCATGAGCATGGAATGTTTTTCCATTTCTTTGAGTCTTCTTCAATTTCCTTCATAAGTTTTCTATAGTTTTTATCATACAGATCTTTTATATATTTGGTTAGGTTTATTCCTAGGTATTTTATGTTTTTTTTGTGCAGTTGTGAAAGGGATCAATTTCTTGATTTCTCTTTCTGTTGCTTCATTATTGGTGTACCAAAATGCAACCAATTTCTGTATGTTGATTTTATACCCTGTGACTTTGCTGAATTCATGGATCAGTTCTAATGGACTTTTGGTGGAGTTTCTCGGGTTTTCCATGTAGAGTATCATGTCGTCTGTGAAAAGTGAAAGTTGGACTTCATCTTTGCCAATTCTGATGAATTGTTTTTGCTTTCTGATTGCTGATGTTAGGACTTCCAGCACTATGTGAAACAACAGTGGTGAGAGTGGACATCCCTGTCGTATTCCTGATCTCAGGGGGATAGCTCTCAGTTTTTCCCCATTGAGGATAATACTAGCTGTGGGCTTTTCATAGATGGCTTTTATGATGTTTAAGTAAGTTTCTTCTATCCTGACTTTCTTGAGGTCTTTATTAAGAAAGGATGCTGTATTCTGCCAGATGCTTTTTCTGCATCTATTGACAGGATCAAACGCTTCTGGTCTTTTTTTTTATTAATACGATGTATCACATTGATTGATTTGCAAATATTGAACCAGCCATGTAACCCAGCAATGAATACCACATGACCATGGTGGATAATTCTTTTTATATGCTGTTGAATTTGATTTGCTAGTATCTTGTTGAGAATTTTTGCATCCATATTCATCAGGGATATTGGCCTGTAGTTCTTTTTATTGCTGGATCTCTGTCTGATTTGGGAATCAAAGTGATGTTGGCTTTGTAGAATAAGTCTGCAAGTTTTCCTTCCATTTCTTTTTTTTTTTTTTTTTTTTTTTGAACCACTTGAGAAGGATAGGTATTATCTTTCTTTTTAAATGTCTGGTAGAATTCCCCAGGGAAGCCATCTGGTCCAGGGCTCTTATTTGTTCGGAGATTTTTGATAACTGATTCAATTTTTTCACTAGTTATGGGTCTGTTCACATTTTCTAATTCTTCCCATTTGAGTTTTGGTAGTGTGTGGGTATTTAGGAATATGTCCATTTCTTCTAGGTGTCCAGTTTGTTGGCATATAATTTTTCATTGTATTCCCTGATAATTGCTTGTATTTTTGAGGGATTGGCTGTAAAAACTCCATTTTCATTTGTCATTTTATATATTTGGGTCCTCTCTGTTTTCCTTTTGAGAAGCCTGGCCTGAGGTTTATCAATTTTATTTTTTGAAAAAACCAACTCTTAGTTTCATTGATCTGTTCAACTGCTTTTTGGATTATATATTGTTTTTTTCTGCTCTCATCTTTATTATTTCTCTTCTTCTAGGTTTGGGGTTTGTTTGCTGTTCTGCTTCTAGTTCCTTCAGGTGTGCTGTTAGATTTTGTATTTGGGATTTTCCTTGTTTCTTGAGATAGGCCTGTATTGCAATCTGTTTTTCTTTTAGGGCTGCCTTTGCTGCATCCCAAAGGATTTGGATTGTTGTATTTTCATTTTCTTTAATTTAAAGAAATTAAAATTTAAAATTTCTTCTCTAATTGCCTGGTTGACCTATTTGTTCTTTTTTTTAATTTTTTAAGTTTTAATTTTTTTATTTAATGTTTTTTTAAATTTATTTTTGAGAGAGAGAGAGAGAGAGACAGTGTGAGCAGTGGAGGGTCAGAGAGAGGGGGAGATACAGAATCCGAAACAGGCTCCAGGCTCTGAGCTAGCTGTCAGCACAGAGTCTGATGCGGGGCTCAAACCACAATGGTGAGATCATGACCTTAGCCAAAGTCAGACGCCTAACCGCCTGAGCCACCCAGGCACACCCCTATTTGTTCTTTAGTAGGATGTTATTTCATCTCCATGCTTTTGGAGGTTTTCCAGACTTTTTCCTATGGTTGATTTCAAGTTTCATAGCATTGTGATCTGAAATTGTGCACGGTATAATCTCAATTCTTTTATATTTATTGAGAGCTGCTTTGTGACCCAGTATGTGATCTATCTTGCGGATGTACCATGTGCACTCGAGAAGACAGTGAATTCTACTGCTTTGGGATGTAGAATTCTAAATATATCTGTCAAGTCCATCTGGTCCAATGTGTTGTTCAGGGCCATTATTTCTTTAGTGATTCTCTGTCTAGTTGATCTGTCCATTGCCGTAATTGGAGTATTAAAGTCCCCTGCAATTAGCACATTCTCATTAATAAGATTGCTTATGTTACTGATTAATTGTTTTATATATTTGGGTGCTTCTGAATTCAGTGCATAGATATTTATAATTGTGAGCTCTTCCCGATGAACAGACTCTGTGATTTTTATAAAATGCCCTTCTTGCCCTTCTTTATCTCTTGTGATAGCCTTTACTTTAAAATCCAGTTTGTCCGATATAAGTATGGCTACTCCAGCTTTCTTTAGACTTCCAGTAGCATGATAGATATTTCTCTATCACCTCACTTTCAATCTAAAGGTGTCCTCAGGTCTAAAATGAGTCTCTTGTAGACAGAAAATAGATGGGTCTTGTTTTTTTGTTTTTACCCATTCTAATACCCTGTTTCTTTTGATTGGAGCATTTAGCCCATTTACATTCAGTTTTACTGAAAAATATTGGTTTAGAGACTTTGTGTTCTCTGTAGGATTCATGCTTATAGTAATGTCTCTGGTACTTTGTGTTCCTTGCAAAATTTTCCTCATAGAGGGCCCCTTAGGATTTCTTGTAGGGCTGGTTTAGTAGTGATAAATTCCTTCAATTTTTGTTTGTTTGGGAAAACCTTTATCTCTCCTTCTATTCTGAACGACAGGCTTGCTGGATAAAGGATTGATGGCTGCATATTTTTCCTGTTGATCACATTGAAGATTTCCTGCCATTCCTCTCTGGCCTGCCAAATTTGAGTAGATAGGTCTGCTACTACCCTTATGTCTCTACCTTTGTATTTTAAGGCCTGTTTGTCCCTAGCTGTATTCAGAATTCTCTCTTTATCCTTATATTTTGACAGTTTCACTATGATATGTGGTGCAGAAGATCGATTCAAGTTACATCTGAAGGGAGTTTTCTGTGCCTCTTGGATTTCAATGTCTATTTCTGTCTCCAGGTTTGGGAATTTCTCAGCTGTGATTCTTTCAAGTACCCTTTCAGCCCCTTTCTCTGTCCCTTCTTCTTCTAGAATTCCTATGATATGGATATTGTTCCATTTGATTGCATCACTCAGTTCTTGAATTCTCCTTTCTTGCTCCTGGATCAATTTCTTTCTCTTTTTCTCAGGTTCCTCATTTTCCATAATTTATCTTCTAATATACCTATTCTCCCCTCTGCCTCTTCAGTCCTCACCGTGGATACCTCCATTTTATTTTTTGACCTCATTTATAGCATTTTTAAATTCGTCATGACTATTTTTAAGATCCTTGATCTCTGCAGCAATGGAGTCCTTGATGTCTTCTATGCTTTTTTTTTCAAGCCTAGCGATTAATTTTATCACTATTATTCTGAATTTTTGTTCAGTTATGTTGCTTATATATGTTTTGATCAATTCTTTAGCTGTCACTTCTTCCTGCAATTTCTTTTGAGGAGAATTATTCCGTTTCATCATTTTAGCTAGTTCTCTGTCCCTTGTAAGTTTTAAAAGCTTGTTACGTGCCCTGTACCTGTGAGCACTGCTAAAGGGAGCACATACACTGTTCAGGAGGCATTTTTTGGAGAGTGTCATTTGCTCTCTGTTGTTGTGACTGGTTGTTTTATTTCTCTACTTGTAGTGATGTTTTGGACCCTCCACCAGGTGTGCCTTGGTTTGTTCCTTGAAGTAACCCTGGAAAGGAAAATCGACAAACAGGAAACAAAAACAAGTAAATGTACAAAAAAACCCCAACCCAAAACAAACAAGCAGACAAAAACAAATAAAAAAATAAAAGAAATTCTAAAAGCACAAAACCAGAAACACCAGCTACAAGTAAAGAACAGGGTGGAGCTATAAGTAAAGAACAAGTAAAAGCATATACAAAGAGAGAAATGACAGGGGCAGGAAGAAAAGAGAAAATAAACGTTGACTAGGCAGAGAGACTAAAAGGCTTAATTCAGAAAGAGAGAGGAAGGAGAATAAGGAAAAGGTGAGGAAAAAGAAACAAAAGACAATGTTACTCAGAGAAACTACATGGCCTATTCCAGATAGGGAGAGAGGAAAGAAGGAGGTGTAGAACATGCATCAAGAGAATGGATTAATTATGTCTGTTTAAGGAGCGCCTGGGTGGCTCAGTTGGTTAAGCGTCAGACCTCGCTCAGGTCATGATTTTGCGGTTGGTGGGTTCCAGCCGCCAGTGGGGCTCTGTGCTGACAGCTAGCTCAGAGCCTGGAGCCTGCTGCAGATTCTGTATTTTCCTCTCTCTCTGACCCTTCCCTGCTCACACTGTCTCTCTCTCTCTCTCTCAGAAATAAATAAAACATTAAAAAAAATTAAAAAATTAAATTAAATTAAAAAAAAAAATGTCTGTTTAAGCAAATCAATAACCAGAGTAACCAGCCTAGAGGAGGGAAGAGATAAGAAGGAGAAAAGGGAGAATGTATTTGAATAGTAAGAAATGACCTAGTAAGAAATGCCGCAGTGCTGCTCTGGAGGGGGCTGTCTGGTTCCACAGCCTCTATCCAGCTCCAGTAGATAAGCAGCTACCCAGCCTGGATGGTTGTGGTTTGGCATAGGCGGGTCCACCTCCACTGTGGGCACTGTGGACTGATCCCTGAAGCCTCGCCTTGGTGATTGTGGGGAGAAAAATGGTGACCCCTCAGTCCCTTCTTCATGGACCAGGTGTCCCAAATCACTCCTTTGGTTCCGACTGCACTGTGCCGCAGGCGCAGACTAGGCGGGCGGTCTCACTCCACCCACTTAGTTGGATTTTAAACCCCCACTCTGTGTGCGTTAATGATGCCACCTGAAACGTAACCCGCGGCTGTGCTGCAGCACTTCAAGGCAGAGGACCTGACTCTCCTGCTGCAGCCTGCACCCTTGACTTAACCACTGAAGCGGAACCCGGAGGGGACTCCCCTCCTCCCCAGGTGTGCGAACAGGGCATCTGGCCCCAGTCTGAAGAAGCCCTGCAGTTAGAGATGGGATCCCTCTCCAAAAGCTGTGTAGTTAGAGAAAGGATGATAGGATCCCTCTCCGTCGTGGGCCGAGGTTTTTCTCTTGTCAAGATACAGTCCTATGGTTGCCCAGCCATTCTTTCTCTTCCCTTTGTCTCTTCGCAGGAGATCCCTCCCCTCCGTGCCTCCGCACTCCATTTTATCTGCCCCAGTTCGAAATCATGCATCTATGGGGCCGCCGGTTTTCCCGTTTTCTTCCTCGTAGACTCCATCTCCTTTCCTCCCAGACTCTTGGGGTTTAGCGTCCTTTGGCTTCAAGCCTTGTTTGAGGGACACAGAAAGTATGGATCCCCCTACGTCTCCGCCATGTTGACCCCCTCCTTTGTCAATATATTTTTGAAAAACTCTTAAAAATCTTATGTACTGTGAATTCATCAAAAATTTGGAGTCATAGATTTAATTTATTCAAGTTTTGGGAGTCTCTGCCATTTAACCTAGTTGACAAAACCTGTTTTTTTTTCTAGTCAAACCAATTAGCCAAGATAAACGTACTCAATGTCACTTATCTGTACTTTTTCAATATGAATAAACATGTTCATGTGACTTTCTGGGATGCCTATTTTATTTCTGAATGCAATAATAAATCATTTTGAGCATCTCAAATTGGTATTATCTCAAACATCTCAAAATGATGGAATTCAGTGCCGCTAACTTCATAACATTTGCTGTCTTAAAGGCAAATATCCAATGTTCTGGGGGAATTCAGATTCAACCATTTGGCAAGCCAAGCTTGTTCATGAATTAAGGGGTTTCATTAAGGTGTAAAGCAGGGATCTTTTTTTTTTTTTTTTTTACAAATGGTTTATTGTCAAATTAGTTTCCACATAACACTCAGTGCTCATCCCCAAAGTGCCCTCCTCCATGCCCATCCCCCCCTACCCCCCACACCCATCAGTCCTCAGTTTTTGTCAGCATTCAAGAGTCTCTCATGGTTTGCCTCTCTCCCTTTCCCCCACCATTTCCCCCCTTCTTCTCCCCCTTGGTCCTCCATCAAGTTCCTCCTAATCCTCCTATACGTGCAAACATATGATATTTGTCCTTCTCTGCCTGACTTATTTCGCTCAGCATAACACCCTCAAGGTCCATCCATGTTGCTACACATGGCCACATTTCATTGTTTCTCATTGCCATGTAGTATTCCATGGTATAGATAAACCACATCTTCTTGATCCATTCATCTGTTGATGGACACTTAGGCTCTTTCCATGTTTTAGCTATTGTGGAGAGTGCTGCTATGAACATTGAGGTACACGTGCTCCTATGCCTCAGCATTTCTGTATCCCTTGGGTAAATTCCTAGCAGTGCTATTGCTGGGTCATAAGGGAGTTCTATTGTTAGTTTCCTGAGGAACCTCCACACTGTTTTCCAGAGGGGCTGTACCAGTTTACATTCCCACCAACAGTGTAGGAGGGTGCCCGTTTCTCCACATCCTCGCCAGCATCTAGAGTTCTCTGATTTGCTCATTTTAGCCACTCTGACTGGCGTGAGGTGGTATCTCAGTGTGGTTTTGATTTGTATTTCCCTGATGAGGAGGGATGCTGAGCATCGTTTCATGTGTCTGTTGGCCATCTGGATGTCCTCTTTGGAGAAGTGTCTGTTCATGTCTTCTGCCCATTTCTTCACTGGGTTGTTTGTTTTTCGGGCGTGTAGTTTGGTGAGTTCCTTATAGATTCTGGATATTAACCCTTTATCTGATATGTCATTTGCAACTATCTTTTCCCATTCCGTTGGTTGCCTATTAATTTTCTGGGTTGTTTCCTTGGCTGTGCAGAAGCTTTTAATCTTGATGAGGTCCCAACAGTTTATTTTTGCTCTTGATTCCCTTGCTTTTGGGGATGTGTCAAGTAAGAAGTTGCTGCGGTGGAGGTCAAGGAGGTTGTTTCCTGCTTTCTCCTCTAGGGTGTTGATAGTTTCCTGTCTCACGTTCAGGTCCTTTATCCATTTTGAGTTGATTTTTGTGCATGGTGTGAGAAAATGATCTAGTTTCATTCTTCTGCATGTTGCTGTCCAGTTCTCCCAACACCATCTGTTAAAAAGGCTGTCTTTTTTCCATTGGATATTCTTTCCTGCTTTGTCAAAGATCAGTTGGCTGTATACTTTTGGGTCCACTTCTGAGTTCTCAATTCTGTTCCATTGGTCTATGTGTCTGTTTTTGTGCCAATACCATACTGTCTTGAGGATGACAGCTTTGTAGTAGAGGCTGAAGTCTGGGATGGTGATACCTCCCGTTTTGGTTTTATTTTTCAGTATTACTTTGGCTATTCGGGGTCTTTTGTGGTTCCATACAAATTTTTGGATAGTTTGTTCTAGTTTTGAGAAGTATGCTGGTGCAATTTTGATTGGAATTGCATTGAATGTGTAGAGTGCTTTAGGTAGTAATGACATCTTAACTATATTTATTCTTCCTATCCATGAGCATGGAATGTTTTTCCATTTCTTTGTGTCTTCTTCAATTTCCTTCATAAGTTTTCTATAGTTTTCATCATACAGATCTCTTGTATCCTTGGTTAGGTTTATTCCGAGGTATTTTATGGTTTTTTGTGCAATTGTGAATGGGATCAGTTTCTTGATTTCTCTTTCTGTTGCTTCATTGTTGGTGTATAAAAATGCAACCGATTTCTGTACGTTGATTTTGTACCCTGCAACTTGGCTGAATTCTTGGATCAGTTCTAGTAGGCTTCTGGTGGAGTCTGTCGGGTTTTCTATGTAGAGTATCATGTCATCTGCGAAGAGTGAAAGTTTGACTTCCTCTTTGCCAATTCTGATGCCTTTGATTTCCTTTTGTTGTCTGATGGCTGATGCTAGGACTTCCAGCACTATGTTAAACAACAGTGGTGAGAGTGGACATCCCTGTCGTGTTCCTGATCTCAGGGGGAAAGCTCTCAGTTTTTCCCCGTTGAGGATGATGTTAGCTGAAGGCTTCTCATAGATGGCTTTGATGATGTTTAAGTAGGTTCCTTCTATCCCAACTTTCTCGAGAGTCTTTATTAAGAAGGGATGCTGTATTTTGTCAAATGCTTTTTCTGCATGTAAAGCAGGGATCTTAACAATGAAGCCCCGCCTGTGCCTGGGCATTGTGGTAGCTCCATAGATTGGTATTCTTATCCACTCTCTCCAAAATCAACACAAATAAAAGTAGGAAAATTTGAAAATCACATCTTTAGTTATGAATCTAGAAAAGCCTTTTCATGCTGTAATATTTAATAGTAATGTTGTTTTGCTGTAATGGTGGATATATATTATTAATTGGAAATGGTTGGAAATAGCCCTGGATTTACCAATCTGTAAGGCAAGTATTTTTATCTACTGCAATTTTCACCACAATCTGCAAAATAAATGGCTTTTTAGTGATGTGCAAGGATATCTGAATACAGAATCAGTTTAATTGAAGGAATGCAGTTTCTTGAATTCCTAAACCACATGTTCACCTGCCTGCTAAATATCTCCCTCCCTATTTCCAACAGACATCACAAACTTGAGATTTTTAGAACTATACTAATTTTCAGTTCTAAGCTCATTTTTCATCTTCAGCCTTTCTGATCTCTGTGGATGGCAACCCCATCCTTCCAGGTTGCTTGGGCCAAAATCCATCTTGGGAGTCATCCTAGAATCCTGTTCTTTTGTTTTGTTTTGTTTTGTTTTTTTGCTTTAATTTTTAAATTTATTTTTGAGAGAGAGACAGTGTATAAGCGAGGGAGTGTGCAGAGAAAGAGGGAGACACAGAATCCAAAACAGGCTCCAGGCTCTGAGCTGTCAGCACAGAGCCTGATGTGACATTTGAACCCAGAAATCATGAGATCATAACCTGAGCTGAAGTCGGACGTTCAACCGACTGAGCCACCCAGGTGCCCCTAGAATCCTGTTTGTATCTTCACTCCAAATCCAAATGATCAGGAAACCCTGTAGGCTGGTCTTCAAAATATATCCAGAATCTGGTTATTTCTCATCACTTCCACAATCTCTGCCCTGTTCTGAGACTGTCTTCTTTTGTCTGAATTATTGGAGTAGGCTCTTAACCATTCTCCCTGTGCCCTTCAACAGTTTATTCTTAACATGGCAGCCCAAGGCATCATTTAAAGACATATGTCATATTATGTCCATCTTCTGTCTAATACCCTGCCATGGTACCCTTCCACCCAGAATAAAAGTCATTCTCTCTATAACGGCCCACAAGTTCCTACATGATCTCCACTCCCTACCCCCAAACCCCTGACCTCATCCCCCACTACTCTTCCTTTTTGCTCTCTTCCCTCACCACACTGACAGGCCTCCTTGATATTTCTTCTGCATCCCAGGGATACTCCCACTTGGGAGGTCTTCATTCTTACTTCTTCTGTCTGAACTGGTTTCCACAAATATTCATATGGCTGACATATTTACCTCCTTCAAGCCTTTGTTCAATTGTCACTTCCATGAGGCCTACCCCGATAGAGTTATTAAAAATTGCTACTCATATTCCTTAGCTTAGCATTCCCAATTCCCTTTTATGTCCTGAAGCAGGCAGCCTCTAAGATGGCCCCTGCAGTCCTTACCAACAGGTATTCAGGGCCTTGGATAACCCCTTTCCTTTGAGTAACTTATTTCTAACTAAGAGAATATGACAAAGTGGTGGAAATATAGTTTCCATGGTTAGATTACATACAATTTTGACTTCCATCTTGCTAGCAGATTTTCTTGATTTTCTTTTTGATTTGCACACTTTGACAAAGGAAGCTGCTGTGCAGGAGAGGCATGTGTGACAAGCAACTGAGGGGCCTCTATCAGTAGCCAGATAGTAACTGAGGATTGCAATCCAACAACCTGCAAGGAGCTGAGGGCTGTCAGCAACTGCTGAGGTATCTCAAAATTGTATCCTTCCCTGTTCAAGCCTTCAGATGAGACCACAGACCCTATACTGACTTTTTGATTGCAACCTCACAACAGAATGTGAAGCAAAGGATCCAACTAAGTTGTGCCTGGATTTCTGACCCACAGAAACTGTGAGACTAAAAAATGTGCTCTTTTGGGGTGCCTGGGTGGCTCAGTTGGTTGGGTGTCTGAGTTCGGTTCAAGTCATGATCTCCGAGTTCGCAAGTTCAAGCCCTGTGTCAGGTTCTGTGCTGACAGTTCAAAGGCTGGAGCTTGCTTCAGATAATGTGCCTCTGTCTCTCTGTCCCTTCCCCACTCAAACTGTCTCACTCTCTTTCTAAAAAAAATGAATAAATATTAAAAAATAAATTAAGAAAAAAATTTAATTGTGCTTTTCTAAGATACTAAATTTGGGGAGTAATTTGTTACTTAAATAACTAATATATCCTCTGTACTTTTCCCTGCTAGAATATAAGCTCCAGGGCAGAAATCTTTGTTTTATGACTAATGTATCCTGATTACCCTGAATAGTGCTTGGAACATTGTAGGTTCTTATATTTTTTGGATGAATAAATAAATGAATGAATCATTGAGTTAATGAATGATGCTCTTGGCATCTAGCTATCAACAGTTACTCTGTAGTTACTCAACTTTGTAGCTATCATCAGTGTACCAAGAATTAGAACTTTTTCAACAATCAGGTAACGCTTCCAATATTTTGCAATGAACAGTGCTAATTTGTAGTAGGTTATCCAAAGTCAACTTTGATGACTACTTGAAAATGTTAAAGTAGGTTACATTTCTTGCCAATACCGTCAGTTTTCATCAACAAAAAGTAGTGGTTTTATTTTTCAAATCTGGCTGTTTGTAGAAAAGTGATTGCAAGATAGTTTCATCCTATTGTTAGTTTCTAGTCTCACAAATTCTCCACAAAGAGCAATAATGTATTTTTTGATAATAGGGGGTCAGAGAAGTGAGGATATTAAGTTAAAATTGGCATCATCATCCTACTTTACATCTAAATTCAGCACATTCTGATATTGGCCCAAATGCCCATTTCTTTTTCTTTTTTTGACAAGCTCACTTTTTAAATTTATTTATTTTTAGAGAAACAGAGACAGAGAGAGACACAGAAAAAGAGAGAGAGCCAAGCAGCCTCCGTGCTATCAGTGCAGAACTCAATGCCAGATTCAATCTCACAAACTGTGAGATCATGACCTCAGCCAAAATCAAGAGTTTGATGCTTAAATGACTGAGCTATAGCCATCCAGGAGCCCCCAAAATGCCCATTTCTAATGCCATATGTTGTAGTAATAGAAATATATCAAGAAGAGAAAGAGAGGGAGCTCTACTGCTGTTTCATAGTGTCTTGATTGAAACAGATTTTGCAAACTCTACCATTATATATTGCCCCCTTTTTTCATCACCTCTGAAGTATTTTTTGTACCTTAGGAAGATTCATACTAGGAAGAATCAGGTAGAGTTAAAGGCATCATATATTTTTGTCGAGTGCAAGAAATAGGGCTCTGAAAGGAGAACTGGATTGAGGTAGTAAGAAGAGATGAGATTTGGAAGGAGATGAGATTTTCCAGGCAAAGGTCTGAAATTGGTTTCCTTAGAACTTTCTATGTCCATGTACTTGTTTGAAGATCTTTGTTTACTTTCATTTTCAGACCCCTGGTCTAACCAACAGAAGAGGATTTGTTTGGGGTTGGCATGGGGGCAAGAAGGATTGAGGAACCAAGTGGCCATTTTTATAGTATTCTAGGTTGATTTCCTTCAGGTTAAAGGCTTACACTATTATGGAGCTAAGTAAAGAAGGTGTTAGTCATCCTCAGAGCCCATGAAATTTGAGAGTCACAGATTTTATAGAATTAAATGTACATACATATAGAAATGGAGAAATAAGTTCACTCCAGTAGAAAAAATGTCTAAGAGTACAAAAGTAGGCAGAAATCCAAACAGGAGGGAGAGTCCAAGTAATTCCCTTTTACATTTTTCAATCACAATGAAAAATCTACTTTATTCATAACGTCAGATTGGATTCTACTGTTTTACATTTTATTTTTTCTTTCAGTAATGGGATGATAGTTTCACATAATACTTATTATATCTAAGAGACTAGCCACATGAGTATAATAAACCACATTTCCATCTTTCTAATTTTATTAATATTTATGTATGATGAATAAAAATTAAGTTTGGAAAATGGTTTGCTCCAAGGGGGTATTTAATTATATTGTATACAAGGCAGCGTGGTATCCGTTTTTAAATCTGTATTCTAGGAACTGTTAGTGGTACCTAGTAGAGGCCTTTGGTAGATGATGCACTTATCTGTGAATAAATTAAAAAATAAAAACCTTCCTGAGGAGTCTCAGAGATTTTGACATACTTGGGGGAGAACTGTTTGGAAGGTAAAGTCCTGATGAGCACATTGGTAAGGACGAGGCCCATGACATTTGGGTTAATGACACCCCATTTGCCACATTCCAATGTAGGTGGCTGTCCAGTGGAAACTCAAGTTAGAGATAAAAACCTTAGTTCCTGTTGAGCAGCAAATGGTGAAATCCCTTCCTTCTTCCCTGTCACTGCCCCTGAATTTGCACCTCTCATTCCCTTCCCCTTTCCACAAAAGGCTAGGGATGAGAGGTATCCTTTTTGCAATGATTTGGGGTGAAGTAAGCCTTTTTCTTATTGATTTTTTCCTAACACAAAAACTGGAATCTCCTGTCCCAGCCCTCTGATAAACCTAGTCAAGATGGATCCCCAGTCCTCCTGGGAATCATTTCAAGGAGGAATGAGGGGGTGGTCCTTACAAGGGCAGCAGGAAAATCACTAGTACAGACTGCCTGGCCTTGCTCCATCAACAGAAACCAGCACTCCCACCTGTTTCCGGGCTCAGCTCTGCCCTTAAAGCCCAAGATCAGCAAGTTGCCTAGTTAATGTTTAAAACAAAAACCTGTTGAACAGAAAGAAATTCTCCCAAAGGACAAAAGACCTTGCTGAAACCTCCTCCAAAATCTCTCCTGGGCAGAGAACACTAGATGTATAATCTCAAATAATGTTTAGTGAGATGGCATTTTAGCTTCTCAGGGAAGAATACTATTAGTGTTTAGGTCAAGAAAAATAAGGTTCTGAGGAAGAGCCTATAATTTTAGGGCAAGGGGAGAAGACGTTGAGATTAGTGGACCCCAGACACCAGTGTGTTCAGAAGAGGGTCTTGGGTTCTTTGAAAACAAAACCACCGGGCTGGCCATGAGGTGGGTCTGTAGAGCAGTTGGATGTCCAAAGGAGAAGTCAGTCAGAGTGGTTTCTGAGAAAGGTTCCCCCTCAGCTCTTTTGTGATCTGGTAATCATTAATTAGCTCCAGCTACACTAGAACGATGTTTGGGAATTTTTATTAAATGTGGTTAATGTGGGCAACAGGAGGAAAAAACCTAAGTAAATGTTTGATATTCAGCCTGTGATCTGAGGAGAGGAGGCAATGGAGTATTCTACCAAAATAAATGGTATTTTATTTTGAATTGTTTGATAAGAATGAAAAAAAAAACATAGCCTGGGTGGTTCAGTCAGTTAAGTGTCAGACTCTTGGTTTTGGCTCAGGTCATGATCTCATGCTGTTGTTAGTTCAAACCCTGCATCAGGCTCTGTGCTGGCAGTATGGAGCCTGCTTGGGATTCTTTCTTTCCCTCTCTCTCTGCCTCTCCTCTACTCACACTCTCTGTCTCTCTTAAATATGTAAACTTTTTAACAACTTAAAGAAGAAAAAAATAAAAGAACATGTAATAGGAGTGTCCATATCTCTTCACCCCCAGCTTGGGGTACCTTAACAGACCCTCATGGGCATCCTTCCTTCCCTATTCTGCTAGATGTTAGATGTAGCCCTTCTAGGGATTACAAATATCTGGGGGCACATCAGGGGTCAACCCCAAAGGTGAACAAATGAATAGTTATTTGAAATTGTTTTTCCTGTAGGATCATGCTCCCAAATATGCCATATCTAGAGAGTGGATAGGTAGGACTTCTGTTCAGAGAAAGAATGATAGCTAAAATATAAATTTCATATTTTGTTCATGGATGTATCCTAAATGATTAGAATGAATGGTATGTTAAACGAACGGCTCTACTCATATGATGGGATGGACAGCCTGCTAAGGCCAGCACAACTTCTGATGTGTGGGTGCTTCTCATGATAGTTGCTTTCCTGGTGCACTGCTTCTGTACCTTTCAGGTCATGGCTCTCCTGCCTCTCATCTTCACCTTCCCCCACCTAAAAATCAAAGTTGATTCTATCCCCTTTTCTAACTGGTTGCTGTCTTAGGGAAGCTGCCCCGATCCCTACATATACCCAACACAAAAGGTAGCTGCCTTTATAGTTTTAACATGAAGAATAGGAAAAAAACAAAAAACCAAAAACACAAAAAACCAAACAACCTGCATCTCTATCAGGATATTTGTACCAGGGCAAATAAATTATCTGCTATGAAGTCTGACTATGCCTCTCTGTGTGCTCTTCCCCTGCACTGCATTTCTAAAGGTTCTTAGGAAACATAGATGATACTTATGGGGCATTTTATAGGAAAGAAGGAGGAAAAAACGCTTTATTCTTAAGAAATATACTTGGCCCAGGATCAGTTATGTTGATATGTCATGGATAAATCACACAATGGTACAGAATTCAGCAGCAGGAAAGCAGAGAGAAAATGTTATTCCTTCTTCTGTGACATTCATTCATTCATCTGACAAATATTTATTGTGGTAAACACACATTGTTAGAAGATGGGGATGGCATGGTAAAATAGAGACAAAATCCCTGTCTTTCTGGAGTTTATAGTCGTTTAGGGAAGTTATATCTTTCCTACCTTATGCCAGTGGACAACTAAAGGGAGAGAAGTTATAAATGGCTGGAAGTCCTATGGCAATCTGAATTCTTTCTACATAATCTACGAATAGGAGACTGGTGGAATTTTGGTGCTAAATTAGCCTTATGTAATCAAGGTTATAGTAGCTCCTGGAGAGATCTAACCTGGCCACAGGAAAATAGTTAAGAATAATATATAAAGAAGTTTTCTAGTTAAATATGGGAGTGAGGGTGCATTTTAATCTCAGGTTTAGTGTTGCAACTATTAGTCTAAACTAAGGGGGTAAGAAAGAAAAAGAATCTTATGTATGGTGGAGAAATACAAAGATAACTGTCATAATGGATCATAATGTTCTTATCTTTATCTGTAAATAAAGATAAATTAGGCTTTATCAAAATTAAAATCAGCTGTGTTTTTAGAACCCACCATAAGAGAATGAAAAGATAAGACACTAACAGGGAAAAATAATTGCAAAATTTTATATCTCATAAAGAAATATATTCAGAATATGTAAAGAGTTCTCAAAATTCAACAATAAGAAAACAATGCCTTCTACCCCCTCCCAAAAGTGGGCAAAAGATTTGAACAAACACTTTATTGAAGCAGATATATGGATGATAAACACACAAAAAGATGTTCATCTTAACAGTTATTTGGGACATGTGAACTAAAACCATAACAAGATACCTACTAGAATGTCTAAAATAAAAGACTTACCATATGAAGTATTGACAAATATGTGGAGGAAATAGAACTCACACATCGCTGGTATAGTACAACCACTTTGGGAAACAGTTTGGCAATTTCTTAGGAAAGTTAGATATACACCTACCTGCTGATCCAGCCATTCCACTCTTAGGCTAAGAGAAAAGAAAGCATATGTCCCTGTAAAGACTTGCATACGAATGTTCACAGCCGCAGCTTGTTTTGTAAAACTGAAAGTTGGAAACCATCAGTTGTTCATCAACAAGTGACTGGATAAACAAACTATGGCATAGACACATGATGGAATACTCCGCAGTCATAAAAAGGAACAACTATTGATACACATGACAACATGGAGGCATATCAAAATATTTATGCTGTCTGACCAGATTCAATGGAGTGGTGAGAGCAGATGTTGGGTTGGGAAGAAAAAGGAAAGAGTGCTGGCTAGCATAAAATACTCTTCCAGAAAATTTGAATGAGAAGAGAAGCAAAGATGTATCAGTGGCTACAGAAAAGCACAGGAACAAGGAAAGAGTTTTGTTTTGCTCAGGATGATATCTGAGCTCTAAGTGAAGTAGAATCAGTCTGCAGAAAGAGGCGAACTTACTGGAAGGGAAAGCCAAATTCAAGGTTCATATCCCTTAATGTGTCATTACACATTAACGTGTCATACTTCCAGAGATGCTGGCTTAATGGATCTGCTGTGGGTTCTGGCACTTGGCATTTTCTCAAAAACTCCACAGTTAACTATAAGACACAGTTTGGTAATTGATAGAACACACTTTTTGAAGAAGTGGGGACCTATGGGATTTAGAACATAGGTCAAGGATATGTCACTTTGGGCTTTAGAAAGTTGTTTTCAAGCTCTACGATATTCCTGTGATTATTTACTCTTTTTTTTCTTGCCAGTGGTGGATGGCTGGGATGAATGTGTCTTTTTGTCTCTGGTTTGGGGGAATGTGGAGAATAGGTAGACTAGTTAATTTGTTCATTCATTTAAGAAATACTGTCCATTTTTCTTTCTGCTGGTTGGGGATATAGACAGGTAAGTGGAAAATTATGATAGAGTCTGATAAGTGCAGAGACTAGAGGAGTGGAGAGCATGAGGGGTGAACATAGCAGACTGTTAGACCTCAGTGGGACAGGGAAATTATGTTAAAGCAGAGAACCAGGTAAGTAGCAACCAGCCAGTGACAGAGAAGAAGATGGTCAGGCAAAGTGCTAATGCAGAATGCACAGGTACCATTTTGGGGAAATTGGACTTCAACCAGAAGGCCCTGGGAGAGCTGTTGAAGGGTTGGAGCTGGGGGAACCCCAATATCTTACGTGTGCTTGAGAAAGAACACACTGCTCTCACTTTGACAAGGGTTGAAAGGTGACAAAGCTTGGGGAGTGAGGCTAGTTAGGACATGGTGAGGATCATTCATGCAGAAAGTGATGGTGCCTGAGGGAGGGAATGGCCGTGGGAAGGTGAGTTGTGGCTGGGTTTGAGAAAAGACTTTAAGACTTGGCTACTGTAAGGGGGTCGGAGGGAAGGAAGGAATTCAGGAAGACACCCATTTGGTGGAGGTGGGGTTATGAGGGAGGATTATGGGTTCTGTTCCAGCATGGTGTGATGATATCCAGCAGGATGCATGATAAATAGTTTGAAGCATAAGAGAAAGAGAACTTTGTTGAAGATGATTTAGGGATCAGTAACATCTTCACTTTACTGTAAGGCAAGGAAGTTGACTGGTTCCCTCTTCCACTTCCATGCATTTGTGTCAAAAAGTGTGAGCAGCTCTATATATGCCACTGAGTGGTACAGTCCATCTTCTTAGCTTCTTCCTGATCATGCCTGCAGAAAGCCAAGTTCATATTCCACGCTCTTTGGATGTGAGGGTGTAGAGGGAGAGGCCCATTAATCTCACCCCTCCCCATATGTAGAACATCTGCTGTCCTTTTGATGGGGGTGGCTGAGAGCACACCTCCTAAGCCCCCACAGATAGAGGAGGGCAGCACGGGGCTGAGCTGATGGCTGAAACCAAAGAAGCCCCAAACCTGTTGTCAAAGCAGCTGCATGAGCCATAAATTGCTTGCAGAGGCAGATCCAGTGGCTTTCTAAGGGGAGGGAGTGAAACAGGAGCAGTTACGCTTGAGATAGATTTCCCTTTGGTTTTCTAATCCAGCTCAGAGCTGCAATATTCCGGGTTCTTTCTTGGAGACAAAAAAAAAAAAAAAAAAAAAAAAAAAATCCATGGGCTGTATTTTCCTCTAGATTTTCTTAGTCAGGCTTGTCTGCCCTACCACCTGGTGGCTCTACCACTGGATTGACTCCTATTTTCAAGAGACCATTGAAGTGCCTCCCCATTGTGAGGTCAATAACAAAACATCCTTTCTCTGGGTCTCCCAGGGGTTCCTTATCATGTTATCTTCACGGCATCATACATGGCTTTTTACAGATGAATAAGAGCAATCCTGTAAATTTGTCTCTACTTCAGTTTCTTCCCTTGCAAATAAAACCTGGAGTCCTCAAGTGGGGTCCCATGCCTGTCTCTGAGAGAGGGCCCTACCCCATACATAAATTGTGTGTTTTTATGTAAGGTGTGTATGTGTGTGTGTGTGTGTGTGTGTGTGAGAGAGAGAGAGAGAGAGAGAGAGAGAGAGAAGGGATGATTTATTAATACAGCTGAATTTTAACATGTGCTTTAGTTTACTTCCTGTTACTAAAGAGTTTTAAAGAAAGGAAACATATAGAAACTTACACTGGTCATTAGAATTCTAAGGGCAGCAATCTTGCATCTTCATAATTCCTTGCCCTCCTTTCCTTCATCCTTTCATTTTTCTTTCCCATTTTACTCCAACAAACTTTACTGAGTGGTTTCCATGTGCCTATTATTATACTAGGTGCCATGGATATTGAAATGAATTAAGAGCCCTTCCTGTCCTTGAGGAGTTAGTTGTCTACACTTGTGTATTGAGAACATTCCCTAAATCCAGAAGCAGGCTTGATTTGTGTGGCAGTGAACCATAACCAGCTGCATACTATGTTGGTGCTGCTGCTGAGCCACCCTCTTGATGCCTGTATATGGAGTTCTTTTCCAGTTGAGCTAATGGGTGTGAGTTGATCCATCCATATTCTAGCATCCAGTTCCTCAGTGACTAAGGACAACCTTCTCTCAGTGACTGGCCACAGCTGGAGACACAATCTGTGGTTCTGGAGGCAGGAAATTACCTGGAATGCAACCTGGGAATGAGAAATTAATTAGGACAAGGCCTGAACACAGCACGATGCCCCTTATTGAGAATCCATTTCTTTTTCTCCTGATTCATTTCCATTGTTGTCGTACGAGTGTGCTCCACGATCACCATCAGCAACAACAAAAACCTGCTATGGCAAAACTTCTTGAAAAAGATGTCTGTTGTCTCCTTATCCATATTTTCACTTAATCTCTTCTCTCCTTAACTGTTGGACTTTTTTCTTCTCTGCGGTGAAATTGCTATTGCAAGGTCACTAATAACTTTCGCATTGACAAATTCAACTATTGTTTTTCTAGTCCCATTTTGGCATCTGTGTAGCCACCATTTCCTTGTTCACTTGCTGCATCTTCTCAGTTACTACATTTGCTCTTTCTCTTTCACTTGACCTGTAAAAATTAGGGTCCTCTGGTGACCCCCAACTCTTCTCTAGTTGTATTCTTTCCTGAGGTGGTCCTATTCATCTCTGTGGCTTCACCTCCATATATACTATGCAGACAAGCCCAGATGTACCTCTCCCCAAACTCTACCTCACTTATCTCATTTCTCACTTGACTTGTCTGTCCATTTGGAAGTCTAAGATGCACCTCAGATTTAACATGGCCAAATTATAACACTTAATGCTCTCCTCCACATTATATTCTTCCCTTTCTCTTCTCCACCTCACAAGATAATATTCAGTAGCTCAGGCTCCAAATCTAGGTTGGTGCCATCTTTGATCTCTCTTTTTCTTTACTCTTCAGATCCAGTCTTTCAGCAAGCCCTCCCAAATATCTTCCATGTCTGTCTTTTCTGGTGCATCACCAACCATATTCCAAGCCATCAGTATGTCTTACCTGGGCTATGTCCACCCGTGCTTCTCTTTGATCAATTTGTGCCCAATTGGCCATGAGGGTTTTCAAAACACAAATCAGAATGTTTTATGGTTTAAACTCTTCTACAGTTTCATTTTATTTAAAATAAAATTAGGGTGCCTGGGTGGCTCAGTCAGTTAAACATCTGACTTCGGCTCAGGTCATGATCTCACGGTTTGTGAATTCTAGCCCCATGTTGGGCTCTGTGTTGACAGCTTGGAGCCTGGAGCTTTGAATTCTGTATCTCCCTCTCTCTGCCCCTCCCCTGCTCACACTCTGTCTCTCGCACTCTCTCAAAAATAAATAAACTTTGAAAAACAATTTAAAATAAAATCTATTTTTTTAAATGTTTTATTTATTTTTGGGAGAGAGAGAGAGAGACAGAGTGAGCAGGGGAGGGTCAGAGAGAGAGGGAGTCACAGGCTGAAACAGGCTCCAGGCTCCGAGCTGGCAGTCAGCACAGAGCCCGACGCGGGGCTCGAACCCACGAACTGCGAGATCATGACCTAAGCGAAAGTCGGACGCTTAACCCACTAAGCCACCCAGGCGCCCCAATTTAAAATAAAATCTAAAATATTACCATGACCTCTTCCATAACTTATGTGACCCCCACCACCTTCTCTCACCTTCTCTATTCTCCAGCTACCCTGACCTCCCTTCCATTTCTTAGACATTCCTGCTTGTGTTCACTTCAGGCCCTCTGAATTTGTTGTTCCTTCATGTGGAATCCTCTGCCCCCACACCAACTCCTTCTGGACATTTTGGTCTTTATTGATACATCATTGCCTCAGAATATTCCCTGGATATCTAGAGCTTCTCGGCAGCCTTATCACCCCCATTCCATCATCTTGTTTTATTTTTTATTATTCAGGTTTCTCACTATCTGAAATCATCTTGTTCTTTTATTTATTTTTGTACTTCTCATGTCTTTCTCCAAAGGAATGTAACCCTCATGGGAATGTGAACATTATCTCATTTAATTCTCAGGCTCCCACACCTATAAGGGTGTCGGGTATAGAGTGGGTGCTCATAAGTCACTCCTCTGCTTATGACCCTTTATTTCTTCCCATCTTAGGAGAAGTCCAGGTCTTGTGCTTTGGATGACCTACAAGGTCCTTTACAGTCTGGAGTGCCCCCCTGTACCCCAACCACCAACTCCCCTGAGCTCATCTCTCCTACTCTACTCTGGTCTCACCAGCCCACTCACTAAACATTGAACAGACCAAGTAGGGACTCCACACTTGCTGTCCCTCTGCTGGGAGCTCTCTCAACTGAGGCATCTGTGGGCTCCCTCTTCATTCTTCCATGTCTTTATCTGGGAATTCCTTTCCCTTCCTTACCACCAATTTTAGTCCCTGCCCTGAAATTTCCTTTCTTCCTTCCTTAACTTTCCTCCTTGGCACTTAACACAGTCTAACCTGTTATGTATTTTACTCACTTATTTATTTTTACTCTCTCCCACTAGACTGTAGTTTCTAAGAGGGTAAGAAGTTTTACATGTTTTGTTCATTCTTACAGCTGATGCTTGGGTAGTGCTTGGCACAGTCATTCAGTAAACATTTGTTGAATGAATGAAAAAAGGAAGAGCCTGGTAGTTTCCATTACAAATTCTAGACTTTATTGGGGAGACACTGAATGATTTTAAGAGATGAATATCTGATTTCCATAGCAAAAAAGATTGATTTGAAGATTTGTGACAGATGGAGAGTAAGTGTAGCAATTGGGTGACAGGGTAGGGGGAATTTGCAATCGTTTGGGGAGAGACAGTGGTATTCTGGATTAGGACTGTGGCAGTGGGGATGTCAAAAGGGGGTGAATATGATACAGTTAAGAGGCTGAATGTGTAGGAACTGGTGATTGACTAGAAGTGGGAAGCTGAGCTGTGTCGAGAACGAATCTAAGGTTTCTAGTGTGAGTACCTGTGTGATTGGTCGTTCTATTCCTGGAAACAGAAAACACTGGATAAGGAAGAGGTCAAGGGCTCAAAGTTTCGGGACTTGCTGAGTTTCACATGTCTGGGAGATAGAGGAGTGGAAACACTGTGTTGGATATTTAGGTCAGGAGCTCAGAATAGTTGAGTCATCAGCACATAGATAGTACATGAAGCCATGGTAGTAGATTATAAACAAAAACCAGTATCGGGCTGCACCTGTGAGTCCAGAAATTCATTGAACATTTTCATGGTTCTAGCATTTATGGTTGTTTCTCTCTGGGAAGACTTGTTTGCTAAGTCACTCCTGTATTGAATGTCAGAGTGCTCTCAGTCTCCAACTGGAGACTTAAACTTTCCTACCTGTGACCCTCCTAACCGGGTAATCCTGGACATTCTTGCAACTCTGTCTTGACAGAGTTCTGTTTTCAGGTTTCCCTGATGCATCAGCTCTGAGTCTTCCCCAAAAAGCCACCCCGACCTGGCTGTGAAGAAGGTGTGAGAGGATGGTGACAGTCACTTAACCCAGCTGCAAGTGGACGAAATTTTTTCTTCAAGCTTTTGGGCCTGTGCTCAGACCACAGTCATTTAGTGCTGCATGGTGCAGGGGACACATAGCCCAAGAAAAGAATGAGGAGCACAAGGCTAATGGAAATACCTTAAATTGAACACAGATAGATCTTGGTATAGTTACCTGAACATTTTGAGATCATCATATCTATGTTTCAGTCTGAATTAATAGTTGTAGGAAGCTATGCATTTATTTTTGGCTTGTTTTTGTTTTTCCTTTTTCTATTTAAATTACTTTAAAAATGATATATTTATTGTAAAAAGTTAGTGTAGAAGGGTGTACATGGAAAATACAAGTCCTTTTTCCCCCCTCCACTTTTGTCTCCTTTCTGAACTTGTTCAATTGACTGTTCTGTTAAATTTTGTTTTAAATTCAAATTTGGTTGCATTCAATGACTTAGCATGATTCACTCTGGTTCCACTCAGCTTTCTCTGTAGCAGCTGTTTGCCATGAATGAATATCTTGCTTGTGCTGGGGTCTCCTATGTGCCTTCTCTAGGCAGCTTTTGACCAAAAAGCACCTGGGAGTACAATCAGATCTTAATTCCTGGGCAGGAGATGGTGAGCTCTGAGAACAGGCAGCTGCCTCCCTTTGGGAGGAGTGGGAGCAGGTGGGGGCAAGCGGGCTACATGCCACCAAATCTCTTGCACATTCCCCCCCTTCGTCAGCAGAGGCTGCCAATTGGACTGAATGCCACAGGGAGATTTTTTCCACTGTGAACAACTGTCCCAGGACAGCAAGCTGGGATCACGTTTCAGGAATCTCGTGTTGCCCTTGAGAAGCCATGAGGATGGCTGTCAAGTGTGCATAGGGGATAAGGCTCCAAAGAGAAGTGATGAGTCACGAGGCCCCAGGGTGAAAGGGTGTCTTTTGGCGGCATGGGGGGTGGAGAACAGTCAGATACCTCCAACGGTCACTTCAACTTTTCATGGAAGTGAATTATCAAAATAGTAACAATGCACTCTTTAAAAAATTAATTATTTGGGGGCATCTGCGTGGCTCAGTCAGTTGAGCCTCTGACTTCAGCTCAGCTCACGATCTCACGGTGCGTGACTTCCAGCCCCACATTGGGCTCACTGGTGTCAGTGCAGAGCCCTCTTCGGATCCTCTCCCTCTCTCTCTGCCCCTTCCCTGCTTTCTCTCTCTCTGAAAAATAAGTAAACATTAAAATAAATAAATAATAAAAACATTAAAAACATAAAAAATTATTTGTTTCATCTAATCTTATTTTTTCTTTCCTTGAAAATTTTATTTCATTCCAATTAATTTCCAATCCAGTTTGAAACATGAAAGTTTAGGGACACCTGGGTGGCTCAGTCAGTTAAGCATCTGACTCTTGGTTTCGGCTCAGGTCATGATCTCACAGTTTCATGAGTCTGAGCCCTGCGTTGGGCTCTGTGCTGGCAGTGTGGAGCCTGTTTAGGATTCTCTCTTCTCTCTCTGTCCCTTCCCCACTTGCACTGTCTCTCTCAAATAAAAAGAATGAGCTTAAAAAATATATATGAAAAAATATATTTAAAAAATACATATAAAGTTTATTTAAACTTGAATTATGAAATACCTCATAAACATTATTTCAAAATATGGAATAATTAGGAAATATTTCCTAATTTAAATTATGAAATCTATTTACATTTTATAGTTTTTTTTTTTAAATGTTTTATTTATTTCTAGGAGAGAGAGAGAGAGACAGCGTGAGCAGGGGAGGGTCAGAGAGAGAGAGGGAGTCACAGACTGAAACAGGCTCCAGGCTCTGAGCTGGCAGTCAGCACAGAGCCCGACGCGGGGCTCGAACCCACGAACCGCGAGATCATGACCTAAGCGAAAGTCGGACGCTTAACCGACTAAGCCACCCAGGCACCCCTACATTTTATAGTTTATTAAAATTAATTTAACACATAGTAGTATCACTGTCCTCATTTTCTTTTTAATCATCCTTTGGTCCTGAAACATACCATTAATATCTTCATTCCCAAGGCCATCTCTCTCTTTTAAAACAAAATTAAAAAAATTTTTTAACATTTATTCATTTTTTGAGAGAAAGATAGACTGTGAGTGGGGGAGGGGCAGAGAGAGAGAGGGAGACATAGCATCTAAAGCAGCTCCAGGTTCTGAGCTGTCAACACAGAGCCCCACATGGGGCTCAAACTTACAAACTGTGAGATCATGATCTGGGCTGAAATCGGACTCTTAACCAATTGAGCCATCCAAGTGCCCCTCTCTCTCTCTTCTTTAAAATCACAAATATTATACATGAATCCATCATAGTAAAATATTCAAATAACACAAATTCTTGGCATTGGAGGACACTTTACAGTTTGCAAACTGTATCACAGTTATTCTCTAATCTAATCTTTGAAAGAAATAAATGACCTTCTTCAGCTGGTAGAGGAAGAACCTGAAAGACAGACAGATTGAGGGATGTGCCTATGTTCATGCTGAAGCAGGAGTCAAAGTAGGATCTTCAGTCTTCTTTACAGTAGCTTCCCTGCCTCAGTGTGTACAGTGTGGACCAGACCCCAAGAGGGTCCCACAGATAGAGGGATACAGACAAAAAAGGTTGTTTACTAGAAGGTGTTCTCAGCTGATGGTGCACATCTGTGTGTCTTTTGAAAGACCCTGGGGAGAAGGGCCCTGGCTGATAGACTTTTCTAGAGCAAATGTGGGGCAAAGGGTTTGGAGAAAGAGAGAGAGGACAAAGGTGGGAGGTCAGAAGGTGAACCTCATCTAATTCCTAATTTAGGTCAGTGACGTTCAGTCACTGCCCAGGAGGCTGTGTGTGGCTTTTTCCTCTGGACCAACCCCTTTTAACAGTCACTTTCCTCAACTCGGGTGACTGTCTTAGATCCCATACCTGTACAGGGGACTGCATAGATTTGGTGATCCAGGGGTTGGACAGGGATTCAAGGAGGCAGCCAGCCAGAGCTAAACAGCAAAACACAGAAACGGCAACCCATGTGGAATGCTATCAATATTCCAGACCCTCCTCCTCCCTCCCTCCCCCTGTGCAGCCCATAATCATCAAGCCAACCAGCCAGGTGGGATGGTTTCTCTCCATTCCCACCCATTCCCCCTTGAGCACTGTTTCATGTGTCTTTGAGTTATTTAACTCAGTACTTGGATGTCATTTTATCTATATTTTACCTGCATACATATGTTGCTAGGGGGAATTTGGGACAGTGAAGGGGAAATCGAGAGGATGAATTGTCCTGGGCCTTACACTCTACTACAGGGGGCCAACATTGTCTGGGCCCCATCCTTTGGCGTTCAGCGGGGCTTGAGTTAAGGGGCCTTGGTTTCAGTATGGTCTGCTCTATGTCCTGATATTTCAGCCATTAGAATTAACTCTCATTGCCCCTGTGATAGAGGACTGGGACAGATGGCTCCTCCTTAGAGTATGGTGGCAAACTGAGGCTCAGGCTTATGAAAGAGGCCTGAGAAAAATCACACACTGTCCCTCAGAGTTTCCATCTGTCAAGTGACTCTGACGAGAAAGGGGCCCATTTAAGGTTAAGTGAAGGTACAATGGGAAAGCCTTGGGACCAGTCCTGGCTCTGGCCCTAGTCAGCTATGTGATCTTAGGCAAGTCATTTGCTATCTCCGGGCCTCAGTTATAATAAGTGGCTTGGACTAGGTGATAGACATTAATAATATTGATATTGATTATTGATAGATTGATGATTCAAATATCCTCTGACCTCCCAGCCCGAGGAGATCAGCAAGGACATGGTTAAATGAATGTCACTTCTCTGATTTTAAAGACCTTTGACTATGTTTTGCTTTAAAACCTCCCTTTTCCCCACCTCCCCTTCCCACCCCAGGCTCCTTTTCCCTCCCACACACTGTTTCTCTTCTAGCCCTGTCATTCTGGTGCTCCATATCTTCCGGGGATGGATATGGGCTACCCAGTGATGGTAACTTTGTTGAGCTGCCTCAATTTCCCCGAGTGACGGAGAAGGACTGTGTGTAGAGACACATTAGAGCCAGCATACCTTTCAGGCACCTCTTTGTAGAAATGTACTTAAACATGTGGGGTGCCCCTGGCTTGGAGTTCCATAAGAAGACTCCTATTTGTAGAAAACAATGGTGCTGTTGACTACTTCCCAGAATGTCTATAAGCTCTTGCATTGGTCCTATATGCCAGGACTTTTAAGATCAAATCTCTCTGCTTCTAGCCCATCTCATAAGTTCTTTGGTAAATAAAGGATACATCATAGTCAGGAGGGTGGCTGTGGGCCAGTCACCTAGTCCTGGAAATGATCAAACTCTACCAAACTACAAAAAAATCATTTTCTGAAATCCCAACTGGTGTTTGTGACATACGTTGCTTCTCTCATTTTGTGTTCGACTCTCTAAACCAGATAAATGAGAAAACATTCTCTTAAGACTTCACTAAGACCCTACTTCATTTTGATGTCAGATGTGTGGATTTTCCACACATCAAGCAATTCTATCGCACCAGCTGGGTGTCCTACAATTTAACTCAATTCTGATACTGTGTACCTGGAGATAGTGTCAGATCCTACATGTTAAGGATTCAGTCCCACAGGACTACCCCAAGGTTAGATGCTAATTGCAAATCCAGGTTATTACCTATGGTTCTGACCAACTGGCTATAAATCAGAATTTCCCATGATCCCTTCCTTGGATCCAATTAATTTACTAGAGTGGCTCACAGAACTCAAGAGAAACATTTCACTTACTAGATTACCAATTCATTATAAAGCGACATAACTCAGAAGCAGTCGGGTGGAAGAGATGCATAGGGCAAGCATGTGGGAATGGTCAGGGAGATTCCACGTCCTCTCTGAGGGCACCACTTTCCCCCACATCTCCATCAACACGGAAGCTATCTGGACTCTGTTCTTTTGGGTTTTTATGGATGCTTAAGCATCCATTACTTAGGCATGTTTGATTAACTCAATGGCCATTGTGATTGAACTCAATCTCCAGCCCCTCTCCCCTTCCTGGACATCAGGAGAATGTTAGAAGTGCTAGAAGTTCCAACCCTCTAATCACATGGTTGGTTGCCTTGGCATCCAGCTCCCACCCTCAGGTGCTTTCCAAAAGTTACCTCATTAACATAAAGTCAGATGTAGTTGAAAGAGGTTTTGTTATTAATATCAAATGACATTTATTGCTTTTATTACTAAGCAAATTCCAAGGATTTTAGGAGTTCTGTGCCAGAAATGGGAAGAAGACCAAATATATATGTTCCTTGATACAAATCACAGTATTATACCAGAAATTCCTAAGAATGTTCAGAAATACTGGTTGCAAGCAAAATGAAGTATTTGTGATGAAGTATTTGTAGGTTACTTGGACAACTTAAAAAAATTGTTTTAATGTTCATTTACTTTTGAAGGAGAGAGGGACAGAGCATAAGCAGGGGAGGAGTAGAGAGACAGGGAGACACAATCTGAAACAGTCTCCAGATTCAGAGCTGTCAGTACAGAGCCCGGACTTGGGGCTTGAACTCAGGAGCCATGAGATCATGACCTGAGCCAAAGTTGGACTCTTAACCAACTGAGCCACCCAGGCACCCCATTTTAAATAGGATTCCTTTCCACTGGACTTTTCAGAGGTTTTAGTAACTAAATCTACTTTGTAAATCTTTTTTTTTTTTTTTAATTTTATTTAGTTTTGAAGGAGAGAGAGAGAGAGGGAGACACAGAATCTGAAGCAGGCTCCAGGCTCTGAGCTGTCAACACAAAGCCTGATGGGGGGTTCAAACTCACGATTTGTGAGATCATGACCTGAGCTAAAGTCAGATGCTTAGCCGACTGAGGCACCCAGGCACCTCTACTTTGTAAATCTTTAAGGAGGGGGACAGCTCTTAGTATTTTCCAAACATATTTGTCCACTGAACTTGTGTTTTCATGGACTCCTTTTCTAAATTATTCAGTTGCACAAAATACACTTTTTGAGTATCTCTTAAATGAAAGAAGTTGCTCTAATGCTGATCTGTGAAGTTGATTGGTATGAAGATATTTTGGGCCAGGTTGGGCACTGAGATGCCTGAAATTTTACATAATGAATGGCTGTCTTTTCCTAACTGGTATTTGCTCACAACAGCCTCATTCTTTTCATCTTCAAGGGCTCAATATTGCCCCCCAGTGGGTTCAGTTAGATGCTGAATTTTCCTTACACTTGTCCTAAACTTGGGATATGACCTTGGCAGCTTCTACAAAACAAAATCTTTTAGAGTCACAAAAAAAGATAGTACTGTTATCATATGTGATATCACTTAAAAATTTTGATGACACAGTAACATGCACTTGTTTTAGAATAAGAAGATTGTCAGCAAAATGAAAAAAATAAAAGTAACCCATAATCATACTGCTCAAACATTAACTATTACCCTTTATATCATTCCATTTTTTTTTATTTATGCATGTACAGAAAAGGTCATACTTCCCCTGCTCCTAAGCGAAAAATAAATTTTCTGGGGTACCTAGATGGCTCAGTCATTTAAGCATCCAAGGACTCTTGATTTTGGCTCATCACAGTTTATGAGATGGAGTCCCACATCAGACTTTGCCCTGACAGTGTGGATCCTGCTTGGGATTTTCTGTTCTTTCACTGTCCCTCCTTCATCTGCTCTCTGTTTCTCAAAATAAACAAACATTTAAAAAAATTTCAAGCTTCTGTGTGTGTGTGTTTGTGTGTGTGTGTGTGTGTGTGTGTGTGTGTATTCATTTCATTTAAATGTCATTTGAGAACTTGCTCCTTGAATATTTTTCGCCCTTCTAAAGAAGACAGGAGGAGAGAGAGGGTGAAGTATTGAAGGGGTAACTCTGGAGCCAAGTAGCCTAATATGTTTTATGGATAATTGCATCAATGTCACCCAAAGACAACTTTCCTGGCTGTGATAGTTTCCTGTGGCTTCTCTAGTAGTAGCACAAACCTTAGAGCTTAAAACAATATGGATTTATTATCCTACAGCTCTGAGAGTCAGAAATCCAAAATCAGTCTCACGGACCAAAGTCAAGGTATTAGTAGTGCTAGTCCCTTCTGGAAGTTCTGAGGGGTAAATCTGTGTCCTTGCCTTTTGCAGTTTCTTTTTTTTCTTAATGTTTATTTATTTATTTTGAGAGAGAGTGTGTACAAGTGGGGGAGAAGCAGAGAGAGAAAGAGAGAGAGAGAGAGAGAGAGAGAGAATCCTAAGCAGCCTCCAAGCTGTCAGCACAGAACCCAACATGGGACTGAAGTCATGAACTGTGAGATGATGACCTGAGCCAAAATCAAGAGTTGGACGCTTAACCAACTGAGACACCCGGGCTCAGCTTCTAAAGGCCGCCTGCATGCCTTGGCTCATGGCCCCTTTCTTGTGTCACATCACCTTGGCTTCCATTGTCACCATTGTCATACTACTGACTATGATCCTCCTGCCCCCCTCTTAAGAAGACCTTATGATTACATTTGGCCCACATAGGAAATCCATGATAGCCTCCCCATCTCTGGATTCTTTTTTTTTTTTTTTAATGTTTTATTTATTTCTAGGAGAGAGAGAGAGACAGCGTGAGCAGGGGAGGGTCAGAGAGAGAGGGAGTCACAGACTGAAACAGGCCTCAGGCTCTGAGCTGGCAGTCAGCACAGAGCCCGACATGGGGCTCAAACCCACGAACCGCGAGATCATGACCTAAGCGAAAGTCGGACGCTTAACCAACTAAGCCACCCAGGTGCTCCATAGCCTCCCCATCTCTGGATTCTTAACCACATCTTCAAAGTCCCTTTTGCTGTGTAGGGTACTGGGGATGAGAATGTGGTTATCTTTGGGAGAGGTATTTATTCAGTTAATTCAGTCTACCATACTGGATTTTTCTTTCTTCTGCGGGTTTTTACTTTATGTGCTTTGGAATTAAAGGTAAGAATTGGATATGCTTTATTTTCTGGAAGTCATGGTCTCTAAAGGCCATGGATTAATCTGGTAAATATGAGAGTTTGTCAGAGGGTGTTAGAAAGTCAAATAAAGCCCTTTTGCAGCATCTGCCTTGGCTGAAAGCCACACTTCTGGGGTTGACATAAAGGGTTTGGCCATCTATGCACAGGGTCAGGGGGAGCTGACAATTGGGCATTCTTGGCATGGTTCAGAGCTGGATCCCAGAAGCCCTGTTGTGTACCATCTCTTCCACGCTGCACTCGAGCACTTAGCATTTCAGAGTGGTCCCGCCACATCTCTGGCTTGGCTGCGTGCTTCCTTTGAAGTTTTGTATCAGTTGTCTACAAATAAGACATGCCAGGGTGCCTGGGTGGCTCAGTCGGTTAAGCGTCCAACTTTGGCTTAGGTCATGATCTCATGGTTTGTGGGTTTGAGCCCCGCGTTGGGACTCTGTGTTGACAGCTCAGAGCCTGGAGCCTGTTTAGGATTCTGTGTCTCCCTCTCCCTCTCTACGCCTCCCCTGCTTTTATTCTGTCTCTATCTCAAAAATAAACGTTAAAATAAAATAAGTCATGCCTAGTGCCATCAAAGTTCCGAGATGAAGGACGTGATTCACTTATAAGAACACTGGAAGTTCAGGGCAATGTTAGGAAGAGATTCTGGTTTCATTTGTCTTCCTCCCACCTCTCCTTGATCCTCCTACCTCCAAATTCATGTAAAAAATACATGAAGGCCCCAGAGAGAATAATCAAAGTTCTGTCACACTTGGCACACTCTTTTCTGCTTTCCTTTAACAAGGAGGAAGAGGAAAGAAAGAAGCATTTGGATAAGAGCCCAGTAACCAACATCAGTTCAGACTTTCCTAGAGCGGTGGTACCTCCTGGATGTCCCTCTGGGTGGCAACACTAATACTAAGTATATTCATTGGAGCTTACTCTTGACTCTGCTATGCTGGGTTTTCTCATCTTGCCCTCATGAGTACTCCCTGGAGTTAGGGTATAAGAATTTCCATTTCACAGATGGGGAGAGCAGGGATGTTAAATGGTGCTTTCCCCAATTTTTCACCTCTAGGCACACATAGAAAGTGATAACACTTGAACTTCATCCTGAGGTAAGATGATAGAGCTGCTCAAGGTGAAGGTGATGGGCCTTAGTCTCCAGCTGTTGATGTACCGCCCAGCAGTGTGCTGAAGTGAGCAAGACCTCAGTACACCTCAACTTTTCCAAGACTGCAAGACTAGGAAGTCACAGATTGGAAGCCATGTTTGTCTGATTCTTGATTCCAGATTCCCTTTTACTTCCAAGTACTAGGTTCTCTGGAAGCATCTCAAACTAAAATAATTGTAACTTATTTTCTCCTTCCAGTTATCTTGCTGCCTGTCTCAGGTCAGGTTCCCAAGAAGCAGAGCCTATGACATCCTTGGGCAAGGTGGTTATTGAAGAATGACGTCAGGAGATGATGTGTAAAGGAATGGAGTTGAGGATCCTGGAAGGGAGGCAAAGATGTGGTTGAGCCTGATCACTGGGGGAGCTCTGGAGTATCACAGTGCCACAGAGCCCTTTGTGATCCAAGGACTCACCTTTTGAGTTCTATATCCAATAATCAATGGCTTTGATCTGCTTTGGGGTGAGAGTGTAATTTCCTGGCAAGGTGGCTCCCAGGGCTGAAGGGGATTTTCCGGAAATGGGCAGAGCTACAAGGGAAACTGCACTCATAGCAGCTGGAAGATAGGTGCACCACCCTGGTGAAGGGGATCTGAGCTGGGCACCAAGAGCCTCCATGACACGTCTCAGTCATCATACCGCCATTTGTCCAGCTGCCAATTGGCCCAGCAGCCCAAACTAGCAACCCAGACTCATCTGTGATACCTTTTTCTGTTACATTATGTCATTGCTCAAGTTCTCCTGAATCTGTATCAGAAATTCCTTTCAAACTTGTTCTCCTCTGGATGCTGCTGGAGTTTAGGCAACCACGATTTTCCTATTCATCCATTTTCCTTGAATCATTCCCAAGGGCTCATCACATCTCTTCCAGCATCCATTTTGTGCTCTGGCAATTTACCCAGCTGCCAGTTATCCTTTGTGTCTACTGATGTCATTTGGTGCCCTGGAAAGCATCGGCATCTTTCCAAAGCCCACAAGGGTAAAATGATTGTTTTTGTAGCATGACCAAAAATGCTTTTCACAAGTTGGCTCGATCTTACCCATCTATCTGTATCTCTCTCAATCTCCTAGGGCATTTCTGAGTCACACAGAGGTGCTCATCTCCCCCCAGACACGTGCTAAATTTTGTTGGATGAATTAATGAATAAAGAGTGATGGTTTTGTACAAAGGTTCACATTTCAGGTTAATATGGATAACTTGTCTATTTCTGAGGCCTGTCTGCAAACAGGAAACCACTCCTGGAATCTCTACTTTTATTCCAGTTTTGAAACATGTTACCATCAAATGGACTGCACTTTCCCATATGTTCCATTTCTTTTAACTTAAACTAATCCATGAGTGTCTTATCAGATTAAGGTTTATTTATGTGCTTGCTTTTAAAATACGAAACCGTTAGAGATTGTTCTATAATGGTCAGAATCTGGCCTATTTTGCAAATATTAAAAAAAATTTTGATGTTTATGTTCAAGAGTTGGGAGAGGGGCAGAGGGAGGGGCAGACACAGAATCTGAAGCAGGCTCCAGGCTCTGAGCTGTCAGCACAGAGCCTGACTTGGGACTCAAACCCATGATCAGTGAGATCATGACCTGAGCTGAACTTGGATGCTTAATTGACTGAGCCACCTAGGCACCCGAGATTCTGGCCTATTTTCAGTCTTCCCAGGCTCTGCTTCTACCCCACAATGAACTCATTTTGCTCAACTTATTTTGGGGATCCAAACTGGGGTATCAATGTCTAAAGTGAGAAGATATGGAGAAATCATCTATTTCTCAGGAGATGCTACTGGGATAGACAGGTAATAACAAAACAAAGAGCCAGGTATAACTATTTCCCTGCAGCTTTGGCCATGAGTGGGTGGCCTAGTTGAGGGACATAGGGTGTGATGGTGAGACAAAAGTGGGAGATGCTGCCCAAAGTTAAGTGTGGGTCCAGTGGCAAATGAGCCACATAAATGCAGCATTGCTTTGGAGTGGGCTGAAGGGTGACAGGTCTGAGTTAATAAGTCTGTAACCACAGACAGATGGACAAAGAGAACAGGTTTGTGGAGACCAAGGAGGGCATACCTTCACCTTGGGTTTAGGGAGATGTACAAACCTGGATTAGGTCAAATTGCACCTTTAAAAACATGTTTATTTATTTCGAGGCAGAGAGACAGAGCAGGTGCATGAGTGGGGGGAGGGGCAGAAGAAGGGGAGAGAATCCCAAGCAGGCTCAGTGCAGATCCTGATGTGAGGCTTGATCTCACAAATTGTGAAATCATGACCTGAGCAGAAACCAAGAGTCAGATGCTCAACCGACTGAGCTACCCAGGCACCCCTCTTTTTTTCAATGATCTTTTTCTCCTTATATCAACCTACTCTTTAGAAATATAATATGTTAATTTTTTTCATAAACAAAGATCATTTGTTTCTTTTTTCTGTGCATATAGCTGTAATGTTCATGGCAGTTTGGCTGTTGAATATGACCACAGAAATGTCTGGTAAAGCACAGGGCTGTGGTTTGGAACTCCACATCATACCAATGAGCTTTAATGGCCTTACTTTTAAACCATGCCCTGCAGCCTCTCCCCAAAACCAGCGGACCGTGCCCTAGATCTGCAGCTTTATTTTGCTTTCTTTCTCAGTATGTAGCTTTCAATAGTACTTTTGTATTCCTGTTTCTTTTCCAAGAAACAGTCTTTCTCCTCTCTCCCCAGGTAGAAATCAAACCCATCCTTCCATATCCCACGTAGGTGTCAGGCTCTCCAAAGTCCTCCCTGCTTATCTCACAATAAAGTGATTATTCTGGATTTATTACTTATTCTTCTTCTATGGCACTTCCTGCCTTATGTTGTTTGTTTGTAAATGTTCAATTTTTATTTTCAAGTAGATTAAAACTTCTAGAGGGCAGAGGTTACATCATAGCCCTCACAGAATTTAGGGAAACATCACACATACTCAGTGGATATTTGCTTTTTTGCTTGATGGGGTTGAATTAGAGTCTAGTTCCGATTTTCCATCTCCTAATTTACTTTCTTCACTATGTGAGAAACCAACAAATACAATTAATGACAGCATATTTTCATTGCAGGTCAGTTCTTTAGGAATGTTGGCTGGTGTCTGTCTGCATTGGGGATATTCCTTGGGGGCCAGGGGGGAAGTTTTTTTCTAACTGCCTCTCACTTTGCCAGGTCAGCCCTAAGCCTACATTGTGGCATTGGCACCTATTCAGCCTTCACAGCAGACACAAAGCTGGGGAAACATATTAGAGTCTGTGGTCCAGGGATTTTGGTTTCTAGTTCTTATTACACATTAATTAACTGTGACTTTGGAAGAGCTTGCTTGATATTCCTGGGCATCTGAATAGGTGGGTCACAGTAACCCATAGGACTGTAATAAGGAGTATGTGAGTTTAATGTGTGTGGGGGAAATCTTGAAGAAGAAAAAAACAAGAGTAATACCAGGTATTTTTTAGGATGTGAATGTGAGACACAGCAATTTCAAGTGCCTCAGACACAGTCAACATAGCAAGTGTGTTGCTATAAATCTTATTTATGGTTTGTAATTTTATTCATCCATCCATCCATCCATCCATCCATCCATCCATCCATCCATCTGTCCATCCATCTATCCATCCATCCATTCATCCATTTTTTCCTTTGTTGAATGTCTATAGTGTATCAGATATGATGTACCAAAATAAATAGATTCACTCCACCTATGGTGAGACTGGATGTCCCACCTGTGAAAGACTGGCTGGCATTCAGACAAGTGTTCATGGGCAATAGTACCCTCCCAGGCAAGTTACCCAAGTTTAGGATGAAATATGGTTCAGAAACTCGATTGGCCAGCGTACCAAGGAAGCTCTATGTCTCAGATGAGTTTTCCTTCACCAAGTGACTTCTATGTTATCCTCCAATGCTCATTGATTTACTTGTGATGTGGCAAGTCCTGGCTGGTGTAGCTCTCTCTTTACACATGCACCTGAGAGCCACGATGCTTGCTTGGTGACATGGAATCAGATCTAGGGGCTGGTTATAGGATTTGAGTGTTTAAGGGCATCTGGTATACACCTGATGTGACCTTCTCCACACAAGGTGGAACTCATTAAGATGGACTGGATTAAAAAAATAGACATTTATTTTGAAATAGTTTAAAATGCAAGAAATTCTAAAAGTCAGGGTTCATGTGTGCCCTTCATCCAGTTTTCCCTAACTGTAACATCATACATAATTATAGAACCTTTATAAAACTAGGAAATTAACATTGATATAACTATTAACCTCAACTGCACATTTTATTCACATTTAACCTGGACTGGATTTGTTTTAACAAATAGAAATAAGCTGCAAGCTCTGAGATTTGCCTGAAGTGTTATTAAAAAACAACAACAAAAAAGATTTGATGAGCATAATTGAAAGCAGTGACTGGAAAAAAAGAAGTCCGTTTCATCTACATCAATTATGATGCATGCAGAGTTTAATACATCAGTAATAATTATTTAAGTATGATTGGATTAAGTGCTACAGTGAAGAAGTAAAGATTTAACAACTATATATAATGGGGGGACCTCATCTAATCTAGGAGGAAAGTTCACTGTGGGAAAGTCATTTAGAGATCTCAGGATGAGTGTGACTTAACAATTGGGTAAAAGGAGTGTGAGGCAGTTCTTAGTTCAGAGCTTAGAGGATCACATGACAGTTTATCCCTGGACTCACCTATTTCCAAGCTTTTAGGGCTGATTCTGGTTACCTCTGCCACATAACAAATCACCCTACCATTAGTAGCATTGGTAGCCATTTTATCATATTTGTAGATTCTGTGGGTCAAGACTTTGGAGAGGGTATAGCAGGGAAGGCTTGTTTCTAATACATGATGTTTCAGACTTCAGATAGGAAGACACGTGGTGGTGACTGGATGCCTGGGGTCTGGAATGCTGTGAAGGACCATCCACTCATGGATGTGGTGTCTGGGATTGCCAACTGGAGTACCAATGGAGGTGTCTCTGTGGGCTTGGCTTCCTCACGGCCTGGCCAAGGTAGTCTGATATCTACTGGGGTGACTCAGAGCTCTGGGCATAAGGGTTACAATACGCAGGCAAAACTGCATTGTGTTTTCTGACTTAGCCTTGTAAGTCAGGCAGCATCATTTCTGATGCTGTTAGTTTTCACTGAGTGACAAGCCCATCCAGCTTCAAGAGGAGGGAGACATGGGCTCTCCTTCCAGTGAGACAGCCGACAAAGAATTTGTGACCATTTTTTAAAAATTGCCACATCACATTATCTTCACAAATAGGCCGTCTGAATGGTTTTCTTTAGATACGCGAATAGCCTTAAGTCTTACTGAGTAATTTGACGCATTAGCTTCTTGTGAAATGTTCATTGTTTAATTCTGAAGGCAGTCTTATCTCTAGGCTTTTAGAATCCCCTCCGTTATATCACCTATATGTCCCTCATATCAGGTATCACACTCTGTGCTGTTTTATCAGCTGTGCAACATTTGCCAGAGAAGAGGCAAACACTTTTTCCATTTTTAAAACAATTTCCTCTAAGATAAAGAAGTTGACAGTATCATAATATTCTGCTAAAGCAAGCATTCAACTGGGCTGCAGAAATGTATGACTTTGCCGTCAGTCATAATTTTAAAACTAAGTGTGAGATACACTTCTGAAATCTCAGCTGGGCTTCTGGACTCAAAGAGGAACATGGTATCAAACTGGAAAAAAAATTAATTGCTTTTGTGTTGTTGCTCCCTGCTGGTATGATTTATTTTAAATTCTGCTGAGCCCAGGGAGAAGGAGCTTTACTGTAATTCAGAAACTGACATATGCTGTTTTGCCCACATCTCTCACAGATACTCCAAATTCAGGGCAAAGGATGTTTCTGCTGTCTGAAAGACATTGGATATTGCAACATCTATTTCATCTGACATGACAAGAATCCAATTACTCCATATAAGTGAGTTTTATGAGCGACTGAAGTATACCCCCCTTTGAGTGCCAATGTGTTTTATAAAATGTTTAGTTTTTTTTTAGAATAAGATCTAACATATATTATACTCATTTCCTGGTTTTGTTGGAGGATGATGAACCTCCTCCTTTTGGTTTGTCTGAGACTTGCCCTGCGTTAGCACTGGAGGTATCCTTGGAAAAATCCTTCCTAGTCAGGATAAATTGGGAGAGGTGGCCATCCTACACTTAGATATGAACTTATTTCACTACTTTTTTAATTTAATTTTTATTTTTATTTTTTTTATATTTTTATTTATTTCTAGGAGAGAGAGAGAGACAGCGTGAGCAGGGGAGGGTCAGAGAGAGAGGGAGATACAGACTCTGAAATAGGCTCCAGGCTCTGAGCCGGCAGTCAGCACAGAGCCCGACGCAGGGCTCGAACCCATGAACCACGAGATCATGACCCAAGCGAAAGTCGGACGCTTAACCGACTAAGCCACCCAGGCACCCCTTCAGTACATTTTTTTAAAAAAATGCTTATTTAATTTTGAGACAGAGTGAGAGCACGAGCTGGGTAGAGGCAGACACAGAATCTGAAGCAGGCTCCAGGCTCTGAGCTGTCAGCACAGAGCGCGACGCGGGGCTCAAACCCGTGAGTGGTGAGATCATGACCTGAGTGGCAGTCAGAAGCTTAACCGACGGAGCCCCCCAGGCACCCCCAATATGTTCTTTAAAAAATAATGTTGGGGCGCCTGGGGGGCTCCGTCAGTTAAGCGTCCGACTTCGGCTCAGGTCATGATCTCACGGTTGGTGGGTTCGTGCCCCACTCAGGCTCTGTGCTAACAGCCAGCTCAGAGCCTGGAGCCTGCTTCGGATTCTGTCTCTCTGACCCTCTCCTGCTCTAGCTGTCTCTCTCTCTCTCTCAAAAATAAATAAAACATTAAAAAAATAATGTTGAATCAGCTACGTGATTCACGAATATGATTTCCTTTACAAAAATGAAAAATTACCAATAATTTTGAAATCCCCTCTGATTATCTTGCCATACCTGGTCTGCCCTTTCCTCCCCACTTCTTATGTACCAGGCACACAAGTGTGGCTTGGATGCTGCTTGTTGACCTGCGCTGGGTGCGGGGACCCAAGTGGAAATGGAGGTTGAGCGAGCAGACAGGCAGTGTGACAGAGTGGTTGATTCTGCACCCACCCAGCCTGGCCAGGCACCCTGGTGCTACACTGCTGGCTGCAGCACTAGAAAGAGCATCTTGCTTGTTGCTGGTAGCCAGCTTTGCTATGCACCGATCTGGTATAACCTCCAGTAGTTTTTAAGAGGATAGGTTCACTATTATCATCAGAGTTGTGCTGCATCTCCATGTATTAAATCTGGTCTTATTGAGGATACTTCCTAGGTTTGCTGATAGTCCTTCGAGGTGGAGACTCAGGGCTATCAAATTGTATTGGAAAGGCTCCTCTCCCATTGGAAAGGGTGAGAAGAGATAAGCATTTCTTCTGGTCAGGAACCACTGGGCATAGACTGACATCAGGAAACCAGTGATGCAGACTGGAATGGATGTTGTGACAGAGCCAGAGAAGTCAACATGAACCAATGGAAAAGGTGTCTGGTATTGACATCCTGGGCCTGCTTGTTCTCTGATTATCAAAAGAGTCAAGCCAATGCCTGAGACCCATGGTCTGGGTCCTACTAGAAGGTGATGAGTACAAGTCAAGGGCCTCTTCTTGGTCAAGAAAGCAAGGTCAGGAGGGAGGGAGGAAAGTGAAAAAAAAACACACACACACACAAAGTCTAGTAGACCCTTTCTTAGTAAGAGTTTGAACAAGTCACTTCCTTTCTCTGCTTCTTTAGACCCACTTCTGTAGTGAGAGTTAACAGCCCAGAACTTACCAGTCATTCCTGTCAATGAAAAGACTGGGAACCAGCTCTCCAGTGGTCCTTTGTTCTGGGCTCTGTGTTTGGTCACTGACTTACTGGCAAATTCTTTCAATAATTGAATGCATATTTGTCTCACTGGGTAGACTTTTACTTAGAATTATTGTTTGGGCACATGCAGTAAGTGGAGAAAAATGTAAGACACTCTTTCTTTGGTCATTAATAAAAGACCCTGAGGAAAAAGCCTAAGTAGCTTGTGTTAATCATTAAACTTTCCCTGAGGTCAGTTCTGAACTTTTACTTTGGCACATGTTTGGCCAGGACACAAACGAGTTAGGTGACTTACAGTCCAACATGAGTGAGTTACCTGCACGGTAGCTACGGGCTGGGCTCTAACCAGATAACGCGGCCATCGATGCTTGTCAGAGAGAAACAAGATCATTTAAAAAGGAAAGATAATTTCTCCCTTGAGTCACAACGGGACAGGAACAGAAAAGGTACCATTTGATTCAGAAATGTCTCTGTCCTCTCTTTTCTAGGTATTATACCTCTTGCCAATGTTGTGGTGAATAAAAGGAAATGGGCAATCTGTATTAGCAACCTTGCCATTCTGTCTCTGAGTTCCAAGGGAGGGGAGGCTTATAGGGAAGGGAGGTAAAGAGCAAGAGGAGGAATGAGAGCAGAGAGAGACAGGAGGTGAGTGCAGGCCTGACCCAATGCACACAGCTCTCCTTTGGTTGGAAATTCTCTGGTTAAAAGAATTAAGTGGAGGCTGAGTTTATCCTTAGGAAGAATTAGTGGATTAATCATGTTAAGAAAAAGTATACTTATTGATTCAATTGCTCTATTCTAGAGGAAATGATGCAGGTCTGAGCGTAGAATTTTAAGAAAACCAGCGTGTAAGTAAATATTTACTTGTATTGTTTCAAGCTGGGAGCAAGCATTAAAATGAAATTTTAAAATCATGCAGCCAGATTGAAAGTTGACTCTCCTGTGCTGAGGATATTCTGTAGAGTATAACAGGCAAGTCAGATTCTGTTCTTCGGATGGAGTAGCAAATACTCTTGGGCACCTTTCCCTATGCAGTAGATGTATTTCAGAAAATTTAATGTTTTAAAATCGAACCTTATTCCAAATAGATGTAAAAATGTAGAGAACTTTGCAACTTACAGAAAAACATGTTGAATCTACAGAGACATGACAAATCTCCTTTCATAAATGCAAGTGACTTCCATCCCTACTTCCTCTGCCAGGGACTTTAAGGCATATACTCAGATTGTCTGTTTTCTGAGCTCCTAGCATAGGGCCCCACGTATACTAGTAATGTAATAAATGTTTGTGGAATTTAATTAAATATAGATGATTTTATATATTGGATTGTCTTATTCAAGACATACCTATAAGATAATTTATTCTAAGTTTCATGCAGATATTCTTTTTTTCTGGAATTTTATTATGGTTTTTATATTTTCTGAAATGGTATAAGTATTTTTGTTAGTCTCAGTGTTTTCTTAAAAATAGAAATTAAATGTATAGTAATATATACATATATTTAATTCTATAAATACAAAATTCTATAAATTTTGTAACTTATTATTTAAAAAATTTTTATTTTAATTCTAGTATAGTTAGCATACAGTGTTATATTAGTTTCAGGTGTACAATATAGTGATTCACCAAATCTATATATTACTCAGTGCTCATCAAGATAAGCGTACTCTTAATCTCCATCACTGATTTCACCCATTCCTTCACCCATCTCCCCTCTGGTAATGATCAGTTTGTTCCCTATAGTCAAGAGTCTGTTTTTTGCTTTGCCTAATTTTTTTGCTTTTGTGCATTTGTTTTGTTTCTTAAATTCCACACATGAGTGAAATCATATGGTATTGTCTTTCCTTGACTGGCTTATTTTGCTTAGCATTATACTCTCTAGATCCATCCATGTTGTTACAAATGGCAAGATTTCATTCGTGTTTATGGTTGAGTAATATTCCATTGTATATGTGTATATACCACATCTTCTTTATCCATTCATCTATCAACACTTGGGCTGCTTCCCTATTTTAGCTGTTGTTAATAATGCTGCAGTAAACAAGTGGTTGGGAATAAAGCAAAAACAAACAAACAAACAAAAAATAATGCTGCAGTAAACATGGGGGTGCATATATCCTTTTGAATGAGTACTTTTGTATTCTTTGGGTAAATACCCAGGAGAATATTTTTTAGCTGTGAGAAATTTCATAGCTATTCTTTTTCAGAGAATTTTGTCTGTGCCCTCTGACTTGGGGGGTGCCCAGGAGGAATTCAGCAGCCTCCCCAGAGTAGGCATCAGGACATTATCCAAGGCATTTGGCTCTTTAGCTGAGCTTCCATAGATTCTGCCCATCTCACATGTGCGAAACCATTTCCTTCGGATTAGGTAAACCAGGCATAGAGTTTTTAAATATATATTCACCACTTAGAATGTACTAATTACTGTGCGGGACCTTTGCACAGAGACAGTTGTAGAAATAGAAGATCAGGCCCCTGGACCTCTTTGAGGAACAGATAATTTAAAAGAATAGGCATAGATGCACTATGTGGTCAGGTTGCCCGGTCAGGTCCGGGACATAAGGTTCAGAGAGGAAAGGGCAACAAGAACTAGAATTGCTGGATTGTGGAGGAGACCATTGAGATGACATGACCACTGGTTAACCAGAGCTGGACATGGACAGTTGGAGGCTCCTCACACTCTTCCCCATCCCTCTGTTTCCACAGCATGAGATGTTTTAGAGAAGACAGCCCTCTAAAGATATCCCTGAGATAGTGATGTGTTGTTGAGACTATCTGGACAGTATGTGTGACTGAGCTCAATTAAGCCCTCTATATGGACTTTGAAGATTCTGCAGGCAGGGGTGGAGATCTACCCCTCTTGAGGCTGCCCTAGACAAGCCTCGTATGTAGATTCCCTTGCTTCCTAAACCTGTTACCTCTCATCTCGAGTGGCCTGTCTCTTTCTTTGTTCTCTCCCTGCACTTTGAGTTATGGGGGCCGGTTTGCAAGGCTACCATCGGCCATCCAGCCAGGAGACCGAAGAAAAGAAAATGGCCTTGGGAAAGAGATATATGCAAGGGAGATCCTGGATTGACCAGCGACTTCTAAACGGGGAGGGGTGGTCTGTATGTTACATGCTTGTGGAGCACCATAGGAGTACAGGGACATCAGAAAACACCAGGACTAATGTGCCTGTTGGAGAAACTGAGTAGAGGACACTGTGGCAGAGAAAGAGAACGAATATCAGACAGCAGGCTGTCCTCTGTTGTTGATGGTTCAGCCAGACACGGATGCCAGCTACAGGCTGAAGCTCAGGTTAGAAAGTTGGAAGCAGAGCTGAGATTAGAGAAGATGTCCACCACTCTGTTGGCTCTGGGGCTGGCAGACAAGGTGGGAGAGCAGGATGAGGAGTCGGAGAACTTGGTGAGCTGTTTTTCAAAGCTAGAAAGGCACAGAACATCCTGGATTCAGACCCAGCACTTACAACAGGGACTGATTGGGATGCAAGGAGGTGGAATCCCTAGGGAAGTGAGTGCAAAGAGGAGAATGTTGAGGGGCATGCCATGAAATGGACCAAGGGCCCTGTGCCATCTCACCCCTAATACAAAGGAAAACAAAAGCACAGCAATGGCAACCCTTCCTGGCTGGGCAGCCCCCAGTTCAGGAAACATTCACCAGAGAATATACTGCCACTGAACTTACTGATACAGTTGCCGAAATCCAGCAAAAGGCCAGGGTATGTGTTTGGGCATGGTTGGTGTGGCTGTGGGGTGGACACAAGAATCCGTTTCTCTGACCAGGCCCAGGAAGCAGAGAAGATAACAACTTCACCTCATACTCTGCCCTCCAGCATGCCTACATGGTGCTCAGGGGTTCAAGGGACTCACTGCCTATAGATTGGATTATTCTAGCCTGCAGGGAGCCTTTGCCCAAAAAGGCGGATCTCCCAGGCACATAGGGCTGTGGAAATCTACAGAGGGGGTACAACAAATTCTTAGTGAGGTAGAAATGAGATAGGAAATCCATGCCCCAGTCTTTGAAGGCCCTGATCAGGCCACATTCACTGCCAAAATGAAAGCCCAGTTACTCTAGTGTGCCCTCACTCCTGGTATGGGATGCTGAGATCTACGCTGAGTCCAAGTGTGGGATAAGACATTTATAATGTTGGGCAAGCTCTTGCTGAGCTAGGTGTGACTTACAAATCCTGGGAATAGGTGTGGGCTGTGGGAAAGACCTGAGACAGAGAGGGAACTCAAAGAGCCAGAAAGTGGGACACCTGGGTGGCTCAGTTAGTTGAGCATCCAGCTTCAGCTCTGGTCATGATCTCACAGTTTGTGAGTTTGAACCCCGCATTGAACTCACTGCTGTCAGATTGTCAGTTCAGAGCCTACTTTGGATCTTCTGTCCCCCTCTCTCTGCTCCTCCCCAACCTGTGCTCTCCCCTACTGAAAAATAAAAAGCCAAAAACCTGTTCTAATTGGCTGTAAAAGTTCTGATCAAAGTAATGAGGATGCAATTGTGGTTTGACGTCCTTGACATCAGGACTCTGCCTGAAAAGATAGACGGGCAACCCAGTGCTGTGCTGATCAGCCTATGGAAAACCTTAAACCCGAACAACAGTTCAGACCAGCTCCATTTGCTCCTACCATCCTGTTGTGCCACCTTCTCTAGCAGAGGCCTCAGGGTTACAGTCCTATTTGGGGTGGGTCCTTCCACACCTTCCATATAGAATGAAGCCTGGGATTGACTTCAGGTGAGGGTCACTGAATGAGGTTGGAGGCCTTATGTGCAGTTCACTGTTCACTGGTCCCCCAGGAATTATCAAAATGTAGCTCTGATGGACACTGGAGCCAAGTGCACTCTAATGCATGGTAGTCCTCTGAAGTTTTCTGGCTCTCAGCACCATCAATGGTCAAAAAGGACAAACATATGTCAGGAAGGCCCCTTTGACACTACAAATTGGGCAATCTCCTCAATAAGAATACAAGGTTTTTATTTCTTCAATGCCAGAGAATATATTGGGCATCGATATCCTGCAAGGTCAAAGTCTGCAAACCTTAATCGGTGAATTCTGCCTCCAGGTTACAGTAATCAAACCAGTGCTGGGGAGAAAAACCAGCTGAAGATCAGGAGGTCCACCACCCCCTTGAAGCATGCTAAGTTTCAAACAATATTTATGTCAAACAATTGTTACATTGCTTGGGGGACACAAGGGAATAGGAAAACTATCCAAGAACTGCACTAAGTGGGCGTTATAGGCTCTGCTCTAAATGCTTTCAACAGCCAGGTATGGCCAGTAAAAAAATCAGATGGCTCATGGAGGATGATCATAGGGTCCCAAAGATTGATTAATGTAGTGCCCGTCCTTCATCCATATGGCTGTGCCCAACATTGCAGATCCCTTGGACACAGTCCTAGGAATGTACCATGGTATGGCTGACTAGCAAATGCCTTTTTCAGTATACCACTGGCTACTGAGTCACAAGATCAATTTTGCCTTCATGTAGGAGGGGCAAAATGGACAATCCAAGTGTTTCCCCAAGACTACCTACATGGCTCCACAGTATGTTACCAGATGGTAATGGGAGACCTGTCCCTGTTCTCCTTCCTCGTGTCAATGAAATGGGCCTATTGCATTGATGAGATATAATATTACATGTGAAGAGTAGTGCCTGCTGCAGGACACTTTGTAGGCTTTGCTGAAACATCTGTGTAGGAGAAGACGGGTGGTGAACCCACAGAAAATTCAAGGCCAAGGCACTGCCACATTTGGGAGTTGTTTAGTTGGATAAGATGCATGTCATCCCAGAAGCTATGACTGATAAGGTGCAAGCCCAATTAACCCCTGAAAATATGAAAGACATGCAAGCCTTTGTATGAACTTGGAGGTTTATTTTGCACCTGGTACTGTGCCCCCATCCCTTATACCGCTTACTAACGAAGGGCACATGTAGAACTGGGCATCAAAACAAGAAGCTGCCTTTGAGAAAGCAAAAATATTAGTAAAGCAGATTAAAGCTCTGGGCCTCTCCCAAGCAGGGCTACCATGTCTGTGACTCCACAAGGTATAGGCTGGGCACTGTAACAGAGACAGTCAAAGGACAGAGTATCTGTAGGATTCTAGTCCCAGCTCTAGAAGAGGGTAGAAACCCAATATGACCCCATAGAGCAACGGCTCCTAGCAGTAGGAGCCTGTTCCTCCTGGTTGAGGGTCTCATGAAGGAATAGCATATCATGGTAGAAACGTCTCTTCCCATCAAAAGGTATGTTAAAAATATGTCCCACTGACCCATTTCTGCCATGGCTCAAACCCCCACTTTGACTAAGTGGTATGCCCATTTGGAGCAGAAAGAGAGAGCCCACTGTCTCAAAAATGTGGGTCCTACTAGTCTATGTTGAGTATGTAGATCCTCCAGAGGCTCTCACCCCTCTTCCTATGGTAGCCCCTGGAGCCAGGGAAGCCGTAGAGAGGAAATGCGGGAAAATTCCTATCCATGCCTGCTATAGAGATGGGTCTAGTCAGGGCAACCTTCTATATGGACCACAGTTACCATTCAGACCAACACCAACTCCATCTAGATAGAAGAAAGAACAAACCTCAACAGCCAGTGGGCTGAACTCTGTGGTTTGGGTGGTGATGACTAATGCATCCTGCCTGTTAACCCTTTGCACTGACAGTTGAACTCCACTAAAGACATGAGCCCTGTGACTTAAATAATCGGAAACCAAAGCATAGATAACCATGAATAAGACCTTGAGGTCACATTCAGAAAATGTGGAAAGACATTTGGGTCCATCTGCAAGAGCATGAGAGTCCTCACTGTCTTCCATATCCCAGATACTAAGGCCCTGACACCCCATGACAATCTGGGAAGCTGATGCCTTAGCCCAGACACAAACCCTAGCAGCTGATCCATCGGTAGATAAAGCATATTGCGCACACATGAAAATAGGTCACCACAGCACTCAAATAAGATGGCATATTGCCAAGGATACCATATTGCCCCTGAAGTACTGTGACTTGGTTAATGCACTAAGAGCACGTTCTGTATATTCTAAACAGCATCCAGGGCCACTACCAGAGGAGTCTGCGGCCATCCACTGGACTGCCCAACTAGTGATGGATTGACAAATCGATTAAAATGGACCCTCTGAGTGATGGCTCAATGTCCTTTGTTTTATATGGACACTACATCTGATTTAACCCAAGTTATCCCTGTACTGTGCAAAACAGGCTGCCACGTTTAGGGGATTAGAGAAGCCAAGGACCATATATAGATACCCTTATTGAATGGATAGTGATAGGTGGTCACATTTTAAAAGTCATGATGTGGGGTGTCTGGGTGGCTCAGTCAGCTAGGTGTCCAACTTCAGCTCAGGTCATGACCTTATAGTTTGTGGGTCTGAGCTCCTCATTGGGCTTTGCATTGACAGCTCAGAGCCTGGAGCCTGCTTTGGATTCTGTGCCTCCCTCTCTCTCTGCCCCCCACCCCCCTCAAAAATTAATAACTAAACTTAACAAAAAATAAAAATAAAAAACAAAACTCAAAGGTCATGATGTAAAAGACTGGGCAAAACAACATGGCATTGAATGTAGGTTCCATCTCCCCTTAAAACCTGCAAGCAACAAGTTTGCCAGAAAGAAAAAATGTAATATGAAAGCAGCAGATTAAATTACTAACAAGTGAAGTAATTTGATTGGATGGGCTAAAATTCTCTCCCAGGCGTTAATATATTTGAATGAAGAATTAGTAGGGCCTGTTGCCCACCATTTACCAGACTGGGGACCCCTGGTGAGACACTCAAAATGGCAATGATACGGAAGTCATGAAAAACAGCCATTCCTCTGACTCTCCCTGTGGATCACTGTGCTATGCTGCTGGGAACACCAAGCCCCAGCATACCTGGGAAAGGCGTTATCTGCTGGAGTTGGCAGTGGGGTGTCCTGCCGGAATGTGTGAATCACTTCACATTCCTGGTAAAAGGGAACTGCTCAGGCTCCTCTGGGATCCAGCTGTCCTGCTGAGAGCAGGGCCTGTTGAAACGCACTATTCCTGAAACGGAATGTGCACCATTGAAGGAGAAGGAGAAAGTGAAGGTCCTGGTCTGGCTTATCCTTCCCCTCGTCCATCTCCTCTCCCCTGCCTCCCCTGGCCCACATGTCTGGTGTGCACAGCCAGGTCTGGTTCCTAAAGCTGCCAACTCCCTCTCCTCAACGCCAGGTGGGCCTGTTCTGTTTTCCACTGGTACAATTTGGCCACCGTCTTTGGCCACCATCTTTGTCCCTCCGCTGGCCTGTAGGACATCATGGCACACCCAGAAGCTGTACTGCATTCACTCAGCAAGCCTTAAATGATAACAAGCAAAGTCTGTCCTTACCCAATACCCAAATGTCTCTAATCAGAAAAACTACCCTCTAAAAGAGGATGGGTTTGAACATTATTATTGCCTCGAAAGAGGCATCTGTGCCAGAATGCTGTCTGTTCATACCTGTGGAGTCTGCTGATTAAATCACAAGGACACAAGTGAATGCCCTGAGTGATTCTGATGAGGGAGCATAAGGCAAACAGGCCGCAACAGCACCACCACCCCCTGCCCCCCTGGCCTGTGGGCTATGTGTGATATTCCTTGGGCACTCCTGGCTGCCCAAAAAAATGAAAGGGGAAAAACACATGGTTCACGGATAGAGATCATAGTCCTGAAGGACCTGAGTTTCCATCAGCCCTCCATAGAGACGTGGAAAACAAAGGCAGAAGGAAATGGCAGCTAGAACTCAATTTCCTTATAACCTGCAGCTCATTGACAAATACTTGAGGCAGGCACCTTACGGTCTTAATGTTAATACTTTGCTAGAGGGAAAAACAATTTTGGCTTGACAACAGCTAGGCCTCCAGTATCCTGTGAGTCTTCTTTAGCATATGGAAATCTCACTAAAAACTTCCCCAGGACTTTACCTCCTCCAACCCCATCTATATAACCACTCTCTCCTCAGGGTCCCAGGGCAGCTTTTCCTGCCCACGGTCCTGTCCCCAGGCTTCAATAAATCACCTTTTTGCACTGTCACCTTTTTGCACCAAAGATGTCTTCAAGAATTCTTTCATGGAGTTGGCTCCAGACCCCATGAACCCCACTATAACCCCAAAAAACCTCATCAATTTGACCCCTAGCCTAGGAGACTCGGTAAATGAATGGTTTGGATCACGGGACTCTTGATAGGAAAAAATGTTACTTATATTGGAGATGATTATCTCAATCTATGTTTTCTTTTGCATGTGCCTAGAGTGTTGCTGTGGTATCTGCCTCCAAGTGCGCCAAATTGCTGTCAAATGAGCCACCTTGGTGCAGGTGAAAGCCTTTGATGACCACGCAGGGCACACTGCAGAAGACGGGGCAGGTGAGATTGCATACACGGGGTTGGGGGAGGGATCACCGAGAGGACATGACCTCCAGTTGACCCCAGAGCTGACCTGGAAGCTCCTTACTCCTCGCCCTGTCCTTGAAATGTACACTCTGCCCACTTTTCTCAGAGAGACCGCCAGGACACAGCCTTGAGAGAGCACTGTGGTGCTGAGACTTCCTGCCTGGTACATGTGCTTGAACCCTGTTGAGGGTAGACGTTTAAGATACAGGCAGGCAGGGGCACCTGGGTGGCTTACTCGGTTAAGCGTCCGACTTTCGCTTAGGTCATGATCTCGCGGTTCATGGGTTCGAGCCCCGCGTCGGGCTCTGTGCTGACTGCCAGCTCGGAGCCTGGAGCCTGTTTCGGAGTCTGTGTCTCCCTCTCTCTCTGACCCTCCCCTGCTCACGCTGTCTCTCTCTTTCCTAGAAATAAAAATATTAAAAAAAAAAATGCAGGCAGGTGCAGCCATTTACTCATCCTGAGGATGCCCAAGCCAAGCCTGTATGTAAGTTTCCTTGCTTGTTGAACCTGCTGCCTTCCAATCCGGAGTGGTCTGTTTGCCTCTTTCCTTGGTCTCTCGTTGCCGTCGGTAGAAGGGAACAGCATACGAACCCACATGGGGGACCTACCACGAAGGAGGCGGCTCCTGAGCTGGGCCATAAGGAAGGCCAGGGTTTCATTATGCCATGAGAGAGTTTGGGGAGTGCAGAAAGCCACCCGCAGGAGCCAAGAAGGGGGCTGACCTGACGTAAGGCGTGTCTGAGAGGTGGTGGGGGGAACTGTCTGGTGCAGTGAAGGGTTTGCTTTGGAGAGCCATGCCAGGGAAAGTTGGGAAGGTAAGTCCCCAGATCATGGCCCAACTGAAAAGTCAGAAACAGGGCTTTGCATTGGAAATAGGGAGTCCTTGAAAGGAAAACTAAAGTTTGTGGGGTGTCTCCTTTGTGCAGGGCCCTGTGTTAATATCTCTGTATAATACACCTCAGTTAATCTTGATAAAGATCCTGAAAAGTATTCTTAGGGTCATTTTAGGAGTAAAGGAGGTTTTGCATTGAATTAAAAGCATTGAGCAGAACAATGGCCCAATGAAGACAGTGTTTAAGGAAGGTAGGTCGGCTGAGCTGGGCCTGAGGAATGGGGTAGAGAGACCCTGAAATCATGGGGTCTAGTTTGGAGGCTCCAGCTTTTTTTCTTCTGTTTCTTTCCTCCCTTTCTCCTCTGCTGTGAGGACAAGATGTTTCCCCCAAATTTCCGTTAGTACCATTTTTCCAAGCCAGTACCATACTTAACATTTGCTTTGTTAAGCTTTTTACTTTTTTGTGTTGATTGGTTTCCTGGAGGACTGAGACCTTTTTTTTTTTTTAATGTCTATTTATTTTTGAGAGAGAAAGAGACAGAGCAAGCAGGGGAGGGGCAGAGAGAGAGGGAGGGAGACACAGAATCCAAAGCAGGCTCCAGGCTCCTGGCTATCAGCACAGCCTGACATGGGGCTCGAAGCCCCGAATGGTGAGATCATGACAAGAGATGAAGTCGGACGCTTAACCGACTAAGCCACCCAGGTGCCCCTGAGACTTTTTTAGAAACAAAACAACCTCCCCTACCCTCACACTATAACTACTGTTAACTCATATCTTGATACCTAGGATTTAATATTTTTTTGAAAAATTAAGCATTTGTTCCATAATGAGTTTATGAAAAAGGCTCTTGTCATTTACCCAGCTTAAACACGCATAAAATAAGTTGGTGGGAAAGGGGGAGGAGGTGGAATGGTAGTGATTTTATACAAGATTCTTAGATTACTCTTCTGAGCTTGGGAGGATAGTCGATTTGAAGACTAGAGGGCCATGTAGATATCACTTCCTTAATTTCCCAAGTTTGGGCTCCATAAAGTAGTAGTATGTAGGTAAAAAATGATAGTAATTTGTTTATTTTTTTTTATGAAGCACAAAAGCTACACTGCTCCACCAAAACTGAACATGCTTTTAAAGTCTGAGCAATTTTGAAAGGATTGATTCAAGCGGACAAGATGGCTGGCTGGCTGGTCTCTCTGACAAGTATTGGAATACTACTGGCAGGTGAGTAGGGTGTGTTTTGAAGGGATTATAGATCGAGCACGACAAGTTACCTTGAGAACTACTTTATTGATACTTAAAATTTTATTTGGGAGAAAGTCTTGAAGAGGCTGCTCTGGGTTTAAATTTTCTTTGCTTAGGGGCACTTGGGTGGCTCAGTCGGTTAAGCATCCAACTTTGGCTCAGGTCATGATCTCACAGTTTATGGATTCGAGTCCCGCGTCGGGCTCTGTGCTGACAGCTAGCTCAGAGCCTGGAGCCTGCTTCAGATCCTGTGTCTCCCTCTGACTCTCCCTTGCTCACATTGTCTGTTTGTCTGTCTCTCTCTCTCAGAAATATTTAAAAAATTTTTTTAAGTTTTCTTAAAATTTACTTTTTTTCTGTTTAGTAACTGAAGCTATATATTAAATAGCTATGCATATATATATTCAGATGTATATGAATTAATGGTCAATTGAGGTTGCTGTTCTAATCTAGAGCTTCTACCAATAACTTAGAACCTTCTTTTTAGAATTCTTTTTTGAGCTATATGATGTAATTCTTTTCAGATTTTATTGCTCTGTCTTCATAAAGAGAATAGTTTATCTTGTCTTAGCAGTTAATAACTACTTGTATTAAACTCTTTTCTCAAATCATGTCTCTAATTTTCTCTGAATTTTCTTATCTTTGGTATCTTTTTATGGTATCTATGATCTCTTTCATTCCTGTTTGGTCTGCTTTAGGGAGAAGTATCTAACACACTTTGGAGGGGGAAGCATGGGCTGACCTGGCAGGGACTGCCGTGGATAATGGTGTTGATGTGGCTGATTCCCCACCACCCCTGGCTGTGCATTATGCCCCCTACATAAATGTACATAGAAGCCCTGGGCTAACCAGAGTTAGCATGGCCTGGATTATCCTTTGACTTTTCTGATAAAAGAACTGAAACGTGTTCTGTAGATAGCACATTTCCTATCTAGGACCTCAATGAAGAGCTGACTGATTTTTGATGGATCCTTGAATTGGCTTTGCTTTGGCCAAGGCATGTCCAGGAGATTTTCAAAGATACGGGTTTGTCAGGCTCAGCCAATGGTCTCTATGGGAGAGCCCAACTGGCCTAGTATGTGTAGTCTACGGTATTATTTTCAAGGAAATTCCACACTGATCCATGCTTCAGCCTCTCTCTGAGCAGGCAAGGCAAAAATCTACAGAATTTTGTAACCATCTGGGAGTCATTCTGTCATATATTCAAAAGGAGGAAACTAGAGGATGGTATATTGAGACAGGAAGATTGAAATAGGAACCAAAACTTCTAGACATTTATCCTCTTCTCTGGGAAATGGATGTGTAAGAAATAAGTGATGACTAAAGTAGGACTACCTTGATTAAAGGATGGCAAAGAGACCAGAGATATTATGTGTTTAATTAGGAGCCAAACGTGTCCTTGAGGTCCTTTCCAAAGAAAGTAGGAATTCAGGATTATTCTGGTGAGCACTAGGTTTTTGGACGCCCAAGACGAGTGGATCAGTCAGAACTTTCCTTAAGATGAAAGTTTTGAAGGTGTGATCCCCAGACCAGAGCACCTGGTCACAGTTCTAAATTCTTGGGCCCGACCCTAAACCTGCTGAATCCGAAACTCTGGGGTGGGACCCAGCAACCTGTGCTTTACCAAGCCCTCCTGGTGATTCTGAGGATGTTAAATTTTGTTGTTATAACATTAGGGAAGCAGGTGTATTGAATCTGAACTTCAAAACCACTGTTTTTCTTCTTTACAGTGGCTTCCCTGAGTTTCCACATCGAGCCTGAAGAAGGTAGTCTTGCAGGGGGAACGTGGATCACAGTCATTTTTGATGGTAGGTTTGTGTGTTCTCAAATGCAAGTTTCTTATTTATTGGTATTAAGATTGCTAAATAATGAGTCTTTGGTTTTCTTCCTTGGCTAAGGACCGGTGTAAAAGAGGGCCTGCAGGCTGTTGGACCCACTGACTGACTTCTGTGATTCTACATGCTCACTTGCTGATGTCACAGAAACCGAACATATAATGTCACACCATTATATGCCCGTGTCCACCTTCTTGTCCCAAGCTGTCGGGATGGGACCCTAGGGACCCTAAATGAGATGATATGGAAGCGTGCAGCATAGTATTTAGCAATATGTTCCCCAGAATCTTAGTTATCTTCCTTGCAGATGATTCTTTATGTGGGAACTTCTTCTTCTTCTTTTTTTTTTTTTTTAATGTTTTATTTATATTGAGAGAGACTGCAAGCAAGAGAGGGGCAGAGAGAAATGGAGACAGAATCTGAAGCAGACTCCAAGTTCTGGGCTATTAGCACAGAGCCCCACGTGGGGCTGGATCTCACGGGCCGTGAGATTATGTAAGCTGAAGTCTGATGCTTGATTGAGCCACCCAGGTGGCTTAGTTTACCCACCTGTACCAGGGTAAAGAGTAATTTTTAGGGCTGAAAAAGTCCTCGACTTAAGTGGATGGACTTGAAGAGATAGAAATCTCTTTTTTATAAACTTGTAAATGAGAACATTCATTAACCTAGCAGTCATAAATGCATTTGGAAATGAGGAGTAGTAATTTAATCCTTAGGCAAGTTCAGTGTTTCACATGGCCCGTGTGTGGCCATGTTTTTATGTTCTCCTGTGTGGATTACAGCTCTGTTGAACCTGAAATTCCCCTTTCCCTTATGTGTAGGTTTGCACATGGAGCTCCTTTATCCCAGCAATGGCTCTCAGCTGGAGATCTACCTGGTGAACGTGGCTGTGCCTGCCCTACCTAGCATCCCTTGTGACGTGTCTCCTGTCTTCCTGGATTTGCCAGTGGTGATGTGCAGGACCAGGTACTCCTGTCAGGGTGTGAGAAGATCACACAGGTTGAGTGCTGTGGTTATCTCCGTAGTTTATGGCAGAGCAACTGTTGCTGTGACTGTGGTTAGCAGCTGCAGCTTTAAAGATGTTGCAGGTGAATACACTTCTTCAGAGTTCCTTATCAGCGCTCTAGGGCCTAAGGGAGGATGAGACTCCAAGGAAGAATTTTGAGAAAATTGAGATATTTATAAGAAGGGGTTGAATTGTATTTTCTTGTTGTTGGTAAGGAGCTCTATCACTATCAAGATTTCGATAAATCGTGCTGTTTTGCCATCTAAAGAACTTCTCTTTTGAGATCGGCATAATTGTAATGATCATGCATAAACCCAAAACCAGTTAGAAAGGAAGGCTGCTTTATTCCTCAGTGTATTTTTATTTTGGTGTGATTTGTACAGGATTCCAGGTAATCTATTGTCCTCTTTAAGGTTTTTTTTGTTTTTGTTTTTGTTTTTGCTTATGAAGCTTCTAGTTTATTTTTGCCCCACATCTTAGAGATGCTGCGTGAAAGTGGATCATTGGTTAAGACCAAAAAAAAAAAAAATCATTTCCTTTTGTTTTCTGTTCCCTCGTTTAGGAAGGCTCCCCATCGTCCATTTCTGTCTACAGAAATCCTAACCTGCGAATGTCCCCTCTTCCCTGAACATACAACTGAGTGTGATCTTTCCTCTCTTTGAAAGAGGGACAAATAGGGACTGAAATCCAGGTGATGGTTACAATAGCTTTGAGCAGGGAGCCCCGTTTGTAATTAACACAAAGTCATGGCAAACACGTTTGGCCTCAGTAAGTAATGTAATTAACACAAAGAGTGGCCTCAGTGGCCCTCTTCCTCAGCTCTATGTCTCTCATGACATTATGCTACTTCATGTCTCCGATTCATCCTAGAGTTAAGTGCCTTGAGAATAGGGGATGTGTTTAACGCCATCCTTGTAGTCCTTAGGATATTTAGCACAGTATCTTGTGAGAAGATGTTCACAGATGTCCATTGAACTGAACTTCCTTACAGCTCTGCTTTTGGTTTTTAAACTGGGTTTATATTTTCCTTAGGTTTTATGGTATACATGGGCATAGAATTCCTGCAAGAACTTGCCATTAAGTACATCAAAACTGAAGATCTAGCTCCTCAATCCCAACATACTAATTATTTTATTTTTTAAAAAATGTTTATTTTTGAGAAGGGGGGGGAGAGAGCGAGCGTGAGCGAGCAAACGCAAGCGAGCTGGGGAGGGGCAGAGGGAGAGGGAGGCAGAGAATCCAAAGCACACTCAGTGCTGATAGCAGAAAACCTGATGTGGGGCTGAACTCCCAACCCCATAAGCTGAAGTCTGACACTTAACCAACTGAGACTGAGCAATACTGATTAGTATGGGTGCCCCCATAGTAATGATTTTAAGATGCACCATTGATGTAAATAATTTTTTTTAGAGGAAAAGAAACACTGCGTCTTAGATATACTCATTGTTTAGAAAGTGAGTATCAAGTTCAGTCAACACTCGAATGTGAAAAAAACACATTTTATCATCAGTACTGTCATATTCATTACCATAAAGTTGTATCTGCTTTAATCAAAACAGGCATGTTAGCTCTAAATCAGTACTGTCCAGTCAAAACATCATGCAAGACACAAATGTAATTTAAAATTTTCTAGTAGCCACATTAGAAAGTCAAAAGAAACAAGTGAAATTAATTTTGATAATTTAACTCTACATATCCAGAATATTTCCTATGTAATCAGTAAACAAATTAATTATACACTTTATATATTTTTTGCACACCAAGTCTGCAAAGTCCGGTGTATATTTTATACTCCTAGCACATCTTGTTTGGGACTAGTCACACTTCAAGTGTTTAGTAACCAGCTATGGCATTGGATGGTGCAGATTTAAACATTTAAGGTCATACTGAAGGTTTTGGTGAGAAGGTTCGGAGGTGCTGCACTTCTTAATGCTAGCTCCTTATCATGCCCTCTCTTACAAAAATCAACCTGAATGGCAACATCAAAGAGACAGAAATCACTGTGATAAAGAGGAGAGATGGTCTAGGACTTTCTTAATGGATATATGAAGTGTTCATGGGCTGTTTGAGTATTAGGAAGTCAAGAGGTTTTTTTTTTTTTGGCAACATGTGAAATTAATTCCTTTTATCAGAAAGAGCCTAGGATTCAAGCTCTGCTTTGCTCCTGACTTATGGTGTTCACACAGATAAATATCTTAATCTATTTTGAACTGTCAAAAAAATTTTTAATGGAAGCTAGGATTAGATTATCAATATCCCTTCCAAGTCTTAAAGTCCTATGAATTTATGATTCTGACAAATAAGACAGACTTTTCTTTTTTTGAATTTTAAGGACTTTCAGTAAAACAATTACAACATTTTGCTGAAGGATCCAATCTTTAAAGTCTAGTGGGTGAGTGGATCTAGAAGGCAAATAGTGAGACGGAGGAATCCTTGGTTAGTGCTGTTTCGCAGGGGCAGGGAGGAAATTTGAAGTGGTCAGGTGGGGCGGCTGGCTTTGGTAATTCAGTCTTTGATTCTCAAGGACGTCCACTTTCTGTCCTCAGATCTCTGATGTCGGAAGCACATGAGGGGCTGTACTACGTGGAGGTGCACTCTGGGGGACAGGTGGTAGGCAGCCCAAGTCCAGGACCCTGGGATGGCCGTACTTTCCAGGTGGGTTCTAAGGATAGAGGAATGCGTGTTTGCTGAGCCTGAGGATGTGTTTGTGCTATCGACAGGCATGTTATAAATCAGTCAGTCTGCTTCGTCAGGGTAAGAAGGAAGGTGGATGATGGTTGTAGTGGAGTTTCTGAGTCTGTACCAATGTAAGTTAAGTATTGAACATTTGTATGTCAGGCTCTTTGCTTTATGTACATTAATTTGATGTTCACAACAATTATATGGGGTAGCTATTATCCTGGTTTTACAGATGAGTGACTTGAGGCTCAGGGAAACAAAATAATTTGTCCATCTCATCCATAATTTGGCTGTGTCATCTAGGTAGTAAATGGCAGAACTAGGAATTTTCAAATATTTTTAATTTTTTATTGACATACAATGTCCTATTTCAGTTGTATATCATCGTGATATTTTTATACATAACAAAATAATCCCCATGATAAGTCTAGGTTAGAATCTGTCATCATACAGAGTTATTACAATATTATTGACTGTATTCCCTCTGCTGGCAGGAATGTAAATTGGTGCAGCCACTAGGGAAAACAGTAAGCAGGTTTCTCAAAAAAATTAAAAATAGAAATATCCAGCAATTTCCCTTCTGGATAATTATGTGATGAAAATACAAACACTGATTTGAAGAGATAAATGCACCTTTATGTTTATTATCTACAATAGCCAAGATATGAAAGCAGACCAGATGTCCATCAGTAGATGAATGGACAAAGAAGATGGGGTGTGTATATCTATAGATATGGATAATTGTATGATGGAATGTTACTCAGCCATAAACTCTTACCATTTGCAACAACATGGACAGAACTTGAGGGTCTTGTGCTAAGTGAAATAAGTCGAGAAAGACTAACACTGTATTAATTTCACTTAAATGTGGCATCGAAAAGAACTAGGATTTGAACATGCATTGGGCTCTAAATCCTCACCTAAACTGAAGACCATAGATGAGCTACAAAGATGATCATCATGAGTCAATGTTTCATTTTATAGCAGCAATTCTCCTGAGTCTTGGTAGGATGAAGGGATTGAGGATCCAAGTTCTACCTCCTCCTCTGCTTTGTGCTGTATTTCTGCTACTCTTTCCAACCAGAGTTTGAAAGGGCATTTGCTGATTGCATTCTCCTTCAAGCTCAGAGCCAAAAGGAAGAAGATACAGGGAGAGTTGATGAGCTAATGCCTAACTTATTTTGGAGAAGCAATATGCATGCTCGGTCTTAATTTTATGTTTGGTTCAGCCTATCGTCCATTTCAGGTTAGTTTTCTAATCTAACACTAATCTCTCAAAGGGAAGGTCCTAGACTTTTCATAAAAAGCTGAGGTTTGACAGTGCTCTTTGTGATGGTTGTACTTCCCATAGGGTGCCTCTGTTGAAGCGCTGTTCATAACAGTATTAGTCATTAGTGCTCTTTTTAGAGTAAGACTTCATCCCCTAAAATCATCCCTGTTACGATCCACTCTTTACATAGGCAGTCCACTTACAAATTTGGAATTTTCTGTCAGTTCACATTTAACAACTTGTTTCTCACTTCAAGAGAAGCTTGTTTTCTGGAATTTTGCTTCTGCACATATGCGGCGGAAAGAAAAAAATCATTCTTCTTAAGACCCACACCACTACCTCTACACTGTCTCTGTAGATGGAACGCAGATGGATGGCCGGGCACCCTCCCTAACCACCATGCTGTTTTTGGTTTTGATGTTCCTTTCACCCCAGATAGTAGTTTTCCTACTTATTAAAGATCGGAAAGGAGAGCAAGGGGAGAGAAGAGAAGCACTTCCGAAAATTGCACATTAAAGAAAACAAGTCCTCGAGTGCTTCGCCTAGCTTGGCGAGTTGATGAAAAATCACCAGGGGACGCAGTTAATGAGAGGCATTCCAAGCTAAATAAAATGCGGTGTGTGTCTTTGTTTTGGGGCTGGGGGAACTATGAGTATTAAAAATTAATTCCATCTCGCCAGTCCACTTCAAAGAGCCTGCTGCAGGTGCTGACAAGTTTGAACAACTCACAGAAGGTTCATCAAGCAGCTGGTGGCTGTGGCTTCACTATCCTAAACTGCTGTGTTTCCTCTCCCCCATCTTGCTGCCGCTGACCTCACTCGGGCTCAGGGATCAGCATGCGGGAAGCTTGATTTGGAAGCTTATTAATTTTTCACTTTGTCATGTCTCCAGCGTGGTGGGTAGATGGAGCCTGTTTTCCTTAGAAATGTACCATTTTTATGTCCTGTCGGCTCAGAGGGAATCACAAGTGAAGCTCTTTCTGAGGTTTAACTCTCAGCCACCCCACCATGTTGAGGAATGGGAGGGAGTGATCAAGGAGTCACTCTATTTCCCCCCTCCCCTGTCCCCGCTGCCACACTTCTGGTGGAAAGCTTATAGACTGAGTAATAGATCTTACTTTTTAAGCTGGAAATCCAGAGGCACATACCCTTATTTGGTCTGGACTCGACTGTAACTTTTGCCTCTGTTTTTAATGTCTGAGAATGGGCAGTGACCACTGCTCAACCTCATGAGGCTCCTAGGATGTATTTCCAATAGCAATGACAATAGTGTGAAGAGCACCCCAGTGAGGGGTGAAGGCCGGGGTATAGTAAGAGGTTGGGAGGCCAGGGTGAGGAGTACATGTTTGGCAGGTGCATGTGGATTGCATTAATCCTTATTTGGAGAGATAAGTGCCAGCTCCTAGTTGGTGAGGTCATTGCATTCTTACTTTGACCTCCTGACTATATGTACTTTCTGTGACCTGTTCTCTACCCCTTTCCTTTAGAAAGGAGGAAACCAGCCTTGATGGCAGGCTGTGTAGCTATGTGGATCAATACATAAAACTGACACTTGCCGAACCACCATCAGCTTCACTGAAATGTCTGTTGGTTCTCTCTTCTGATTCGGGCTGTTGATTAACAATGGAGTTATTCTTTGGTGATATTCTGCCTGGGAAGGTGGACTCCTGGGATGTTGGAAGCAGACCAAGCTAAACAATTTGCTTTCACTTGATTTCTGAGTGAGAAGCAGTGTAGTTTATGGGGGAATGAAGGCTGTCTAGGCATCTAGAGGAAGTTGAAAGTGAGGGTATCAGGAGGGGGGAAACCAAGTCTTTTCCCGAAATGTCATTAGCTCATGGGTCAAACCTTGGCCTGGTCAGTTTATCCTTATGCTTCTCTGTTCACACTGGGCCTGACTATGAAATGCACTGGTCTTTGACTAACTCAGATGCCTATAGGTGAGATGGAACTGCTGGAATTATCTTTTTCTCTCCTCTACTTCCAGGTACCATATCAATCATCTCCGATGCGGCCACTCTATTCATTCACAAAAATTTGAGTGTCTTCTATATACCATGCTATGCACAAGAATATAACCATGATTGAGTAAAGCACTGTACCTGCCTTTCTAGAGGTTGTAAATAGCAGAGAATATGCTTTGGAAGAAGGGACATAGAAAGATGATTTGGAGGGCCATGACCAGGCTTTGATAGGCCCCCACCTCTTCATCAGGGCTATCTTTCTCCTTCTCAAAGAGTAATATTGCTTCCCGTGCCTTTAATCATTTGAATCCTTTTTTCTCCCAATAGGCACCATCCATTTTCTCAAACACCTCACTTGTGTGCCTACCCAACTTCCAGTTTTTTGTAGCTTGGTCGTTCCTACCAAGGTGTTGACTGATAATTTAAGTTACAATCCTTTCAATTTAAGTAAGCAATTTTTTTGCCCAGAAAAGTTGTAAAAATCTTTCAAGCTTCCAAGATACCAAGTTACAATAATGGAATTCTAAAGGTGGCCTATCTACCTGTCTTTATGGTGAAAAGTGGTCCTGGGTACGGCAGGTAGGCTGGTGGAAACAGACTTGCCAAAGTTTGGGCAATAACATTCCCTTAGCTTTCTTGGTGGAGAAACCATAATAATACACTAACTCTGCTTCACACATCTAATATGGGGATAAAAAAAATAGATGTAAATTGATTTGAGGAAGTTTAACCATTTACCACCTTTGACTAGTGTTCGATGAGGAATGACTTTTGCTTCTTGTCTGTGGTTGTGATGTTCTAATGTAAGGCTCCCTTATGATGACCTTTCCTGAACAGTTTTCCAGGTCACAGACACCCATTGTTTACCAAGTTACACCACCGAGTGGAGTGCCAGGTAAGAACTCTCATATTAAAATAGGAATAACTATGGATCCCTTTGCCAAAGCTATTGAAAACTCTTCTACCCAGGAGTGTGCTCTCTATAAATGGGAACACTGAACTTCTCTGATGCTGGTTTGAAAATAAATGTCAACTTCTGGATTATTTTTAATCTGATTTGGTTTCAACCAGGGGCACTTTTCCTCTGTGACTTCACTGATCACAAAAAGAATCCAGACACAAAAAGGAAAGAGGGCAGCAAAACCAAACCAGTTACTGCCAGAGCATGGAAGAAAATAGAAACCATCATTGTTAATTTTACAATCATCTGCATAATAGTGAATCTTTATTGAACTTTACTGCGATCCAGGCTCTGTTCTAAGCTTTTGGTATATACTATCTTACTAGATCCTCACAAGAACCTGATGATGTAGGGACTATTCTTCTCATTTACAGATGAGGACATGAGATATCAAAAGGTTAAGTAACTTGCTTAAAGTCAGCTATTAAGTGTACAGCCAGGATTTGCTCCCAGACAGGCAGAATCCAGAGTGGACAGGTGTACCCAATATTTTGTTCTGCATTGAATGGTGTTGCATACCACATGCAAGCAAGCCATCAACCCTGATCCTTAAGCTGGGGGTTTGTTTGTGAGTTAGAGGGCACACGGGCATGCAAAGGCCCAGGGAGAGAAGTAAAGGAGAGAGAGATGGCTGAGATTGACATAAAAGAGGGGATTGCAGCTAAGAAATAGATTCAAGAATTGCTAAGCTTGCCTTACAACTAAGTAGTAAACACAGCTAGGATTATATATAATTCTCTGTCTGATTCTTGGCAAATTCCTAGGTCTACTTTAGATTTTCCCTTTGTTCAGGGTTTCCAGATGGTGTAATTATAGGAATACAAATTGCTAAATGTTTATATGTAGTTGTATCTAAATGCATAAACTCCTCTAGTTTTGAATGGCTTGACTGCTCAAGAATGTCAAAATGAATATGAGTTGCTGAAAAGTATTCGTACGTGTGTGTGTGTGTGTGTGTGTGTGTGTGTGTGTGTGTGGAACTCCTATCTTGAAGAATGTGATTCCAGCATGATTTTTTTAATGCAGGTTATTCAGAGATCTGTTCCTTTCCATTTGTCTGAATAATCAAGACATGATCATGTTTTATTAAAAAGAAAATATGGTCCAAAAATCACATGCAGACGTTTGGGTCCCTGCTGCTCTGGTGTCAGAAAGCTCTTGTTAAGAAGGCAGAAGTCTGCAGGGTGAGGGATGAGGAGGGAGCCTGCCATGAGAGGTGTGAAGTGGGTGGTTGGCTCACCCGGATCTGTCAGGCTCGTTTCTCCCACCCAGTCCGAGAGCTTCACACTGTGTCTTCCACCTTCCGGGGAAACGGTTGGTGGCTGGCCTTGTTGCAGCGGTCCCTCTGGGCAGGATCAATACGGCAGCATCTTTGAAATGACTTTCCAGACAATTACTCTCATTTCATTTGGGAAGTCTGCCCAGAGTAGCAGCCAGGGAGATGGGGGAGGTGGTGGGGACCGGAGAGCTGACGTTCCCTTAGCAATTGAATTTCTACATGTGGTTAACAGTCCTCCACTGTGACGGAGAATCACCGAAATCACCTGGCACCATGGGCTGGCTTAGCCATTTCTCAGCCTCTATTGCACTTCTTTGTTTAAAAACCAGACTACAACTCACAGAATTCCCTATTTCTAGAATTTATTACCCATTTTTAAAATTGTGCCCAACAAAGCTAGAAGTCATACCTATCAAAGCCAGGAAATTAATACTTTAGCTCTATTAAAATGAAGGGAAATTATTTTGCCAGTTGTTAATAGTAACAAAGAGTCTAGGCTTTCTCCATTTCTATGACCTTTGTCTAAGGCATTAGGTTCCTTATCCTTCTACCCATTCACCTGTACAGTGGTTCTCCTACTTTCTGGAAGGTTCCTATGGTTTCAGTGCCTGTCAGTCATCCAATGACCACAGATAAAAGTCATCTTGTATTAATAAAGCATGCACAGCATGAAGGGAACAACTTGGTAATGTTCTTTTGTGACTTTAAATGTGGCCATGAAGAGATTCAAAGTCTTCCTCCTTCAGTGACTTCATGAGCCCCTTAAGTGCTCTTTTCTTTTCCATCTTTGAGGTTTTACTTCACTAACGAAAACTGCTCTCATCTCTTAACACTGTTTATGATGCTACAAGAGGACACTGTATATGGCTAACTTCCTAATTATTGGGAAGGCACACATTTCCAGGTTGTGGGGTTGTTTGGTGAAATTGAACTATATCACTTTACTACAGTGTGCTTGCTTAACACTTTGCCTCATGTGGTTCTACAGAACTGAATTTAGGTGTTTTCAACTATGGAAGAAATCATCTCATGTAGCATCCGGCAGGGGCCCCCAAACTTTTTGAGAAAGACTTACATCACCAATTATGAGCAGATTGAGTAGGGACAGTACCAAGAGTGCATGTTGCAGAGAGAGGGATTGCTGATGCCTGCACTTCCTCTTGAAGTTGAACTCAAAAGAGGGGTTTTAGGTAAACACTTGTTACCTAGTGGTAATCCCTGTGAGTCACATAGAGGAGCCTCTGCAGTAGAAGTCATCCATTTGTCAGTGGGCAAGGCTGACACCCACTGTTTGCAGATCCCCAATTTGCCCTCCCTTTGAACATGAGCATATTTTTTGAATGAATGAGATGTGCACTTGACCATCCTTTAAGCCATAATTCTATTCTATCTCATGCCTTCCTTAGTTCCCATCCATTTAGGTCATCCTTGACATTTATCTTTTGTCCTCTGACACATGGAAAAAAGTTTAATAACCCTGAAACCCATCCAGATCATCTGACCTGAATCTCCTCGGTTTTCCATATTAGCAAGTGTCCAGGGGAAAGTCTCATGAAATGCAGAACACTTTGTTCTTTTTTTTAAAGTTTTTAATTTATTTTTGAGAGAAAGAGAGACCGCGTGAGCAGGGGAGGGTCAGAGAGAGAGAGAGGGAGACACAGAATCTGAAGCAGGCTCCAGGCTCTGAGCTAGCACATAGCCCGAAGTGGGGCTCGAACCCATGAACCGTAAGATCATGACTTGAGCCGAAGTTGGACGCTTAACCAACTGAGCCACCCAGGCGCCCCCAGAACACTTTGTTCTTAAATCCCATGTTCAGTGATGGTCTACACACAGCCAAGATGGTAAAACAAGTCAGTGTATGGAAACGGGCCCTTCCTCCTGAAAGCCTCATACTTCATAGAACAGGGAAGAACCTGTTCTTCTGTGCTCGCTGCATAGCTGATTAACTCTGGGGTTTCAATAATTATTTTAGGCTCTCTAATATGTAACACTGATCACTGGGTCATACATGGGGCTCCTTTCCTGTTGCACGGTTTGTAAGAAAGCATTAATATTCTGAGTCATGACCAGTTTGGCTGTATTAAATAGATGGCACCAAACAGAAATCATTTGTTATAATTTACAGATTGAGCTAAGTGTATTACATTTCACAAATCTTCTTAAAACAGGAGAACTGATACATGTGTATGGCTGGATTATCACTGGAACATCAGAAACCTTTGATTTCGATGCAGAGTACATTGATAGGTAAGCATGTGTTAGTTGCTGTGTTCAACTAGTTACAGATATGCTGGATTGCTTCTGGAGACCAGCTTCCCCAATAGCAATAAATTGTGAGCAGTTGGCACAGAATTCCTGTTTTCCTCTTTGCAGTTTATGGTCCCTGGTGAGTTGGGCTTCAGCAAACTTTGTTAATGTAATTGCAACTGGTCGATTAAGTTGGTCCATTTATTTACTGACAACTAGTCACTCTGGGCTCAGCGTGAATTGTGCTGTAACTGCATTTGTGGGTTTTCTTTTTTGATTCTTCCCTGTCTCTTCCTTGGTTCTCAGGCTGAAATAATTTTTTTTTTTAATAAAATGATGTGTGAACCCCAAAGACCATTATAACTTCCTTGTTGGGTTGGTATCCATTTGCACCTTTAGGAATTCTGTTAGTGTGATCAGAGGAAAATGTGGGAGAAGGTACTGAGACCCATGGAGTTTTATTCTTTTCTGGGAATGATGAGGATGGCCAATGTGACTTTCTTCACCAGAGACTTTAAAATGAAAAGTGGTACTATTAAGTCATGTGTGCTAGGGAGGGAGGGGAATAAGAAGGGGTGTGTTGAAGTTGTGTCTGGGGGAAGCGTTAGGCAACTGGGATTTTGCAATCTCTGGAGTAGTTATAGCCAGGATTGATAAGGTAGAAGAAACCTAGTCTTACTATAGCTGAGTGGATTCTATATACTTGTGTCTAGTTTTCCTTGTACTCCTAGAAAGGGTGAGGGTATCATCCTCTGTTCTGTCCCATCTCAGTGATTCTGCCTAGCTGAAGAGAACGTGATCTGGCTACTCTCCAGATCTATATTTCTGGCATTAAGTAGTGGTCCACTCTTCTTGAAAGGAAATGACTCTGTGGAGGATAGGAGCCACAAGTGCATCCTTAACAATATGCCACATTCACTGCTTGGTCCCCTGTCAGCCCTGGTCAGGGATACAGCATTTGAAAGGAGGAATGAAGGCATCAACTCCACAGTAGCTCTGGGTAGTCTCAATACAGCCAATGTGGATATGATGAAGATTTGTGGGGGAAAGGGAAACGCTCTTTCTGCAGAGTGAAAGTGCGGCCCATGGAACAGTGCTATGCACACTTACCTTCAGACTGAGAGTTGATTCAACATCTTCTTAGGGGACAAGCTTTGGCCACCTGCAGTGATGCCCCATAATTACAGAGAAGAAGGCTCATAACAGTGTTCCTCTGAGTTTTGCCAGGAATTTTTACTGGGAGTCTTCCACTACTGTCTCTGGTCTTTTTTCTCTTATTTTTTATCCAGCCCGTTGATTTTGGAAGCTCAAGGAGACCAGCGGGCCACAGCCTGCTCTCTTGTAAACAGGCAGACAGGAAGCCGGTGAGTGTCTTTTCTGCCTACATATGTGCTTTTAGGTTCTTCCACGTGGGTTTCACACGCACACACACTTGTGTTTTTTTAGAGAGAGAGTGTGAGAACACGAGCAGGGGAGGGGTAACGGGAGAAGGAGTGAGAGAATCTTATTCAGGCTCCACACCTAGTGCAAAGCCCTACTCAGGGCTCCATCTCCCCAGCTGTGAGATCATGACCTGAGCCCAAATCGGGAGTCAGATGCTTAACCGACAGAGCCACTCAGGTGCTTCATACACCCACACACACATAGTTTCTAAAATATAGATCACCCATAAGTCCTGACTGCCTTATCTTTAGACTTACTGGAAGATGGATGGTAATTGATTCAAAATGGGAACTGAAGTGGATTCTGAAACCTTTCTTGAAAACAAATAGCTAATACTAAGTGCGCATTATGGGCTAGACCCTGCTCTGACACTCTACATTTAAGTGACTCAGTATCCTTGTGAGTACATATGGTTATTAGTCCCACTTTATAGACGAGGAAACGGAGGCACAGCGCCACAGAGAGATCAAATATTTTGTCCAAGGCCTTGCAAAGAGGAAGTGGCAGAACTGGAATGAGTGCCTGGGCTGACTAGCCAGCCTCCAAGTTTATGCTCTTTTTTTTTTTTTTTTTAACTTTTTTATTTGTTTTTAAGAGGGAGAAACAGTGCGAGTGGGGAGGGGCAGAGAGAGAGGCAGACACAGAATCTGAAGCAGGCTCCAGGCTCTGAGCTGTCAGCACAGAGCTGGATACAGGGCTCAAACTCAAGAATCACAAGATCATTACCTGGGCCAAAGCTGGATGCTTAACTGAGCCACCTTGGTGCCCCCCAATGACAATTTTTAACATGAGTGTCTACATTCTTATAGTTTAGCTAATCAACATTTTGCTGGATTTTCACCTCCATCTGGACTGAGTAGATTAACCTTCTCTTGAGGTCATTACAAGTATTATACTCTGTGGCTTAGTTTTTTAGGACTGGCATTTTGTAGAGCCAAATTCTATAATGTGGTTTCTTCCTGCTGTCTTTAGTTTGTTTGCTCAGGGTTGTATTTTTTTTTTTTTTTTTTGTGGGGGGTGGGGGGTTTATACTTGATAATAGATTTTTTTCTTTCTTTTTTAAAAGAATTTAATCATTTTTTAATGTTTATTTTTGAGAGAGAGAGAAAAACACAATGCAAGCAAGGAAGGGGGAGAGAGAGAGGGAGACACAGAATCCAAAGCAGGCTCCAGGCTCCAAGCTGTCTGCACAGACCCTGATGTGGGGCTGGAACTCACGAGCTATGAGATCATGACCTGAGACAAAGTTGGACACTTAACCTACTGAGTCACCCAGAAGCCCCAATGATAGTTTTGTTTTCTTTTTTTAAGAATTTTGCTGTCCTTGTTGTAAAGGTTTTGGAAGGAATGGAGAGGTCTGAAAAGAGGTTAGGAGCAAGTTAAATTTCATCTCCCACACTGCATGCTTGACTGATAGCATACCTCTCAAAGAGAACTCCAGTTAGTACTATTCTAGTATTTGCTCGCATGAAGTCCTTATGCCTTTAGTATTCACCAGCTCCTGCTGGCCAACTGACCTTTTGTTTTTTACTTTCCTGGCTAAAGAGTCAGAACTTCTGAACTGAGTTGTCTGGTAATTCTCACCTCAGGTTTTGGTTCTCCTTCTAGCTATCCTCTGCAAGAAAACCATGGTCTTGGGACCCTGCAGTGCCGTGTGGAAGGCGACTACATTGGTCTGTTCAAGAATGGCATAAGTTTAAAGTCTTCTCTGTTTCTGTATCAGAAAAATACTATTTCAAGAATGCTTCTCACAAGCATGAAAATAGTAACTACCATGTATTGAGAACTTCTTCAAAGGTGATATGGAACAATTTAAGTAGAAACTAATTTAATCCTCACAATAAGTGAATTGGTGAGGTTGGTAGAATTACTTTCGCTTAATAGGTGAGAAAAATAACAGCTGGTAACTGGTAGAGCCAGACTTACTATGTTTAGTCTAACTGTAAGCCTGCTGTAAATCTTACCTGCTTTGTGCTATTACATCTATTCTTTATTGTTGGAAGTCAACACTGATGGTACTAACTCTGGGAGGTGCTTATTTGGGTCACTGTTAATGAAATTACAGGTTGGGACAGTCACTTGGTGACATCTGGAGTCCTTGGGTTTATGGTAGCAGTGGCCTAGCCCAGGTGATACATGCAGACTCCTGTGTTAATGTCTGTTTCATTTTGTTACAGGCTCCCAGAATGTTAGTTTCTCAGTATTTAACAAAGGAAAGTAAGTAACTAGGAGTATCTAGATTTATTGTCATCTTATACTATCCACCTCTTTCTTGTTTTGCTTACTTTTTTGAACCTTTTGCAATGGAAAATTCCAAACAGACAGATTAGTACAATGAAACCCCATGTACATACTTGGTTTCTTTTACTTAGGTGAATATAATTGTATCCTACACACTCAACTTGAGGTAATGTAGATGTTTCAATGGGATGATGGCACAAAATTTTGGGAATTACATCTTAATTAATCTCATAATACGGTAAATTTAAAACAGAACATAGTTCCATGAAATGCATTATATCATTTCAGGAAATGCCTTCTTCAATATGGAAAAGGTCCAAATTTCATAGAGCTTTGGAGAGTAAATTATGATTCTGAATGATGCCTGCATGCCCTACTTAATGTTCTGACACTATATAATTTGTCAGGGATTTTCTTTAAAAGTGTACTATCTAGCTGATACTAATCTCATTGTGGCGATAGAGACCTATCACCTACAGTCATGTAGCCTCGGATATAGAGGCTCACTCGCTTGTGCTCTCTCTCTCTTTTTCTTGAATTTAGGAAGGAAAAACACTAACATCTATTGCGTATCTACCATAGGCCAACTCCTTACCAGGCCCTTTCACATCATCGTTCCATTCAATGCTTGTGACACGGTGAAGTAGGTGTTATCATTGCCATACAAAAAGTTTCTAAATCACAAAACATACTTTGCCCCATTCTATCATTCTCTGTTCATCAAAGGGAACTGGTAGCTAAGCTGTTCTAAAGATCAGGAGAGGTTGGCCCATGATCTCCCTTTAGGCAGCCAACTTAAAAACTGCAATCTCAAATGCTTTCTTCACCTAAAACAAACCTTTGTTTTGGAAGGTCCATGGTTCACAAGAATGCATGGCTGGTCAGTGCTAAACAGGAGCTTTTCCTGTACCAGACGTATTCAGGTATGACTTTCCTTCTCCCTGTACTCCTGACTCCTTCCCTCATACCTCACTGAATGAGGACCCCTCCTTCCCTTTATCTTGCCCATTTCTCTATGGCCACGAACACCTGAGGCTGTCCCCACAATGACGGATGACCCTTCAGCTTTGGGTAAAATAAGTGTGCATGTCAGCGGTAATTGCCATATTAAATGAGGCTCGATCATGGGCTTATATGCAAAGTTTGTGGATATAAACTGAAGGGAAGAAAGGAGGTCACCCTTGTTGTATGTTCTGAGAAATGACAGAAAAGAGTTGGCGCTGAAAGTACAAAAGTACATCTTTCCACTTACTTTAACACCTCACCGTGAGCATTCATCCAGTTTATGACTCGCTGATATTGATGCTAAACTACAGTGTTGCTGTCAGATGAGCAAACCTCCATACTAACAAAATGAATGTTGAAAATTGGAAAGTTGCATGCAATTGTGAATGCAATTCAGTAACCGAGGGTTGACCACTAAAGAAGAGTACTTAGACTTCAGTCTTGAAGACAGTCCCAAAGCCACTGAAAATGTGTCTTCGTGAGGTAGGTGCAAATTCTAGAGGCATTTGCCAGAATGCACGAAATTTCTTGGTCATGGGCGAATGCTATTTACTCTCTAGATAGCCTAATTCTGCAAAAACTGAATTTTGATCTTTGCCTTTTATTTAACATCTTTTAAAAATTAACAAGAATTGTTTTTATTTTAGAGAGGTGGGGACAGAGGGAGAGAGAGAGAATACCAAGCAGGCTCCATGCTGTGGGTGGAGCCCAATGCCAGGATTGATCCCATGACCCTGGATCATGACCTGAGCTGAAACCAACAGTTGGATTCTCAACCCACTGAGCCACTCCTTTATTTTCTTTAACCAGTGTAGCTCGTCTCTTTGGGAGTAAGTTTGAAGAAGCACCCAAGGGGATGGTGATGGGGGAGCTGCTAGGAGCATGGCTGGCCCTTACTGAGTGTTTTATATACAATCTCAATATTTATTTAATTCAACTATGAGACAAATAGTACTAGCCTCATTTTACAGATGAAGAAACAGACCCAGAAGGGCAAAGTAACCAAAGGTCCCAGTGCTAGAAAATGCAGATCCAATTCGAAATCTTAAGCATGTAACCAATTTATAATGGGACTTCGACGCTCCTGGCCACCTGACTCCAATATTCCTGATGAGTCTGCCTAACACTATTGAACCCTGAATGCCAGATAGGCTGACAGGCATCTCCGATTACATAGCTGTTTCATAGTTCCAGTACAAATGTTTTTTGGGATGAGGACTGTAGGCCAGAACCATTTTATTTTTATGTTTATTTTTGAGGGAGAGAGAGAGAAAGTGTGTGAATGGAGGAGGGACAGAGAGAGAGGGAGACACAGAACCTGAAGCAGGCTCCAGACTCTGAGCTGTCAGCACAGAACCAGACATCAGACTCAAACCCACAAACCGGGAGATCATGACCTGAGCTGAAGTTGGACGCTTAACTGACTGAGCCACCCAGGTGCTCCCTAGAACTTTTTTTTTTTTATAGCTGAGGAGGCTGTGGGAGAGGGGATATGGACATTTATAAAGATCTCTGGGCTGAGCTCTCCAAGAGATGGCATTCAATTAATTACTCGTTGATTTTGGTTAAGTCATTTAGGCTTTCTGAGCTGTAATCTTTAAGGTGGACAAAGTGGTGTTTGTCCTTCTAACTCTGAAAGCTGTTGAAAGAAGTAAATGAACAAGAGTCTTGGGATTCATCTATGGTTTTCCTCCCCTCTCTCGTCTCTAATCCGTTCAGTCACCAGTTGCTGCAGGTTTTCCCTCCCATCGATTTCTCATAAGGTTTTAGACTACTTACTGCAATTAGACACCCCCCCCCCATCATTTCTTGAATATGATGTATCTATAACCCCTGCCTCAACTCGGAACCTCATTGTCCTTTGCCTGGCATGCCACAATGGTTCCAAGGTGTCCCGACCTGGTATCTGTTCCCTAAAGATCCATGCTCTACGTCGCCACCACCATTCTCTATACAAAGCACACGTCTGATGCCACCCTCTTACTGACCACCCTCTAAAGGCTTCTCACCCCCAATAGGAAATGGTACCAGCTTCTAGTCTCTTCCTCATCTGCTTCTCCTGCTCAGTCTTTCCCATTCCAGCAACACAAAAATGAACTTTAAGTGAAACCTCTCTCCACACAGGCTATCATTTGCTTTATTTAAACATCCTTTGCCTTCTTTCGCTCCTTCACTTGGCCAGTTTTAATTCATGCTTTAAGATTCAGCTCACGAATCATTTCTAGAAATTTCTTTCTAATCCACCAGACCCTCCCAGTCCTCCCCTCTGCACTTTCATGTACTCTCTCTCATTGTACTAGCCCAGCGTGTCATAATTATACTGTTTCATAGGCAGGAACTTATATAAGAAATGCCCTGATAATATCCATAACCATTCATGATTAGCTTCTTTATATCTTCAGTTTGTTGAAGACAACTCCTCTTTAGACTTAGAATGGTCAAGGTTGGATCATAGGAGAGGAAAGGACCAGAAAATCTTACATTCTGGGGGATATGTGGCATATGACAGTGGGGTTTTGAAGCAGTCAGGGGAAGCACAGAAGAACACGTTTGAGGTGGTGAGTGCACACGAGGTGAGAAATGTGTGGGATGGGAAGGGAGGCAATAGAATAAATCCTGAAGATGGGATTTATTCTATTGTTTAGAGCAAACTGCAGACTCCTACACGTGAACCAAGGCTTTGCCTGGTACATCCATAACATATAACTTACTGTTCTGTGACTTGTAAATTGAGTCCTTGAGATCTGGTGACAGTTTTCCTAAGAAAGTATCATGGTATGTAAGGATTCCTGCTAAAAGCATGAGTGACTGCATCTCCCCTTCCTTTCAAATATTGATCCTGTAGTATATGTATTATACATATTGTTATAGATGCGTCCTTATTATATGTATTTTAAGTGACTATTACTAGAAAAAATTCCAACCATTGCTGGTCTTAGAAAGTTAAAGTAAGGAATACATTACTGATAGCCTTCTATTATTATATTATCTGGGTCACATTCTATGTTCAGAACCTTACTTTTTTTTTTTTTTCATTTGCAGAAATACTGTCTGTGTTTCCAGAATCTGGGAGCCTTGGGGGAAGAACAGACATTACAATTACGGGAGACTACTTTGACAGTCCTGCCCAGGTTACCGTTGCAGGTAACTAAGTTGAAATGGATGAAAATAGTTAATAATTTTAAATGCTGTAGGAGATTATGTGTCTCCTATGGCATGGCATGAGTGGGGGGAAGAAATTTTTGCCTCTTCTGACTCCTCACACTACCCTGCCCTCAGGTGTTGTACCTGTTTGGTTGAGACTAGGTGGGACTGTAGACTTGCAGGCAGTCTGTGGACATACTGCTAATTTATGGGCAATTCCCAAACTGGTGTAGCCACTCTGGAAACCAGTGCGTGCACGCGCACACACACACACACACACACACACACACATGCACACACACAGGAATATTGCTTGTCAATGAAAAAAAGTGAAATCCTGCCATTTGTGACAACATGGATAGAACTAGAGTGTATTATGCTAAGTGAAACAAGTCAGAGAAACACAAATATATGATTTCACTCATATGTGAAAGTTAAGAAACAGAACAGATGAACATCAGGGAAGGGGAAACAAACATGAGATAAAAACGGAGAAGGAGACAAACCATAAGAGATTCTTAAGTACAGAGAACAAACTGAGGGTTGCTGGAGAGGTGGAGGGTGGGGGTGATGGGCATTAAGAAGGACTCTTGTTGGGATGAGCATTGGGTGTTATAAGTAAGTGATGAATCACTAAATTCTATTCTTGAAATCATTATTACACTATATGTTAACTAACTTGAATTTAAATAAAAAAACAGTAAAACAAAAATTTTTAAAAATGCATAGGTAATTCCCTCCAGTGTCCTCATCTGGGGAATGAAGAGAAGGGAAAGTTACAACCGGGTCTTCAGAAAGGTCCACTCCTACTGAAAGATCATCCCTGTCCCCACCCTTCTCCTTAGCCCTCTTGATAACCTGGAGTGGGCAGGCATTTGCTATGCAGATTCTTCTGGAATTCCCTCTTGGGAAATCTTTGGTGGGTGGTACCCATCTAGAACCTTTTATTCTGCCAGGTGGGAGGTTCTTCTGATTGGTGGGTGACCCCAAGGATGCAGGAAAATGTCCTCACAATCTCACGTCACTCTTCCCCTCCCACGCTCAGCCGAGGCTTGGTACATTCTCCATGAATTGTACTGCTTTGCCTTGTTTTCTTTCTGATTACTAGAAGCTGCCTCTTGCCTGCACCCTCCCTTTCCTGGCCTCCTTCATTTGTGTGTGGGGGGGACAACTTTTGCTGTATTACATCCAGTTCATTACCTTAGAATAGGGGCCTGTGTACTTCAGGGTGGTCATGTCCTGCCTCACACCTATTTACACGCCCCCCCCCCCCTTCATTTATCTAATTAAAAACTTCTCCCCAGGCATTCCATGTGATCTTAGACACGTGTCTCCCAGGAAGATTGAGTGCACCACTAGGGCTCCAGGAAAAGGTGCAAGACTCATTGCTCCTCAGGCAGGTAAGGAAGTTGTACAATGGATTACAGTTACCTCCACGAAGGGCAGGGAGGGAGAATGTTTGTTCTCTTAGCCGTTTGACTGGTTAGCTCAGTGAGCTCTGGGCCTGTGATATCACTATGAGGACTTTTCCTTTCAGAGAGGTTCTTGGCTTCATTCTGATGTTTTGCGACACTGCACTTCTGGCTCCAGCCAGGTGAATGGTCAGTGGGGTTCAGGGAGACCTGATGCAGAAAGTTTAACTGGAATCTCAAGACATTGTTGTAGCTCCTGGTGGAAAGCCCTCAGCTGTCTCCGTCTCTACTGTGGGTCAGTTGTGAGACCATTGGCTAAGAAGACCAGAGCATTAGAGTGCCCTCTGCTGTGCCTATATAACAGCAGCAGTAGACAAGGCCACGGAGGGAGGCAGAGTGGGGTGCATTTACACGCTGTTTCTTCTTCCCTGTGGGTGGCTGTCTGCTTTGAAAAGTAGAGCTGTATCATGGGTTTGCCTCAAGTTTATGCCTGAAGGGGGCATAAATGGGGAGGCAAGGTGGCGGGTTGTACTTGTTCTTTTCTGTTGAAAGCTTCTACCTCGGGGCTGCAGCTTAAAAGCACACCCCTGAAATGCTTTTCTGGTAAGCGTGAGGACTACACGCTCCAGCATAGTTAGGGACTAAGGGCAGTTGGTGTGTTACGTAGCCTGGAACCACACGCTGCCTGTCTGTATTCCTTGGCTGACCCACACGGGGCTGACTTCATGGTTAAACTACAGGCAGAGAGCTCAACTCCAGAAGCCTGGCATTTACAGGGGAAAGCAACCCAGCAGGGGGTGAAACCTTTCTAAAGAAAGGCCATTGGGGTGTGAAAATACATGCAAAAGCTTTGGCTTGAGATTTCTCCAGGTCCCAGACCTGCAATTTTTACTCAGGGAGAGCTCTCATCCAAGGGAACAAAACTACTGAAGCCCGTGCTGGAGAGAATGTGTTTCCTGTCAGGAAATGGAGAGCCCTCCCCTTGTTCAGTGATTCCTGCTTTAGCTGCTCGGGTAGCGGTAGGATAATTTCCTGAATGCAGCTGTTCTTGGGAGTTAACGTCCTTTATGAAGACCTTCTGAAGTTTCTTCTGTGAAAGTAGGGCAACTTACCATGTACAACAGTGGTTCTTAATGGTCCCCAGGGCACATTTAGCAACAACTGGCTGTTACAGCCGGGATGATGGTGGTGGTGTCACTGGTCTCTCCTGAGTGGAGGCCAGGGTCGCCCAGGGCATCTTTCCATGCACAGGGCAGGCATCACGACGGTTATCTGGGAATCCAAGTACTAGATAAAATATGCTCTGATTTTTCTGCTTGTTCCTTTTCTATTTCCTTTTTTTTTTATTTAACATGGAACAAAAGTATACAATAGTAGTTTAAAATAACAATAATTACCCCAGCTATCCTTTATTGACTACTTAGAATATTTCAGCTTCCTTTGTGTATATATTTTAAGCTCTCTAAGTCTTTTTTTTTTTTTTGCCAGAATTGTCAATATGACTCATTTCTCCCCAAGCTTTATTGAGATACAGTTGACATATAACTCAATCTCCCTTAGTCTTTAGTGCATTGTCTCTATTCATTATTATGCCCATTTTGATGCATGAGAGAATGACCGCATTAAGGAGTTAGCTTGCTCAAAGCTACAGATCTAGTCAGTGGTGAAGCTGGAAATCTGAATCCACACGTGGATGACTCCATAGCAGTACCCTCAGTCCAAGTGAGTATGCAATAGTGATGGTATATGTGCCTTTGGTGTCAGGGGTTGCTTAATATAAAATAAAAATTAATAAGTAAAATATCATTAAAAATATCACGTAATAGCAGTATGTGGTCCATGTGTGAGCCCACAAACTGGGGCCATGATGTGATAACACTTGAGAATTGCCAATTTTCTGGGAACAAAGGGCTGTAGGGAATAGTATTCCCAGGTAGAACTAGACTTTAAAACCTGAAATTCACTCCTGAACAAGGTAAGTCAGAGCCCAGGATCATGTTGGCCTCCTGTACTCCCTCACAGCGTTTGTTTGCTCTGTCAATTCTCCACAGGATTGGTTTCTCTTTCTCTTTCCCTGATGCTCGCATTACAAAGGGCTCCCTACTTGTCTCCGGTCCCCAGAAAATCTCTCTCCTCACTGTTTTTTATCCAGTGTATCTTTCCAAGAGGCTAAATCCTACACCAAGAAATATTTTCTGCTTTCTAGAACATTGGTGTTATGTATAGAACCTCTCACAGGACTACAACGTCCGGGTCTCAGTTGACTCATCTTTGTAGATGGTATCTGCATCATCTTCACAGTGTAATCTGAGGTAAAGAAGTTCCCCAAATGGAGGACAAGTGTCCTCTGATGTTTATGAGGTATACATGTCTTACAGGCAATCGAGGGCTGCTTTTTGAAGTTGGAGATGCAGCTGAGGGCTTGGATCTGACTGCAGCCACTTCTGGGTACCGGTGGCAGATTGTCCCTAATGCCAGTTCACCATTTGGATTTTGGTCAAAAGAAGGGCAGCCCTTCAGGTATGCCATAGGAAAAGTGGGAGTTCATATCAAAAGTGTCTTTACTAACCTAGGTGAGACCTGGAGACAGGTGAGCAGTGAGGTTTCCAGAGGAAAACTTCTAACAGCCACCAATTCAACAACAACAGTTTGACCAATATTCTCAACTGCTGTTGGTCATGCTGGTGCACCACAAGCCTTTTATAGGTACGTGCTGATTTTGATCAATAGGTAAACTTTATATTTTCTACAAGTCTGTTTATGGTCTGCTTTGGTTATGACTAGTAATTGGAACATTGAGCTGGGTAAGCCAGGAGACTTAGATGAGAGAAAGGTAAAACTTGGTGTAGGTACGTGGCTAAGACATGAAACCAACATCTGACTGATGCCAAAGAAAGAAGCAAGCGTATGCCTTCTGGTCACGTGAGAGAGCAAAGGCTGGAGAGCAAGCATTTCTACTGGAACAACCACTCAGTGCTGAAGGTCAACCCAGTGGCTGGCATACAGCAAGAGAAGCTATTATGGGCATTGTTTTCTGTAGCAGTGACGGCAATGTTATATGGTATTTTCTCAGTATTTTCAATACTTTAAGGACGTGGCTGAAATGTCTAATTTTCTAAAGTGATCTTAAAAATATAAAAAGTTGAGGGGCACCTGGGTGGCTTTGTCGGTTAAGCGTCCAACTTTAGCTTAGGTCATGATCTCGCGGTTCGTGGGTTCGGGCCCCGCATCGGACTCTGTGCTGACTGCCAGCTCAGAGCCTGGAGCCTGTTTCAGTCTGTGATTCCCTCCCTCTCTGACCCTCCCCTGCTCACGCTGTCTCTCTCTCTCTCCTAGATATAAATAAAAACCTATAAAAAAATAGAAAAAGTTGAGAATTGATTAGACACACTGTTTCCTTAGTGGGCCCTCAGTGTATATGTAGAGGAATGGATCCTTTACGGTGTGATGGGTCTCTTCTCGTTTCAAACCTCCTCTTAAAGAGGTTGATCATGACCCCTGAACATGAATTCCAGTCCATGACTTCCTCCAAGAATTTGGCCATTTTAAATTTCAACTCCATTGTGGAATGAAAGACTTTGTTCCCTGTTCAGGGAATCTCAGACATCAAAGACGCCAAGTAGGAAAGAAAATCTGTGAACAGAGTAGTCTCTTGTGCCAGAAGCCTTACTAACTGGGTACTTAACCACCAATGTATAGTTTTAAAGTGGCAATTGCTGTGGTCCCTTGTGGCACATAATGATACAACTTTATCATAGTTTTTAAGAAGTGTCAATAATGTTCAAAGGAAAACCTTTCAGCTATATTCAGTGTGTGGGGGGGTGTTAAGAAGAGAGATCACCTCAAAATACAAAAGAATATTTTGACTCTATGTACCACCTGCAGGGAATGTCTCTTTACCTGCCGTTTTGAGGAGCCACAAACCAGTGTAACTCTTTCCATTCTCTCTCTTTCATGTCTTTACAATTAAAATATTTTATTTTATTTTGAATTTATTTTTTTATTTTTATTTTTTAATAGTTTATTGTCAAGTTGATTTCCATATAACACCTAGTGCTTATCCCCACAAGTGCCCTCCTCTATACCCAACACCCCCCTTCCCTTCCCCCCCCATCAATCCTCAATTTGTTCTCAGCATTCAAGAGTCTCTCATGGTTTGCCACCCTCCCTCTCCCCCTCTATTCCCCCCCCTTCATCTCCCCCACGGTCCTCCGTTAAATTCCTCCTAATCCTTCTTGGACACTTAGGCTCTTTCCTAAGACACTTAGGCTCTTTCCGTGTTTTAGCTATTGTTGAGAGTGCTGCTATGAACCTTGGGGTCCATGTGCGCCTATGCATCAGCACTCCTGTATCCCTTGGGTAAATTCCTAGCAGTGCTATTGCTGGGTCCTAGGGGAGTTCTATTGTTAATTTTTGGAGGAACCTCCACACTGTTTTCCAGACGGGCTGCACCCGTTTACATTCCCACCAACAGTGTAGGAGGGTGCCCGTTTCTCCACATCCTGACCAGCATCTAGAGTCCTCTGATTTGCTCATTTTAGCCACTCTGACTGGCGTGAGGTGGTATCTCAGTGTGGTCTTGATTTGTATTTCTCTGTTGAGGAGGGATACTGAGCATCGTTTCATGTGTCTGTTGGCCATCTGGATGTCCTCTTTGGAGAAGTGTCTGTTCATGTCTTCTGCCCATTTCTTCACTGGGTTGTTTGTTTTTTGGGTGTGGAGTTTGGTAAATTCCTTATAGATTTTGGATACTAGCCCTTTATCTGATATGTCATTTGCAACTATCTTTTCCCATTCTGTTGGCTGCCTATTAGTTTTATGGATTATTTCCTTTGCTGTGCAGAAGCTTTTAATCTTGATGAGGTCCAAATAGTTCATTTTTGCTCTTGATTCCCGTGCCCCTGGGGATGTGTAAAGCAAGAAATTGCTGTGTTTGAGGTCAAGGAGGTTGTTTCCTGCTTTCTCCTCTAGGGTTCCGGTTGTTTCCTGTCTCACGTTTAGGTCCTCTATCCATTTTGAGTTTATTTTTGTATATGGTGTGAGAAAATGATCTAGTTTCATTCTGCATGTTGCTGTCCAGTTCTCCCAGCTCTATCTGTTAAAGAGGCTGTCTTTTTTCCATTGGATACTCTTTCCTGCTTTGACAAAGATTAGTTGACTGTACACTTTTGGGTCCAAATCTGAGTTCTCAATTCTATTACATTGATCTCTGTGTCTGTTTTTGTGCCAACACCATACTGTCTTGATGATGACAGCTTTGTAGTAGAGGCTTAAGTCTGGGATGGTGATGCCTCCCGTTTTGGTTTTCTTCTTCAATATTACTTTGGCTATTTGGAGTCTTTTGTGGTTCCAAACAAATTTTAGGATAGTTTGTTCCAGTTTTGAGAAGAATGCTGGTGCAGCTTTGATTGGGATTGCATTGAATGTGTAGATTGCTTTGGGTACTAATGACATTTTAACTATATTTATTCTTCCAACCCATGAGCATGGAATGTTTTTCCATTTCTTTGTGTCTTCTTCAATTTCCTTCATAAGTTTTCTATAGTTTTCATCATACAGATCTCTTGTATCCTTGGTTAGGTTTATTCCTAGGTATTTTATGGGTTTTTTGTGTGTGCAATTGTGAATGTGATCAGTTCATTGATTTCTCTTTCTGTTGCTTCATTGTTGGTGTATAAAAATGCAACTGATTTCTGTACGTTGATTTTGTACCCTGCAACTTTGCTGAATTCTTGGCTTCAGTTCTAGTAGGCTTCTGGTGGAGTCTATTGGGTTTTCTATGTAGAGTGTCATGTGGTCTGCGAAGAGTGAGAGTTTGACTTCTTCTTTGCCAATTCTGATGCCTTTGATTTCCTTTTGTTGTCTGATGGCTGATGCTAGGGCTTCCAGCACTATGTTAAACAACAGTGGTGAGAGTAGATATCCCTGTCGTGTTACTGATCTCAGGGGGAAAACTATGAGTTTTTCCCTGTTGAGGATGATGTTAGCTGAGGGCTTCTCATAGATGGCTTTGATGATGTTTAAGTAAGTTCCTTCTATCCCGACTTTCTTGAGGGTCTTTATTAAGAAGCGATGCTGTATCTTGTCAGATGCTTTTTCTGCATCTATCGACAGGATCATATGGTTTTTATCTTTTCTTTTGTTGATGTGATGTATCACATTGATTGATTAGCGAATATTGAACCTGCCCTGTAACCCAGGAATGAATCCCACTTGATCTTGGTGGATAATTCTTTTTATGTGATGTTCTATTCGATTTGCAAGTATCTTGTTGAGGATTTTTGCATCCGTATTCATCAAGGATATTGGCCTCTAGTTCTCTTTTTTTTTTGCTGGATCTCTGTCTGACTTGGGAATAAGAGTGATGCTGGCTTCATAAAATGAGTCTGGAAGTTTTCCTTCGATTTCTATTTTTTGGAATAGCTTGAGAAGAATGGATATTAATTGTTTTAAATGTCTGGTATAGGGGCGCCTGGGTGGCTTAGTCAGTTGGGCGACCGACTTTCGCTTGGGTCATGATCTCGCGGTTCATGGGTTCGAGCCCCTGTCGGGCTCTGTGCTGACTGCCAGCTCAGAGCCTGGAGCCTATTTCGGAGTCTCTATCTCCTTCTCTCTCTGACCCTCCCCTGCTCACGCTGTCTCTCTCTCTCTCTGTCTCCTAGAAATAAATAAAAATATTTTTTTAAAAAGTCTGGTAGAATTCCCCAGGGAAGCCATCTGGCCCAGGGTTCTTATTTGTTGGGAGAGTTTTGATAACTGATTCGATTTCCTCACTAGTTATGGGTCTGTTCAGGTTTTCTATCTCTTCCCGTGTGAATTTTGGTAGTTGTGTGTGTTAAGGAATTTGTCCATTTCTTCTAAGTTGTCCAATGTGGTGGCATATAATTTTTCATAGTATTTCCTGATAATTGCTTGTATTTCTGAGGGGTTGATTGTAATAAGTCCTTTTTCATTCATGATTTTTGTCTATTTGAGTGCTCTCTCTTTTCTTTTTGAGAAGCCTGGCTAGAGGTTTGTTGATTTTATTTGTTTTTTTCAAAAAACCAGCTCTTGGTTTCATTGATCTGTTCAACTGTTTCTTTGGTTTCTATATTTATTTCTGCCCTGATTTTTATTACTTCTCTTCTCCTACTGGGTTTGGGGTGCTCTTGTTGCTCTCCCTCTAGTTCCCTTAGGTGTGCTGTTAGATTTTGCGCTTGGGCTTTTTCTCATTTCTTGAAATAGGCCTGGAGTACAATGCACTTTCCTCTTAGGACTGCCTTTGCCGCATCCCATAGAGTTTGGATTGTTGTATTCGCGTTTTCATTTGTTTCCATGTATTTTTTAATTTCTTCTCTAATTGCCTGATTGGCCCATTCATTCTTTAGTAGGGTGTTCTTTAACCTCCATGTTTTTGGAGGTTTTCCAGACTTCTTCCTCTGATTGATTTCAAGTTTCAAAGCATTAGGATCTGACAGTGTGCATGGTATGATCTCAATTCTTTTACATTTATTGAGGGCTGCTTTATGTCCCAGTATGTGATGTGTCTTGGAGAATGTGCCATGCACACTTGAGAAGAAAGTGAATTCCCTGGCCACTGGATGTAGAGTTCTGAATATATCTGTCAGATCCATCTAGTCTAATGTGTCATTCAAGTCTATTGTTTCTTTAGTGATTTTCTGTCTGGTTGAACTATCCATTGCTGTAAGTGGAGTATTAAAGTCCCCTACTATTAGCACATTCTTATCTATAAGATTATTTCTGTTTGTGATTGTTTTAAATATTTAGGTGCTCCCATATTTGGTGCGTAGACATTTATAATCGTTAGTTCTTCCTGATGGATAGACCCTGTAATTATTATATAATGCCCTTCTTCATCCTTTGTTACTGTCTTTAAAGTCCAGTTTGTCTGATATAAGTATAGCTACTCCCGCTTTCTTTTGACTTCCCATAGCATGATATATATCTCTCCATCCCCTTCCTTTCCATCTGAAGGTGTCCTCCAGTCTAAAATGAGTTTCTTGTAGACAGCAAATAGATGGATATTTTTTTATTAATCCATTCTGCTATCCTATGTCTTTTGATTGGGGCATTTAGTCCATTTACATTCAGTGTTATTATTGAAATATATGGGTTTAGAGTCATTGTGTCCTTTGTGGGATTCATGTTTGTGGTGTGTCTCTAGCATCTTGCATTCCTTGCAACATTTCCCTCAGAGAGTCCCCCTCAGGATTTCTTATATAGCTGGTTTAGTGGTGACAAAGTCTTTCGATTTTTGTTTATTGGGAAAGACTTTTATCTCTCCTTCTATTCTGAGTGACAGGCTTGCTGGATAGAGGAATCTTGGCTGCATATTTTTTCTGTTCATCACATTGAAGATATCCTGCCATTCCTTTCTGGCCTGCCAGGTTTCAGTAGAAACTGAAGGTCACTCTGTGACCTTTGTATGTTAGGGCCCTTTTCTCCCTAGCTGCTTTCAGAATTCTTTGTCCTATATTTTGCCAGGTTCACTATGATATGTCGTACAGAAGATTGATTCAAGTTATGACTGAGGGGAGTTCTCTGTGCCTCTTGGATTGCAACGTCTGTTTCCTTCTCCAGACTGGGGAAGTTCTCTGCTATAATTTGTTCCAGGACGCCTTCAGCCTCTTTCCCTCTCTCTTCCTCTTCTGGAATTCCTATGATACGGATATTATACTCTTTGATTATATTGCTGAGCTCTCAAACTCCCCTTTCATGTTCCTGTATCAGTTTATCTCTTTTTCTCAGCTTCCTCTTTATCTATAATTGTGTCTTCTAATTCACCTATTCTTTCTGCCTCTTCAATCGGTGCCTTGGACACCTCCATTTTATTTTGTATCTCATTTATAGCATTTTTAAATTCATCACAACTATTTTTAAGCTCCATAGTTTGTAGTAATAGTTTCTCTGATGTCTTCCATGCCTTTTTCAAGCCTGGTGATTAATTTTATGACTATTGTTCTAAACTCTTGTTCAGTTATTTTGCTTATATCTGTTTTGAGCAGTTCTTTAGCTGTCAATTCTTCCTGGAATTTCTTTGGAGGAGAGCTCTTTTGTTTCATCATTTTGGTTAGCTTTCTATTTTTTGTTTTAAAAGCTTGTTATTCACTCTGCACCTGTGAGTACTGCTGTATTAAAGAAGGCTCTTTGACTGTCTAGGGCCTGTCCATTCATGACGTGTTCTTTGAATGGTGTCTCTTGGTCTCTCTTGTTGAGACCTTGGTTATTTTATTTTCCTATTTGTAGTGGTATTTGTGACTCTCCACCATGTGTACTTTGCCTTGTTTCTTGAAGTAGCCCTGGAAAAGAAAACAGGCAAACACACAGGGAACAAAGGCACACAAACGCACAGACAAATCCAACAAACACTCAAACCGAAAGGGAAAACGAAAAAGAAAAAAGAGGAAGGAGGAAAGGCGAATAATAAAAATAAAAATACATAAGAAAAAAGAAGAAAAGAAAAGGAATAAGAAAAAACCCAATAGACAAAGAACAGTCTAAAGCTGTCCTATAAAGTATAACCAGATTTCCCAGCTACAAATAAAGAGCCGGGTGTGTGCAGTGCTGGTGGAAGAGCATATACAAAGAGAGAAATGACTGCGTGGTGAGGAAGCGAAATTGGAAATGAAATGAGCAGGCAGATAGACTAAGAGACTTATTTCAAAGAGAGAAAGAGGTGAGAATATGGTTGGAGAGGAGGAGAAAGAAATGATGATGCTACTCAGAGAAACTGTATAGTCTGATTACTCCAGAGAAAAAGAGATAAAAAGGTAGCGGTGTAGGTGTAGAATTTACATGTAGAGAATGGATTTAATGGGAATGTTTAAGCAAGCCAGTGACCAGAATTAATCAGGGCATTGCATCCATGTTGGTCTTGCCCCGGCTCCGGTTAAAAAAAAAAGGCAGGGGGAGCAACTCTCTAGCGGGGATGGGAGTGATTTGGCCCAGTGCAACCTGCAGGGGTCCTGTCTTGGTGGTTGTGGGGAGAAAAGTGGTGGCACCGAGTCCCTTCTTGAACGAAGTGTTGCAACTCACTCTTTTGGGTGTGATCTCCCTGTGCCAGGGGTGCAGCCAAGGTGGGCTGTGCTCTATATCCCAGGCCAGGCCTTATTTCCAGATCTCAGTTTGCATGTCCCTTTGAAATTGCCTGAAATATAAACTCAGGGGCGAGTCCCTCAGAGCAGTTTCAAGCCTCTCGCCGCCCCCTTGGGGGTCCAGCCAAGCCAGAAGCACAAAGGCGCAGCTTCAGGTGATGCTGCGTCCCCTCCAGGTTGAGCTGGTGAGCGGGGAGCAGTTTCCCCCCAGGGTCTCCTGGGACAAGTGCGTCCTGCCTAGGGTCAGCTGGACAGCAGAAAACCAGGACCCTCTGTGTCCCGAGCAGAGGTTTTCTCTTCTCCAGCTACAGAAACAGTGTCTTGAGCAGTTTTGGCCACTCTTTTTTCCCCTAGACTCACGGCAGCTCCCCACAAAGGGGGATCTCCCCTTCCCTCAGTGTCTCTGGTCCCGGCCTGTTTTTATCTACCCCAGTTCACACTCACGCTATAAGGTTGTTTTCTCAGCGGGCTCTGTCTCCTTCCTCCCAAACTCCTGGATTCTGTAAGGGTTCCTATGGCTTCAGGCCTTCTCCGTGTGAGAGATGGGGGCGAGTGAAAGGTACGGAGCTCCCTACTTCTCCGCCATCTTGCCTCCCCCCTCAGAACTGTCTGCAATTCAAAAATTGTAAATTAAATTGGTGTATTTATTAGTTAATTGATAAACTATTATTTTGATGGACCTTTAAAGTAGTTATTTTCAAAAAAATTTTCAGAAAGTATTCTTGGTATTTATTGAGATAGTTTAAACATTTTCTTAGCATGTCTCTCTCTAATACTGAGGTCACTAGACTTTATCTGAAACATTAAAAAAATATGGTCATAGTTTTCTAGTGTTTCATAAGATTTCCTGCAACCTTCTTCAAAGCTGTAGATTATGTCTTTTAATTTGGAATTGTTGACAAATTCAGTTGACTTTTCTCTGTGGGCCATTATATTCTTAATTGGAAAAATACTCTCTATAGGTATTGAGGTATTTGGTAAACTCAGAGCAAATCCCTCCTCTTTTTGTGAGATAACGCTTAATTAGTAAACCTTCAAACAATTAAAAATTATTTAATGATCACCTACATTAAACACAACATCATGTCCAGGGAGGTTTAGAAGGTCAAGGGCAGCCTTGGTGGATCGTCAGTTAAGCATCTGACTTTGGCTCAGGTCACGATCTCATGGTTTGTGAGTTCCAGCCCCACTTTGGGCTCTGAGCTGACTGCTCAGAGCCTGGCACCTACTTCAGATTCTGTGTTGTCTTCTCTTTCTGCCGCTTCCCCACTCGCTCTCTCTCTGTCTCTCTGACCCTCTGCCTCTCTCTCAAAAATGAATAAACATTAACAACAACAAAAAAGAAGGTCAAGAGCAAGGTCATTATCTTGAGGAATGACCAGCCTTGTCATGCGCACATACAGCCAAGAGAGCAAGGCACGATAGCATGTCCTGACATTCCACGGTGTATCCAGTGTGTCTCCTGATCGCCTTATTCAGTTCAACTGATATATATTGACTTATTACTATGTTCCAGGCCTTCGAAGACAAGTTAGTTCATGAGATGCCACAGCTGAGGATGTATTTATAGGCCTAGTGTGCAGATGAGGAACTATAGTCCCTGATAGGTAAAATGTTTTTCTTATGGTAGAATTTTATCTAATGTTATACAGTTATCAAGTAACAGAAATAAGCTTTGATTTTTTTTCTGATTTCAAGTTATGTGATTTCTCCATAAGTCCACCTATGCCACATTAGGCACACATCCTTCTTCCCCCTTAGGAATAAGATATTTTAAAGAGAAACACCAGTCTGTGGAACCTCATATAAACACTTGCTTCTGTGAAGTTGATGTCCACAATGAGGGAGATAAAATAGAAGCCTCTCTTAATGTTGTTTGGGGCTGTTTTAAGTCTATCACTTTACATCCGTCATAAAGAACTACAAAGTGTTGTCCATAAGTCAAGTAAGATTACTCGGCAGGAAACACATTTGCTAATTTGTGATTGCCCTCTTATACTTACAGCTATGCATATGTGCACATGTGACGTGGCTAATAACTGACTTCAGCCAGAGAGGTGATCTAACATACCTCATGAAGTATGATATGTTGGAGCAGGAGACAAGAAACCAAGGTTCTAGAACAAGTCAGAGTAAATTCTGATTGGTCATCTCTTTATTTCTAACAATAAGAAGAATATTTCTATTGGTTGAGTTCGTACCATGTACTGGCTGTTAGTAAATGCTCTCAGCTAAGCCTCCAGACAACCCTGTGCTGTGGCTACAACTTTCTCAAAGACACTTGACTGCAAAGGTAGTCATGGCCACTGTGAAGAGATGCATTGAGAGCATGACTAGCAGGTGCCACAGGAAGAGCTGTTTACAGAGTCCTCTGGCCACTTCAGGGCACAGAAGTCAAGGGTTTCTTCCTCATTACCATAAAGAAAAACAAAGTTCAAGGGCGCCCATTTGTTGGGTCAGTGGTTCGGGTATTGGTTACTCTCTCCTCTATGTTTCTCTGCTTTCCAGAGCACGACTCAGTGGGTTCTTTCTGGCTCCAGAGACCAATAACTACACTTTCTGGGTGCAGGCCGATGACCAAGCCTCCCTGTACCTCAGTCAGTCAGAGGACCCAAAGACCAAGGTATTCACCTCCCTCTTACTTTCCTTTTTCTTGTCCCCAGTCCTTCATTCCTAGAAAAAAAGACCCAAATAACAAACCCCCCAAACTAATGCTCTCATATTCTACGAAGGTTGTAACATGCTGCTAAGCAACCAGGAATTTTAATGGTCTGTTTGTGGGGGGAATAGGTTCTTTTTTGTTAATTAAAAAAATTGAAATCTAATTGTCATGATTTTAATTGTTGAAAATGAATTTGGTTGAATGTGTTGGCACATTCATTGAGCACTTACAGTAAGCCAGGCATTAAGCTACATCTTTATATACCTTGTCTCTAATCTTCACAGCATCTCTGTGAGTTAAGTATATCTCCATTTTGCAGATAAGGAAATTGGGGGTTGAAAGTGGCCTATCCAGGTCCTCTGGGGTCATAAGAGGCATATTTAGGGTTCAAACTCCTATCTGTCTGATTCTAAAACCTGTGCCTTTTGCACTGATTTTTGGGTGGAGATGTAGCCAGTCTTATTTAGGAATTCCCTGATCAGATTTGAAGAATAAGAAAAGGTACTTGGGGCCCCTGGGTGGCTGAGTCGGTTCAGTGTCCAGCTCTGGATTTCAACTCGGGTCATGATCTCACAGTTTGTGAGATTGAGTCTTGCGTTGGGCTCTGTGCTGGGCATGGAGCCACTTAAAAGATTTCCTCTCTCTTTCCCTCCCTCTGCCCCTCACCTGCCCATGCTTGCTTTCTCTCTCTCTCTTTCAAAAATGTGCTGCTAACAAAAAACCAAAATTCACTAGTGCCACTGACAAAGAACCACATTCCCCCCTCAAATTATTAACATGCTTCTATGAAATTGCTTTGCTCATTGGCTAGAGAGACATTATAGATTCTGATGTGCTCAAGTCCTTCTACATTTCTCAAATAGCTTAGAATTAGTTTACATAGTATCATGTAAAGCCAGGGTTTCAGGTTGGCTCTTTCTGCCCTATACACAGCCCATCCAGTCTCATCTGAATCCAGTTTAATAGAGTGAGGAGTGGAGAATCATATACAACCACAGACACCAGCGTGAGCTAGCTTGTTGGAAAAGCAGACCAGTCCAAAGACCCTATTCGTAGCTGTCCAGACATTTACTATTTGAGGAAAAAAATGCCCATAAGCTTCATAGTTCTGATTGTAACATGCTTATTGGGCCACAGGTGAAAGTGGCCTCCATCAGGGTGGGTACTGCTGACTGGTTTGATGGCTGGGAGCAGAATGGGAATGAAGGGACCTGGCAACGGAAGACTCCCAAGTTGGAGCTGGTTGGTGGTGCGAGGTACTATCTGGAAGCAGAGCATTGTGGGAGAATCCCCAACAGGGGGATGAGAATTGGTGTCCAGATCCACAACACCTGGCTGAACCCGGATGTGATCAGCACTTACCTCCGGGAGAAGCATCAGATCCGAATCCGTGCCCAGAGACTTCCAGAAATCCAGGTTTGTGTCTCTTGTCCTGTGGGGTTAGAGTCAGGGGCCGACCCCCGGAAGGAGCTAGTCTTGCCTAGTGGAAGGATCACTAGCTGGGAGCCAGGAGACTTGAGTTGTAGTGATAACTCTGCTGCCCAAGAGATAGGGTATCTATCCAATAGGGGTCGTGAAGACATCTAAGGAAAAAATGCAAAGTCTTATTATGAATATAACTTGACTTACGGTCTTAGTTTTAGCAATTTAAGTTCCAGGTAAATCCTCTCTTGGAAACGTATTCCCCAGTGTAGAGATCAGGTCCTCCAAACACACACACACGTACGCATGCACATATGTGTACCCACACAAGCTCCCATTGCTTTTACAGAATCCAGTCCTATTTCCCCATATGTAGTGTTTTCTACATCTACTCTGCAAAGGTCAAGGCCTTTGGGTCTGTCAGTTGTGCCCCATATTTTTGTTGAACGATCTCCGTGTACTTTCAGTTGTTCCCTTTTTGGTGTACACAGATGAGTCATTATGGACTCTGCTTTTAAAGGTCACAGTCTAATAGTAAAACATGTGCACAAATAACCAGAGTGAAGTAGCAAAGAGCAAGTGATATGAGGTTAGATCTTCCTTCAAATTTATTTTTTTAAATATTTTTATTTATTTCTAGGAGAGAGACAGACAGACAGACAGCGTGAGCAGGGGAGGGTCAGAGAGAGAGGGAGACACAGACTCCGAAATAGGCTCCAGGCTCTGAGCTGGCAGTCAGCGCAGAGCCCGACGCGCGGCTCGAACCCACGAACCGCGAGATCATGACCTAAGCGAAAGTCGGACGCTTAACCGAGTAAGCCACCCAGGTGCCCCTAGATCTTCCTTCATAACAGAAGTATAATGTGCCTGTCCAGGAACATGCTATAAGCAAAGCAGAGACTAAATAAGCCTCTGAGAGTGTGTGGTGTACCGTGTGGCTGCTCCTGCCCACCAGGCCACCCCCTGGAGAGAGCAATGGGTGAGAAGGGCTGAAACGGGGCCATTCAGTGGGAACATTTAAGTCTGGCACCCTACAGCAAAGGAGGGGCATGCACGACATGGGGATAGACATGGGAACGTTTTCATTCGGTGATGACACTTGGGTTCCCAGGTGTTTCTAGATGATAGTGAGTTCAGACAAAATTGAAGTTATAAATAAAAGGAGATAGCAAGTGGAGGAGATACATCCCGAGTTTTTCTGGCTCAATTAGCATTTGTCACTCAGACCTGTCACTCTTGATGTTTTAGATGCTGACTGTGTCTGGCAGAGGGAGCTTCTTCCTTACCTGGGACAATGTCTCCAGCCAGCCAGTCCCTGAAAATGCTACAGCCCATCAGGTGGGAACCTTTTTTCAGTAATGACTGGGGTGGTTGGGGGTCATTAAGGCCACTGTATAATCTCTTGATTTTTTTTTTAAACAGATTCAAGCAGTCATTGAGGAGCTACTTGCAGTCAAATGCAAACTGGAACCCCTTTCGGCTAACATCCTATTCTGGCTTGGATTTGAACAAGGTGTGCTGTCCTTGGCTTGACAAATGCCGACTCTCTTCTCCACCACGGTCTTCTCTCTCTCTCTTTATGTAAAATGGGAGCAATCTTCATTTCCTGATACCAGAGTCAAGAAAAGATACGGAAAGTGGATTTGGACCCCGAGTGTCCAAGAGAGTGATTATATGTGTGGGAGGAAGTTGCTTGGTGTGGGTGCCAGAGAAAAAGAAGGCACTCCCCACCTAGGCTAGGCTGTCAGGCGGGCTAAGTACTACCCATGCCGCACAGTGGGGGAAGGGCAAGCCATACAAGCAGGAACAAAATCCCTAAAACAGCATATCTTCTTTAATTAAAAAATTTTTTTTTGAATTTATTTTTGAGAGACAGACCTTGTGAACAGGGAAGGGCCAGAGACAGAGGTGGGGAGAGAGAGAATCCCAAGCAGGCTCTGCACACTTGAAACAGCAGCCTGACTTGGGGCTCGAACTCACAAAACCGCAAGGTCATGTCTGGAGCTGAAACTGAGAGTGGGACACTTAACTGACTGAGCCACCCAGGCTCCCCAAATTGCATCCAAATAAAGAAGTGGTTACATGAAATAGTTGTCTTAGCAAATTCTAAAAATGTGAGGGCATGTTTTTACAATACTAAGGTGAACTAAATTACAGTCAGCACTCCACGCTTCGTGTCTCTTTGCTGCTCAACAGTTTCTCATGTCATGGCACACACAGAAAGTAGTAATAGATGTTTGGTGCTCCGTGGCAGGCAGAATGGGGCTCTTAGAGAGACGTCAAGCCTTCCAGCCCAAGCCTGGCCCAGCTTACCCGAGGGCTGAAGGGCTGCTGTCACGGTGCCCTCTACATGTATTAGGAAGCTCTGTCTTATTCACCATCTATGTCTGTCTGCCTGTTTTATCTGCATCCAGGCCCAGAAGGTTCCAGCTTTGAAGGGAACCTCACCAGTGGGACAGAACCCTTCTGTGGGAGATTCAGCCTCCACCAGCATGGCCACCTTGTGCTAACACCCCTGGCCGCCCACAAGGGCTACTGGTTAGATCAGTACCCACATGTAAGTAGCAGACCGCAGTCTTCAAAGTGAAGTGGGTAGGGAGGGGTTGGCGTTATTCTCTGGTGTTGAGACTGGCAATGTAGGAGCGCGAAGGAGTGATTGCCATGATTTGTCCAAGGCATTTTTGGCTGAGGGTCCAGGTTTCTTAGCTGCTGTTGCAAGTGGTGAACAGATACCTCTGGTCCTTTATTAGCTGTTACATGGAGATGCCTTTGTCTTAGCCGTGAGACCTATGGATGTTTTTATATGCTCCAGTATTTTCTTTGATTGCTAGGTAGGAGTGCAGACTCTGTAGTCAGACCATCTATTTCGTTTTGTTTAATAATTTATAATTTTTTTATTTAAAATTAAAAAAATTTTTTAATGTTTTATTTATTTCTGAGAGAGAGGGGGAGAGAGAGACAGACAGACAGACAGACAGAACAGCATGAGCAGGGGAGGGTCAGAGAGAGAGGGAGACACAGAATCCAAAACAGGCTCCAGGCTCTGAGCAAGCTGTCAGCACAGAGCCTGACGTGGGACTCGAACCCACAAACTGTGAGATCATGACCTGAGATGAAGTCGGATGCGTAACTGACTGAGCCACCCAGGCGCCCCTAATTTTTATTAAAAAATTTTTTTAAATGTTTGTTTATTTTTGAGAGACAGAACATGAGTGGGGGAAGGGCTGAGAGAGAGAGAGAGAGAGACGCAGAATCCTTAGCAGGCTCCAGGCTCTGAGCTGTCAGCACAGAGCCGGATGTGGGGCTCAAACCCACAAATGGGGAGATCATGACCTAGCTGCAGTTGGACGCTTAACCAGCAGAGCCACACAGGCACCTCCAGACTATCTGGTTTTGAATTTTGACTCTACTCCCCTGTATGTCCTCAGTGTCTTGCTTTAGTTTACTCCTCTGTAAAGTGGGTAGTAGTAGTGTCTAGAATTGTGGTGAAGATTGCATGAGATAATCTACCAATGTGTGCAGTGGTTAGGACCCAGTTAATGCTAGTTGCTGTTATTTATAGTTACTTGTTTAGTGATGGATTGACTGGCACATTTCTTGAATAACTTAATGCAATCCTTTGTGTCAAGCTCTGCCATCTTTCATAAACAAGTGCGGCTTGCTTGCTCTTTGGGCCCCCGAGTGAGCCCAAGGGGGTGGCCGAACTCCTGACAGTACTTGGGGGTGGGTGGCAAGAGCCCTGAAATCATATCATTCTCGGATACTCCTCAAAATTCTATCTCTGAGAGAAACCTGAGTGGCTCTGTCAGTTAAGAGTCTGACTCGATTTTGGCTCAGGTCATGGTTCATGGGTTTGAGCCCCGTGTCAGTCTTCATGCTGACAGTATAGAGCCTGCTTGGAATTCTCTCTCTCCCCTCTCTCTCTACTCCTCTCCCACTCGCACATGTGTTCTCTCTCAAAATAAATGAAAAAATAAACTTAAAAAAAAATTCCATCTCTGGTGGGTTTCGGCTTTCAGTCTGTTCTTAGTGCAACTGCAGTGGAAGCTGGAACTAGATGGGTCATCTTCTGGCTTCTCCTCTGCAGTGGAGGCTCCCAAAGGGGCAATTTTGCCTCCTTGGGGGAAGGGTGGTAATTATGGAGACATTTTTGTTTGTAACACCTGGGGAAGTGGGGGAAAGCATGCAGTGGCTAGTTTCTAGGGATGTAACTAAACATCCCACAGTAGACAGGACAGCCTCCTCACAGAAAGGAATTATCCAGTCCAAAAGGTCAACAGTGGAAAAATCCTGCTATAAAGTCTCCTGGGGACAATTTTATTGAACACAGAAACCAAGGATGCTAGGGAGTTAGAGTTAAGGAACTGAGGCTCAGAGAGGGTAAGTGACTTGTTCAAGGTTGCACAGGTAACTGGGTCAGAATAGGGGTTTTCTCACTGAGACACTCTAAAATCCTAACTGCCTAGCACGGTGGTAGGCATTTAATGACCATGTATTCTTTTTTTTTTTTTAATGTTTATATATTTCTGAGAGAGAGACAGTGTGAGCAGGGGAGGGTCAGAGAGAGAGGGAGACACAGAATCTGAAACAGACTCCAGGCTCTGAGTTGGCTGTCAGCACAGAGCCCGATGTGGGGCTCAGACCTACGAACTGTGAGATCATGACCTGAGCTGAAGTCGGACGCTTAACTGACTGAGCCACCCAGATGCCCCTGATGACAATGTATTCTGACTGTGTCTTTCTACTGAGACTAGTAAGCTGCTGGAGGAGAGGACTTGGACTGACTCTGTCTCTTTCTCTCTCTCACAACACGAGGCAGGCTCCTAGGGAGGTGACTCTCCTCACTACTCGTTGCTTGAATGGCTGCTTCTTGCACTAACAGAGCTCATGTACTTCTCTGGTGTCCATAGTTGTGCATTGCATACAGAAGCCACATGAATACCATCCTGAAGGTGACCGTGGTTTTCACAACTGACTTTCAAAACTTCGTTAAGAAGAACACCACCTGTGACTGGAGTCTTGTGGGGACCAGTCCCAACAGGTAGTGAGTCTATGGGGAGGTGTGGTGGGAATTTTTCCAGCTGGGATCATTAGCTCTCTTGGGGTCAGGGGCCCGCATGAGGTACTGACGATCTCTTAATTTGGGCCTCAGACATTTAAAAATTTTGTTTTTCAATGTTTACTTTTGAGAGAGAGAGGGAGCATAAATTGGCGAGGGGCAGAGAGAGAGAGAGAGAGAGAGAGAATATCGCGAGCACTGTCCTGCGGAGCCTGACATGGAGCTTGAACTCAAAAACTGAGATCATGACCTGAGCCAAAACCAAGAGTCAGAAGCTTAACCGACTAAGCCCCCCAGGTGCTCCTGCAAGAGATTTTAGAGACCATTGCTTGATACTATAGATGAGAGGAAATGGGACCCAGAGAATTTGTGAGTCACTAAAGTTCATCATACAGCGAGTAAGCAAAGACCCGAATAAAACTCCTGCATCTTTGATCCCTTTATTCTGTGTTCTTTCCACATAGCTCTTAAGGGTTTTGTAAGTGGTTTTAAACCTGATTGAGTCCAGGAATGTTAGTTTCCTCTGAGGTTATAACCTAATTAGCATATGACCTGCCTGCCTAAGATACCTCATTATATTTTAATATGAAAATGCTACTGATCTTGAGCATCATGAACGAATGATTGCCTTGAAGTGTTCATCACTTGTGTGATAACACAGGCCGAGCTGAGCTTGTCTGGGATGGGAGGCTTGTACTTAGGGCACACAGGACTGTTTGGCTACAGGGCTTCTTGGGGTGTCTCTCCTGGCTGCACAGTCTCCAGGCCCCCAGGTTTGTGAACTTGGGCTCTTCAGGAGAGGGCTGCAGGTGCACATGGAGAGGTCCATTTCCCCTCTGGGCTTTTCAGCTGGCAGTTCACCTGCACTGACCTCTGGGAGTCTTGTGTGCATCACCCTGAGTATCCCCAGCTGCCTCTGGCAAACTCCTCTGTGCTGGTTCATCGGATTGACCTCCTCCCTTTGTCTCAGGAGATGAGTGGGTTCTATGTGGACGAAATTATTATTGCGGACACAAACATCACAGGTGAGTATGGAATCTGCTCTCGTCAATGGGGCCTGTCAAACATCAACCTCAAAATTTTTTCCTAGAGGCTGCTCTTTTCTTAATGCAGAGAGAACACATGATTTCCTATCTTGTCTGCCTTGGTTCTGGAAAGAAGATGGGTTTGGGATTGTGCACCTTTGTTCCCTACATCTCTATAGCTAATTCTTTTTTTCTTGTTTATCCAATGCTTGCTTTTGCTTCTGTGCTCTTACCCCAATTTTACCACTTTAATGCTGAAAAAACTTGGTTTCCTCATCTGTAAAATGGGCACAGTCAGGCGCTATCTCATGAAATAACTGTGAAAGCTAACTGAAGTATAATGTAATTAAGTCACTACTGGTCCTGGACTATGGTACATGCTTAATAAATATAAGCAATTATTATTACTATTACCACTACTATTATTAGTCCAGCAGGATTTCTTCCTCTCCTTATGAGTTAATATCTGTCATGCAAAGTGCTAGAAGGAACAAGGTCATATCTGGCCCTGTAAATGGGCTAAAGGTTTCATTTACCCCTTTAAGGCAGACTCCGTAAAAGGGAGAGAGTAGCCATGTCTTCATGAGAACAGCTTTGTCCTGCTTTCTGCGCGTCCAGATTCCTCCCACTTACCATTCAGAGCTCAGGCCCAGCTGGCCCTTTCCACCATCAAATCCCCCTTGATGTCCCTTAGACACAGCAACCTCCTTTGGCTTTGCTTGTCCACTAGTCGTAGGGACCAAGGGCTCATCAGGGGTCTGACTGAGGCTGGCTGAGTTTATGTGCACCCAGTGGGAGAGAATCCCATGGCCAAGACAGAATGGTGCGGTCTGTGCCCGGGGCTCCCAGGCTTCCAACTTTTGCTCACTTTCCCTTTTCTCTTTTTGTCTGAAACTGCAGAGCTGAGGGCAGGAGAACTTGGGGGTGGGTGGCAAGAGGACTCACTTTCAGCCCTGAAATCTCATCATTCTATGATACTCCTCCGAATTCCATCTTTTTTTTTTGTAGAGGGGGGGCAGCGGTGGGGGGAGAGAGAATCTCAAGCAGGCCCAGTGTGCAGTGTGAGGTTGATATAGGGCTTGATCTCATGACTGAGAGATCATGACCTGAGCCAAAATCAAGAGTCAGATGCTCAGCTGACTGAGTCACCCAGGCGCCCCTCAGAATTCCATCTCTTACCTGTTTCGGTGGGTTAAGTGCTTTTGGGGCATCTGGATCAGATTGAGTTATTACGTATTTCAAACGCTGTTCATTTTATAGCACAGTTAGATATGGTAATCACATGGTGTGCTGGGGTAATTACCTGAATTCCTTGGAGCCTAAGGCAACTGGCTGGTGCCTGGTGAACCCCCCAAGTGCTGTCCAGATTCCTGGAGTGCTGAGGGGATCAGTATTTCACATGCTTGAACCCACCAACTGGGAAATTCAGATCTAGAGGATTCTCTTTCCCTGCTCTCCAAACCCCCAAAGCCCAGGCCCCATAGCCCCTTCTCACTGCCCCCACCTTTTAGCCATCAAATGCTTCAGTATGTGGAACCAACTAGGGGAGAGGTAAAGAGGGAGGCAGGAAGCGAGGGGTGGCTTGGGTAAAACTGCCTCTTTCCCACTTTGCCTAGGTTCCCTGCTGGCAACGACTTTGCTTTGAGGATTATTTAAAGGCAAGACGAACGCTATACAATTGGGCCCAATATTCATAATTGAGATTTATCTGATCTGCTTCATATTTGATGTTCTCTCTCCTAATCTTCTCTTTGAAAGTCCTTTTATCTAGTGGTGCCTACCATTTACTTCTCGCTTGGATCTCAGAACCTCATGATGTGGTCCTATTATCTCCACCCTGTAGATGAGGAAACCAAAACTAAGAGGGTTTGAGTATCTTGTCCCAAATCAAAAAGCTGGGATGGAGGGAGTTTGGAATCTCGACACCAGAGCCAAGCCTTCAATGACTCTCTACCCTGCTGAGAAAATAAACATTTATTGAGCACCTATGGTGTGGCTGGTGTTATGCTAAATAAGCATAGGGTGTGCCAAGATGTTGCCTTTATACTGTTCAATGTCTCAATGGGACAGTCTTGGGGAAGAAGGTGTCCTTTACCCAGAAGAAGAGGATATTAAAACATTGTGCTGGTCATTTAAATTCTGCCATCTCACTAAACTCCCTGCCATACAGATTGATGTATTAAGATTCCCACTTTACAAATGAGGAGACAGAGGTTATGTTGAGTAGCCAAATGGTTACCTAATGGAAGCAGAAAATCAGGATTGTGCAGTAGTCTGTTTTAAAGCTTGCACTTTTTCTGCACACGTGCTGACTCCCTGCTCTGGGTGAACACTCATGTACCCCCAGTATGTGCCTGTGTGCTCAGTGTTCCTGAAGAGGACCCGCTGTACATTCCTCGAGCTGCCAGTGGCCTTGGAAAGGGAAGAAGGGAAGGGGTAGCAGTCCACAAAACAACGGTTCTCTCTGTGAGGGTGCCTCCAACAGCCTGGGGAAGGACGTTTGCCTGGGTTGGGGCTTATTCAACTTTGCTATGGAATTCATTTTTATCTCCTTAAACCATGATCTCCCATTTTCCTTTTGGTATAACACTGCCTCCTGCCTTTGTTTTTCATGGTGGCAGATAGGTAGGGAACCTCTGCTTTTTTAAGTGTGTGTTGAGATCTAAGTAACTCCATATCTGCACTTGGGATTTTCCACACACCGGGTCCTCCATCTTGAGTTGCTTGCTGACGATCGTTGGTCTCTAGTTTCTCAAGCAGATTCCGGAACAGCTCGCCCAGGTGGCAATCTGGTGGAGTCGTTCTCTGTGGCGGGATCCCCTCCAGTCTACAATGTAAGCTTCTGGTTGGCGGGGTGCCCCCAGGAGCTCCCACTCATCACTGCCAGGTAGGGAGAGGTCTTTGCTCACTTGTCTCTTCTTAGGATTGTTAGTGGGGGCTTTGGGGACACAGGTGGGATTTTTATCAGGAAGAGCTACCTGATTTGTTGCTTAAAGCCATGGTTCTCAGTGTTAGGAAAGCAGCAGCAGACTCTCCTGGAGTCTTGTTACAACACAAATTGCTTGGCCTTAACCACTTCATCTCTAACTGTAGGTTTGAGGCAGGGACTGATCATCTGCATTTCTAATGAGCTCCCAGGCAATGCTGATTCTACTGGTCTGGGAACTACACTTTGAGAACTAATTTCTAGTGAATTTGTTTTAAAGTAGTTGTATTTTTATGCTGTCTGGAGGTTCCCATTACCACTGTTTTCTGTTCACTCCATTCATTTCCCATATATTAACCTTATCGGAATCGTTTAAGGAGAAATGAAATACTCTAAGGAATAAAAATAGCTGTTTCTAAGCACTTACCACCAGATGGCACTAGAGGCCCATAAGTGTTGCTTTTTTTTTTTTTTTTTTTTAAAGCCTTTTTAATATAGTTTGGGAATTTATTTATTTATTTATTTATTTTACAAATAGTTTATTGTCAAATTAGTTTCCACATAACACTCAGTGCTCATCCCCATAAGTGTAAGTGTTGCTTCTTAATACTCAACAGAGTCTAGCCACAGCTTATAAAAAGTAACTAAGGATCAGTCTCCTCCAAACTCCTGGAACACATATATGCTCTAATTCCTTTTTTTAATTTTTCACTTAAACCCTAACAGGTTGGAAGAATGGAGACACTCTGCCTTTAAACATTTTCTTTCCATCTTTTTTCTAACATGTTCCAAACCAAGTTCTACTCATTCCATGCTTGGGATGGTGTATAAAAGACAGGGGCAGAGAGCTTGAATCTGTGGTCTGTTTTCCTTGACTTCACCTTCCAGGGCCTTCTGGGTAGGAAATATAATGAAAAGCATCAATAGAATCAAGGAGTGACAGAGCTCAGGTGGTGGAGGGTGGGGAGGGAGCCATATTAGCCAAGTTGCAGTCCTGTGCTCCAAGTGCCAAAGCTTTAATTCAGAAATTCTAGAGGCTAATTTAGGTTACTGTGACCAGGTCCACAATAGAATGGTCCTGGTGACCTGACTTCCTGAGATTTCCTCAAGTCCCCTAACTACTTCTGGAGGCCTCCCGCCTCAGCAAGATAGGACCCCCTTGGACTGGCCTCTGCTAGCTTTGTCCCCCAACACAGGCACCATCATTCTATTTCTTTATAGTCATGTACATCAACATGTAGTTCTCAAATGATATTGATAAAATCGTGTGTTTATTGCTGAAAAGTTAGAAAATGCGGAAAAGACTTAGAAAAAGACAAAATCACTCATAATCCCTCTACTAACATGGTGGATCCATATTTTTTTTAAGTTTATTTATTTATTTTGAGAGAGAGTGAGAGAGAGAGAGAGAGAGTGAGTGAGGAGGGGCAGAGAGAAAGGGAGAGAGAGGATCCCAGGCAGGCTCCATGTTGTTAGCCCAGAGCCCGACGTGGGGCTCGAACACACAGAACCGTGAGGCTGTGACCTGAGCCGAAACCAAGAGTGAGACACTCAACTGACTGAACCATCCAGGTGCCCCTGGATCTGTCTTTTAAATCCCTTTTTCCTAAGCAGTTTTTGTATACATAACATGCACATGTATTTGCTTTTTATTTTTTTAAGTGTATTTATTTATTTTGAGAGAGTGCCATAGTGGCACTTCTGGATGGTTACTGTGCTTAATGCTTCGGTTTTGACATGCTGCAGCTCCGTGCCCACTGAAGGTGAAGAAGAAGGGTCCAGGCTGGTCCAGGTGACAACGCAGAGAATACAGAGGGCAAGCCCACCTTTAGGAGGATATTTCCACATCCAACTTCCCACCACAGTGATTCCTGGTAAAGGGGCAACTGGGGTGCATCAATTTCTCATTTCCATTTTTAGGGGCATTCCCAGGCAAATAACATCCTGAGTGATTGTCAGGAAGAGTGACAGTCTTAAAACTGTTTTGTTGATTTTCCAGCATTTGAAAGTGGCTTTAAAATTAAAGATCTGGACAATAACAGTACTGTATTATTGTTAATATGATCTCAACTTGTGGGTATAGAAACTCAGCAGATTAGCGCACTGGGGTTGTCCTAACAAATCACTGCACACTTGGTAGGTTAAAACAATAGAAATGTATTCTCTCACATTTCTGGAGGCCAGAGATCCAAAGTCAGGTTGTCAGCAGTGTCCCATTCCCTCTGAAGGTTCTGGGGGAGGATCTGTTTCTTACCTTTTCCAGCTTCTGCTGGCTGCCTGCATTCCATTTCTAGGTCACTCCAGCTCCTGCTGCCATGGTCAGTGTCTCTTCCTCTTCTGTCTCAAAGCCTCCTCTGTCTCTCATAATGATATGTATGACTGCATTTAGAGCCCACCTGGATACCCCAGGATAAACTCCTCAAGATCCTTAACCACATCTTTTGCAACATACTATGCTCTCTTTTCCCTTATTAGGATATATTCATAGGTTTCAGGGATTAGGGCCTCGATATGTTTCTGAAGACCACCGTTGAGCCCGATATACTTGCCTAGAGGTCATACAAAAAGTTGATGGCAGGGTCTGCATATGAACTGGGTATTTATCAGATCCGTCCCATTTTCTCTCGCATTTCTAGGCCAAGATCCACAGTAGCCATGGTCCTTCTGACTTAAACTCCATGGTGACACCATGTGCTATTGAGAATTTTAGTGGTCATAACCATGTAGAAAGTTGTGACTAGCATATAACTTTTTCTAAATCTTGAAGAATAAACACATTTCACAAAGAACAAGGAATAGAAGTGAATGCCATTTCTTTGGTAAAACCACAGGAGAATTGGAAAGGAGGCTCAGGAGAGTTCAAGGGTAGCTGTTGTATAAAAATTGGCCTGTGATCCAAACATCTTTTGTTCTCCCAAGAAGAAAGATGCTAGGCTTGCAAGAATCTTCTTGGGTGGCAGGAATAGGGTTTTTACTCTAAGAGGGCCACTTAGAAAAAGTTGAAGGCCATGGGCTGTTGGAGTCTGATAAATGGGTAAGGGCCAACAGTGTCCTGTGACCATGAAGTCCATCCCTGGGTCTTGCTTCCCTTCTCATGAGCTGCAGCCTGTCTGCAGATACTTTGCCTGCCACCATGTTCTATTGTGATGCTCTTCACTTGACTGCAAAACAGTCCAGGAAAGTGAGCCTTAACTTGGCCTTTGGAAATGGTAATGGCCGCAAATTAGGTAAATGTAGAACAACCTTTATTATTGTTGTTGTTTATTTTTGAGAGGACAGTGAGTGGGGGAGGGGCAGAAAGAGATGGGAACAGAGGATCTGAAGTGGGCTGTACTCTGATAGCAGTGAGTCTGATATGGGGCTTGAACCCATGAGCTAGGAGATCATGACCTGAGCTGAAGTCAGATGCTCAACAGACTGAGCCACCCAGGTACCCCTAGAACAACCTTTTTTTTTTTTTTTTTTTTTAAAGAAGGAGGATTTTGTTTGTACTTTAGAAATATAGTGGTATTTTATTAATACTCCAAGGCAGTGTGGAATTCAAGAGGAAGGCTCTTAAGTAGTTGGAAGGCATTCTGAAGTGTAATCCTGTCTCATTTGGTTGCCAAGCTTCTGAATCTCGTTGGGTCTCATTCTCTCCATCTCTGAAGTTAGGCATTAGGATACCCAAATGACCTACCCCACAGGGCTGTTGGGAGTAGCTAATGAAATGGAAACTTTTGGTAAAGCAAGAACTGGGGTTCAAACACAAGCAGGGCTTAAGCACAGAGTGCCGTTATTTCTCTGTGGGGATGTGGAATGGGGAAGCAGGTGGTTGAGCTTAAAAGAATTCTAATAGAGAAACCAAAGTTAAATGCCAACATTCCTCAGCTGGGTTGGCTAAGTTTTTATGGGTGTCAGCTGCTGTGTGCCTCCCCCCACACTCCCTGTGAAAAGTGGCCAGCTTTTCTCTGTTCACAGGGCCAGCTAAATTTTTCCAAGGAAAACCCGCTATTTAATTAGGCTTTCAGGCATTACCAGGCTGTCTGGAGTGTATATTTTGAGTTAACAGTTGAGATAGTTTTTTCTGATGTGACTACGCTCTCTGGTTGCTGTGAGATGGGATCCTGATTAAAGGTATCACAATATAAAAAGTAGACATCTATTTGTGTTTGCCTTAGGAAACAAATGGTTTAACTGGGCTGGGGTTTCTCTTGAAGGCATAGTTTGAATTTGAGCGTCTCCATATTTAGTGGGCATCTTGACATTTATTCTCTTGTAATTTTAATGATGAAACCTTTTGTGGTAGAGTAATTAGTATCTTATGTTTTTTTTAATATCAAAATCTTGTCCCACAGATGTTCCTGTGAGTATTTCAGCTAGTCACCTGCTCAAGCTCTTACAGAACAATGCCGACAACTTTACATCTAGGTACCTCAATGTCAGTGACTTCACTGTAATGGAGGATCTGAATTCTTGCTATGAACGTGTGTGGACCCTCTCCTGGTCCATCCAGGTTGGAGATTTCCCCAATTTCATCGGGGTATGTATGGTATCCCTTTTGGTGGTGTGGATTTGATGTCCTGAAGCAATTTTGTAAAAAAAAAAAAAAAATCAGAATTATATTAACTGTCACAAATTATTAATTTTGTTGTAATATTCAAGTAAAGGGGTTCAATGATCTTTGGAAAGTTTTCAAGACATGTTTTGTATCTCATGTCCCTGAAAATGCAATTTAAACCCAACATCTCCTTCCCTAACTCAATGTAGGTAGTTGTTGGTCAGTGTCCACCATATAATAATTCTACATCTGTTTTAAGCAGATGTGATTGACTTAGATTATCGTGGAGGCAGATGGCACAGCAGAAGGAAGTTTAGAAAAGGATTTGCTGTCTCTGGATAATGACAAAACCAGATGCACTTGCATATTTAGGGTTTTAAAAAATAATCTAATGATCATCTAGCATTTGGTTATTATAAAATGAAACCCAAGCTGAAATTTTATCCCTGTTCTATGGTATTGTAGGTCTTTGGGTGTTCAAACAAAAACTGGAGTGGAGATGGAGGAATGATGAGAGTCCTCTTAAAGTACTTATTTCCTTCCCTTTTATTTTAATATTTTGGTTCGCAAACATAATATAGAGAAGCATCTAGAAACAAAATATCTCAAGACAGGAGATTGTTTTTTGTGCCTTTTTTGACAACTCTGCTTGCAAACAGATATTCCTCTTATCTACTGGCACTTTCATGAGCTGTTACTTACTGTTATGTTTCTATGCTTCAACCCTTGTCACCCCATCTTTACCTTCTAGCTATCTGGTTATCTTAAATAAAATGTGAAAAAAACCCTTTTATCATCAGATTTAGACTTCCATTAGATTAGACTTATGTTCCATCACAGAATTCACTAGAAATGTAACCATCTCAGGTCTTTGGTGAGAATCTAACTGGAGTGAACCCTGAGGCAACCATGCGTGTGGTCTATGATGGTGGAGTTTTTCTTGGACCCATATTTGGAGACATGTTGGTTACTGCCAACCAGCACACTCAGGTGAGAGTGGATGGGCCACCCAAAGAATAAGTAGTAGTTTCAAGTGTCTCAGCCCCTTCCTGGTTTGTGTTGTGGACCAGTTTCAACCCATAGTTGAAACCCATAGCTTTCCAACCCATAAAGCAGATGATTATGGCTGTCATCTTCCTATTTCCATAGGGTATGAAAAACACTCCAACAATATAAGTTCTTTGTAAACACAGCATCCTATTATTACACTTATGGATGCTGTTATTGTACAAAAAAATGGAGAGCCTTTATGGCTACATAGGATTTATACCGCCACACAGTGGGACTGGAAAGTAAATGAGCTAAGTCCGTGTCTTTTCTCTTTAAAATGTCTTTTGGGGCAGCAGGTGGCTCAGTCAGTTAAGTATCCAACTCTTAATTTTGTCTCAGGTCATGATCTCATGTTGGTGTCAGGCTCTGTGCTGACAGGGTGGAGCCTGCTTTCGAGTCTCTCTCTCTCCCTCTCTCTCCACCCCTCCCCTGCTCATGCTCTCTTTCAAAATAAATAATAAACCTTTAAAAAATGTTTTTTTTGTCTTATCTGCTCATATTCTTGTTATAGGTCATTTGCTTTGGAGAAAACCGTAAAATAAGGAAAACTATAAGGAATAATGTAACCAGTACCTGTGTATCCAAACCAAAGATTAATAATTGCCAACATTTTGATAGATTGTTTTGTGTGTGTTTATGAATAAAATAAAATAGAGGTAAAATGAAAATATTCTTTTTTTTAATGTTTCTTTTTGAGAGAGAGAGGGGGTGAGGGGCAGAGAGAGAGGGGCACAGAGGATCCAAAATGCGCTCTGTGCTTACAGCAGAGAGCCTGATGCCAGGCTTGAACTCACAAACCATGAGATCATGACCTGACCCAAAGTGGGATGCTTGACTGAGCCACCCAGCCACCCCAAATTGAAATGTTCTTTATCCTATGCCTTCATGCCATCCCAATATCCCTTCCCTACAGTATTATATAGTCTGTGCTTTTTCTTTAAGTTTGTTTATTTTGAGAGAGAGAGAAAGAGAATGTGTGCACAAGTGGGGGAGAGGCAGAGAGAAAGGGAGAGAGAGGACCCCAAACAGGCTCCATGCTGTCAGTGTAGATCTCAATGCGGGGCTTGATACCAGGAACTGTGAAACCATGACCTGAGTCAAAATCGAGAGTCTGACACTCAGCTGATTGAACCACCTAGGTGCTCCTATGGTGTGTGCTTTTAACCCATATTTTATATGTAGAGCATCCAACAAGTCCCATCTTTTTCACCTTCCTCCTCTCCAAGTATTGTAGAGTTCTACCAGATTAACATTAGTAACAATGAGACGAAAAGTCATGTACTCTCTTACTGGGGACCTACCACTCGAAGACAGAAGACCAAACCAAATGTTCAAGTACACTCTATTCTTCAGTTGCATATCCATGTCGTATGGTGGAAGGGAGGTGCCTACTTTGTTGGTATGTTTCAGCAAAGAAAGGACTTTTCAGAAGTATCCAGTTGAATATAATCTGGAGTGATAAAAAGATCTTTGTGCAGTTTGAATTTTATTGAACTTACCACAGGGAGGAGATTTACTCAAGATTAAGCATACCTAACTATAGAAATGTTAGGTTTCAGCATACCTACCATAATTTTAAGAAAATCTAACATGTTTGAATCATTCATTAGGGTTTGTTACTGGGAAATGGGAAGAAATGAGTTGTTAAACATACTAATTTGGACAAATTTCACAAATGTTTTATGAATATTCTCAAGCACATGAAATGCATATATTTGCCTTTAATTATTTTGCCTTTTTTCAGGTGGTTGTGCGAGTGAATGACATACCAGCCCATTGTTCAGGTTCCTGTTCTTTCCAGTACCTTGAAGGGTCAACTCCCCAGGTCCACTCTGCCTGGTATTCCTTTGGTATGACTTGTGACTCAGCATTGAGATGGTCATGAACTTCAGACTCAGAGTGACTTGTTAGAGGCCATGTACTTGGTGATGGGTAGACAAAGTGTGCATCAGTTCATGGGGTGGGTGTTGAGCGATGCAGTAGAAAGTATATTTTTTTGATAAATATAAATGATACGGTCATCATTTAAAATGGACTCAGGTAGTGTTTTGGTGATCTAAAATGTTTTATTCTTTTTGTCCCTTGTTTTGAAATGTTGTTTATGTTGATTTTTTTTTCATTAAAAAATGACCAGTGATCGCTTATTATTAGAGAATATTTCAAAAGGAGACTGTATACTCTAATAATAAATACAGATCCCCAGTATTTGAGTCAGCATTCAACTCCTTGAATTTTGCGAAAGGAAGGTGAGAGGGAATGAACATTTGATTTTAGAGAGTGTTTTCTTGAATGGAGTTCTGTCACTGAGCGATGAATGACATTTTTTTTCTTCTTTAAGATGGTGACATCGATCCCTTGGTTTCTATTTTTGGAACTAGCTTCTCTGATGACCCTCAGGCCTTGGAGGTTACAGTGAACAAAACGAATTGTAGAGTTATTTTCTCAAACCAAACTAATGTGGTCTGTCAGACACACCAGCTACCTGTTGGAATGCATCAGATATCCATGTTGATGAGACCTTCTGGTCGTGCCATAAATGCTAGTGGTGAAGACCTCTTCCTAAATGTGGAACCAAGACTGAATGCTGTGGAACCTTCTAGAGGTGCAGAAATTGGTAAGCTGGGGAGCACCCCACATTGCATCTGACTCCCTGAAGCTAGCATTCTTGCCCATATGCAGGAATCTAGTCCTGTTGTGTGATAAATTCCATATCCACTATGATTCACAGCTTTTTATTTTCTGCCATCAGCATTTTTTTTCTAACAAGCAACAGACTTTGAGAACTTAAATGAAGTCACTTGCCACATAAAGGATCATAGTTGGCTGATGATGTCAGGCATAACTGGAGCAGTCACTGAATCACTGGGACAGTTTGGTCTAGTGAAAACAATACTTGTTCAGAACGTAGGACCTGTGCCTGGGTTTTTGTCCTGTGAAAGTCAGATGTGTGGCCTTAGGAGTTTTAGTTACTTCTATGGGACTTAGTTTCCTAGTAATGATGATAGGCACAATATCCAATTGATAGGATAGTCACACTCCCTAAATGCTTAGAGCTGCCCCAAAGATAGAATTACTATCATTTTTTAGATGAGATAATGGTGGTTCTAAGAAGAGTGACTTGCTCAAGGCTTTCTAGTAGAAAGAGGCAGAGATAAATGCAAACTGGGATGTTCAGATGTTCAGTATCCTGCTTCTTTAGTGCCACACTCTCTTAGTTATGTAGTGAGCCTAATGATGCCTAATTTACAAGCCTCCAACTTTTGTGTGAGATTAAAATGAGCCAATAGGTGGGAAAGAATCTTTAAAAGTAAAAACAAAACAAAACAAAACAAAAAACAAATATAAAGCACAGGCCTTATGTACACAAATATTTGTAGACTGATGTACAGTTGGATACTTGGCCAGCATGCAAAGCCAGCTACCATTTGAGCAGTGGGGTATACAGAGGGCAGTGGGTCTTACCAGCATTGGCCCCAAGGATTGTACATTAGTGTCACGGAAACCAAGGATCCCTCCAGGCCTTCTGAGGGATACAACCAGTTAAAACAACCCATCCAGATCGCAAGAATCTCAGGAATGCTCATGCTGATTATGTATTAATATAAGATTTTTAGAACATGAAACTACTTTCCATAACGTCTTGGATTTTTGTCATAGTTTATTCTCTTGGTCAAAGAACTGTGGCTTAAAACATCTTTTTTTTTTTTTTTTTTTTTTTTTAAAGCATCACTTCCTGGCCACAGACTCCTTGCTCAAAGGAACAGCTCACTGCTGACTTTACTTTGCCTAGTACAGTGAATTATGAGGCCCACCCTACCTCATCTTTGCACAAAAACAGAGTATGCTGCTCTTATTTCTTAGTGGTTTCGGGAAGGAATCAGATGATATGTGCTGCTCAGGGTCAAAGATCTTACTCTCTGTGAACCCAATAATTACTGGTTTGAATTTAGGGCCTAAAATAGTTTTCTCCTGAGATTTATGAGAGGCTTTGATCTTCCTATAAAACTGCATTGCAGTTCAGGTCACACAAACTTTCTTCAACTTCACCCCCAACCCCCACCCCTTCAACTAGATTGCAGACAACTCAAGAGCAGACCTGGGACCCTTTCCTCTTCATTTCCCCTACAGAGTGCTTTGCACAGGCAGGTGGCCAACTGTCCTGTGTTCTTGAGACTGAGGGATTTCCTAGGACATGATACTTTCAGTTTAAAATGGGGACATGGAGCTCTTAGTGCTAAAACTTGGAAAGTCCCAGGCAAACCGGAGGAGATGGTCACCATGCCAGGGCTTGCTACACCAGGAGGAGGATTGTACATCACCCTTCTATACTTTAGCAAAAAATGGAAAATTCTGAGAGGGGATAGTGTCTGATGGGTGCAAGTGAACTTTTGGAAAGACTAAGGGGAAAGGGAGGGGGAGAGAGAGGCTCTGGCATCTACTTTCCTAATTACTAATTTCTATAAAATCTCCCTATTAACCCTGCCTCTGCACTGCTACCTACCTGGTATCAGCCAGTGCCAACCAGTCAGTCAACATAGTAAAACCCTGTGCTAGATGCTGAGGCTCCTGGCACTCAAAATGCGGTTCTGGACCAGCAGTATCTGCATCATCTGGGAGCTTGTTAGAAACACACAGTCTCAGGCTCCACCCCAGACCTCCTGAATCAATTTGCGCTTTAACAGGATCCTCAGGCGATTTCTATGAATAGTACAGTTTGAGAAAGACTGCTATTGGGAGTTTAAAGAGAACCAGATCGAGGCCTACGAGCAAAGAATTTATAGAATAGCTTTACATGTAATGAATACATAATGTAACGTAATCAATAGCATTCTCAACTACTTGCCCATATGCAGAAGCACCCTTGAAAGGTTTTTTGAGGTAAATCTTGGCTTTGCCATATGCACTTTTTTGGCCCATTTCTGTGCTGAGAAAGAGTTACCTTTTCCTTAGGAATGGATACTGGTGAGGCACCTCAACTTTCAAAGGGAGTGGCACAGTCTCCCCTCCTCTGCTACTTATGATTATTAATGCCAACAGTAACAGTGATGACAATTGATTTACCTCTTATTCTGTGCCAGGCACTACAAGTGCTGGGGATACAGTCAGCCAAAACAAAATGGCCTTTGGGGGAATGACCTGCTGGTGCTAGGCAATGGAGAAATGGATGGAGTCAAGGAATGAGTCCTGGGGAATTAATGAAGAGAATTCTAGACCAAGTGAACACCAAATGGTAAAGTCTTAAGTCAGAATGAGCTCACCTTCTTCCAAGAGGAGCAAGGAAGTCTCTGTGGCTGGAGCAGCTGGAGAAAGGGAGAGCGGTAAGAGATGACTAGGAGCAGGTCAGATGGCATTAGGGACAATGAAAGGTTATTGGCTCTGAGTGAGACATGGGTCACTGGAGGATTTAAGTGAAAAGCGACCCGCTCTGACTTAGGCTGCTATGTGAGAATACTCTGTAGGGAGGCAAAGGTGAAACTAGGGAGACCAATTAAGACACTAGTACAGTCATCAGGGGTGAGATGGTGTTGGGCTGGACCTGGGCAGATTGTCTTAGAAATCTATAGAGCTGCCCTGGGGTGATTCTCTTTTTGGCTCAGGTCGTCTTTTTGAAATTAATAACATTGAGATATAACTTCCATGCCATAAAATTCATTTCTTAAAAACATACAGTTCGGTGGTTTTCAGTATTCATGTATCACAAAATTGTGCTACATCACCACTATGTAATTCCAGAACATTTCCATCACCTTGAAAGAAACCTTCTATCCATTAGGAGTCACTACCTTTTTCTCTCCTCCCCTGATCCCTGGAAACCACTAATCTATTCTCTGTCTCAAGAAATTTGTTTTTCTGGATATTTCATATAAATGGAATCACAGGTATGTGACCTTTTGTGTTTGGCTTCTCTACAAAGTGTGTTTTCAAGATTCATCTATGGGGTAGCATGTATCAGTATTTCATTCCGTTTTATGGCTAAATAACATTCCATTGTATAGATATACCCTATTTATCTCTTCATCTCATGGTAGACATTCTAGGTGTTGGCACTTTTTGGCTATTAGAAATAATGCTTCTGTGAATGTTTGTGCACAAGGTTTTGTGTAGATGTGCATTTTCAGCTCTCTTGGGTATATACTTAGAAGTGGAATTGCTGGGCCACATAGTAACTTTATGTTTAACTTCTTGAGAAATTTTGCTAAGCTGTTTCCAAAATGGCTGTGTGATTTCTCAAACCCATCAGTAACATATGAGGGTTCCAACTTCACATCCTTACCAACAGTTGTTAGTTTTAAGCTTGTTTTTATTGTTAGTAGCCATTTTAATAAGTTTAGATGGTATCTGTGTGTGTGTGTGTGTGTGTGTGTGTGTGTTTAAATTTGAGTATAGTTGACATACAATATTACATTAGTTTCAGGCATACAACTTAGTGATTTGACAAGTTTATACATCATGCTATGCTCACAAGTGTAGCTACTGATGCTCTTACAATATCACTGACTGTGTTCCTTATGCTCTGCTTTTGATCCTGTGACTTCCATAACTGAAGGCCTGTATCTCTCTCTTCTTTTCACCTATTTTGCCAGCACCCCACTCTCTTCCTCTCTGGCAAACATCAGTTTGTTCTCTGTATTCAAAGTTCTGATTCTTTTTTTTTAAGTTCTTTATTTTTTTTATTTTTGAGAGAGAAAGAGCATGAGCAGGAAAAAGGCAGAAAGAGAAGGAGACAGGATCTGAAGCAGGCTCTATACTGACAGCAGAGAGCCAGGTGCAGGGCTCAAACTCACAGAGTGGGAGGTCATGGCCTGAGCTAAAGTTGGACACTTAAATGACTGAGCCACCCAGGTGCCCCTGATTCTGCTTTTTGTTTGTTTGTTCATTTTTTAAAGATTCCATTTATGAGTGGAATCATGATATTTTTCTTTCTCACTGTGACTTCTTTCAGTTAGCCAATACTATGTCCTTCCATATAGTTTCACATGGCATGATCTCATCCTTTTTTACGGTTATGTAATATTCAGTTAGGTATACATTTCAGTTTCTTTATTCATTTGTCTACTGATGAGCACTTAGGTTGCTTCCATGTCTTGGCTATTGTAAATAATGCTCCAATAAGTATAGGAGTGCATATATGTTTCTGAGTTTGTGTTTACATTTTTCTTATATAAATACCTGGTAATGGAATTACTGAATCATACAGTATTTCTATTTTTAACTTTTGAAACCTCCATATGTTTTTCACAGTGGCTGTACCAAATCTATATGCCCACAAGCAGTGCACAAGTGTTCCTTTTTCTCCACATCCTGGCCAACACCTGTTGTTTCTTGTCTTTCTGACCTTAACCATTCTAAAAAGTGTGAGGTAATATCTCAATGTAGTTTCGATTTGCATTTCCCTGATTATTAGTGATGTTGAGCATCTTTTCATGTATCTGTTGGCCATCTGTATTTCTTCTTTGGAAAAACGTGTATTCAGGTCCTCTGTTCATTTTTTTTAATTCATTTTTTATTTTACCATTTTTTAAAAGTTTTATTTAAATTCCAGTTAACATACAGTCTAATATTAGTTTCAGGTGTATAATATATTGATTCAACACTTGGAAATTTTAATCTTTATTTACATTTGGGACCAAGATTTAACAACTTCATATACAATAAATTTTCAAGTATGTTCTATGTTCTCCTGAATTGTAAGTGTATTGTCTAGTAGGGTTCAAAATTCAATATCTCTCTGAGATTTCCCAGAATTATGTTGTTTAAGTCTTCTCTAAAATGAACAAATAATTCTCTACTTGACCATTTTTGGATTAAGAGAAATCTGTTAGAATCAACTATTATTACTGTGTTTCCTCTTTTTTAAAGCTTATTTATTTATTTTAAGAAAAAGAAAGAGAATGCAAGTGGGCAAAAGGGGGGGAGGGGAGAGTATATTCCAAGCAGGCTCCACCCAGTCTGCACAGAGCCTGATGTGGGGCTCAATCTCCCAAACCATAAGATCATGACTGGAGACAAAATCAAGAGTTGGACGCTTAACTGACTGAGTCACCCACTGCTTATTTTTTAATCAGATTGCTTGTTTTTTGGTGTTGAGTTATATAAATGTTTAATACATTTTGGATACTAACCCTTTATTGGGTATGTCATTTGCAAATATCTTCTATTTAGTAGGTTGTCTTTTTGTTTCGTTGATCGTTGCCTTTGCCTACAAAGCATTTTATTTTGATACAGTCCCAATAGTTTATTAATACTTTTGTTTCCCTTGCCTCAGGAGATCTACCTAGAAAAATTTTGCTATAGTTGATGTTAGAGGAATTACTGCCTGTGTTCCCTTCTAGGACTTTTGTGGTTGAAAGTCCCAGGTTTCAGTCTTTTTTTTTTTTCTTGATGTGTGTGTGTGTGTGTGTGTGTGTGTGTGAGAGAGAGAGAGAGAAAGACAGGGAGGGCAGAGAGAGAGGGAGACACCGAATCTGAAGCAGGCTTCATGAAGGCTCTGAGCTGTCTGCATAGAGTCCAATGTGGTGCTTGAACCCACAAACCATGAGATCATGACCTAAACTGAAGTCTGATGCTTAATGGACTGAGCCACCCAGGTGCTCCCCCATGTTTCAGTCTTTAATCCATTTTGATTTTATCTTTGTGTATGCTGTAAGGAAGTGATCCGGTTTCATTCTTTTATGTGTAGCTATCTAGTTTTCCCAGAACCATTTATTGAAATGGCTGTCTTATCCTTCTTACATATTCTTGCTCCTTTGTCATAGATTGACCATATAAATTTGGATTTGTTTCTGGGGTCTATATCCTGTTACATTGGCCTATGTATCTATTTTTATGCCAGTATCATATTGTTTCAACTATTGCAGCTTTGTAGTGTATCTTGACACCTAGAAATGTGACACTTCCAGCTTTGCTCTTCTTTCTCAGGATTGCTTTGGCTATTCAAAGTCTTCTGTGGTTCCATAAAAAGTTAGTAGTCTTTGTTCTAATTTTGTGAAAAATGGTGTTAGTATTTTGATAGAGATTGCATTGAATTTGTAGATTGCTTTGGGTGATATGGACATTTTGGCAATATTGATTCTTCTAATCCATGAGCATGGGATATCTTTCCATTTGTGTCGTCTTCGCTTTCTTTTATCAATGTTTTACAGTTTTCACAGTACAGGTCTTTCACCTCTCTGTTAAGTTTATGCTTAAATACCTTATTCTTTTTGGTAAACTTGTAAATTTTTTTTTTTTTAATTTTCTTTCCATGACTTCATCGTTAGCATATAGAAACATTACCAATTTCTGGATATTAATTTTATATCCTATCACTTTACTGAATTTATTACTTCTAGTAGCTTTTGGAAGAATCTTTAGGCTTTTCTACTATAGTATCATGTAGTCTGCAAATAGTGACAGTTTAACAACTTCTTATTTACTGATATGGATGCCTTTTATTTCTTTTTCTTATCTGATTGCTATGGCTAGGACTCCCAGTACTATGTTGGAAAAAAGTGGCAAGAGTGGACATCCTTGTCTTGTTCCTGATATTAGGAGAAAAGCTCTCAGTTTTTCACCATTGAAGATGATGTTAGCTGTGGGCTTTTCATGTAAAACCTTATGTTGAAGCATGTTCCCTCTAACACCATTTTTTTGAGTTTTTTTTAAAATCATGAATGGATATTGAATCTTGTCAAATGTTTTTTCTGTATCTATTGAGATGATCATATGATTTTATTCATTTTGTTGATGTGTTGTATGATGTTCATTAATTTGTGTATATTGAAACATATTTGCATCCCAAGAATAAATCCTACCTGACTGTGGTGAATGATATTTTTAATGCATTGTTGTAGGTAGTTGGCTAATATTTTGAGGATTTTTGAATCTGTGTTCATCAGGGATATTGGCCTGTGGTGTTCTTTTTCTGTGGTGTCTCTATATGTTTTTGGTATCAAGATAATGCTAGGTTTGTAAATGCATTTGGAAGGTTTCCTTCTTTTTATATTTTTAAAAATAATTTAAGGAGAATAGCTATTAACTATTCTTTAAATGTCTGGCAGGATTTACTTGTGAATCTATCTGGTCTTGGGCTTTTATTTTTTTGGTAGTTTTTAAATTAAAGATTAAATTTGGTACTTGTAATAGATATATTTAGATTTTCTATCTCTTCCCAGTTAAATTTTAGAGGATTTTATGTTTCTAGGAATTTATCCATTTCTTCTAGGTTGTCTGGTTTGTTGGCATATAATTCTTCATAGTATTGTCTTATAATTCTTTGTATTTCTCTGGTATCAGTTGTTACTTCTCATTTCTGGTTTTATTTATTGGGTCCCTTTTTTTTTCTTTTTAAAATATTTTTTGTTAAAACTTTTTTTTTTTTTTTTTTTTTTAGAGAACGAGCATGCAAGCTTGGGAAAGGGGCAGAAGTAGAGAATCTTAAGCAGGCTTCATACTCAGTGTGGAGCCGAGCACAGCTTGATCCCACGACCCTGGGATCAAAACTAAGACCTAAGCTGACATCAAGAGTCAGATGCTCAATCAACTGAGCCATCCAGACACTCCTCTTTTTTTCTTGATGAGTCTGCCTAAGGATTTGTCAATTTTGTTTATCTTTTCCAAGAATCAGGTGTTGGTTTCATTGTGTTTTCCCCCCCTACTTTTTATTTCTATATCATTTATTTCTGCTCGGATCTTTATTATTTCTTTTCTTCCACTCACCTTGGATTTGATTTCTTCCTTTTTTAGTTCCTTTTTTATTTATTTATGTTTTTTATTTTTGAGAGTCAAAGAGAGACAGCGTGAGCAGGGGAGGGTCAGAGAGAGAGAGAGAGATACAGAATCTGAAGACAGGCTCCAGGCTCTGAGCTAGCTGTCAGCACAGAGCCTGATGTGGGGCTCGAACCCACAAACTGTGAGATCATGACTTGAGCCGAAGTCAGTTGCTTAACCGACTGAGCTACCCAGGCACCCCTTTAGTTCCTTTAGGCATTAAGTTAGATTGTTAGAGTTTTTTCTTATTTCTTCATGTAGGCCTGTATTGCTATATACTTTCCTCTTAGAACTGTTTTTACTGTGTCCTAGAGATTTTGGACAGTTATGTTTTCATTTTCATTTGTCTCCATGTTATTTTTTTATTTCTTTTTTGATTGCTTCATTGACCCATTGGTTGTTTAGTATCATGTTGTTTAGTATCCATGTTTTTGCATTTTTTTCTGTTTTTATTGTGATTTATTTCTAGTTTCATATCATTATGGTGAGGAAAGATGCATGGTATGATTTCAATCTTAAATTTATTGAGGCTTTTTTTTATTGTCAAATATATGATCTATTCTGGAGAGTGTTCTATGTGCACTTGAAAAGAATGCGTATCCTGTTGCTTTGGGATGGAATATTCTGTATATATCTGTTATGTGCATTGTTTTCTTACTGATTTCCTGTCAGGATGATCTTTCCATTGATGTACATGGACTGTTATTTTCCACTACGAGTACTGTATTGCCATCAGTTTCTCCCTTATGTCCATTAATGTTTGCTTTATATATTTAGGTGCTCCAGTATTGGGTTCACAGATATTTATAATTGTTATAGCTTTTGTTGGATTGATCCCTTTATCATTTTGTAACTCCTTTCTTTGTCACTTGTTACAGTCTTTGTTTTAAAGACTATTTTGTCAATGTAAGATACACCTTGGCTTTTTTTTTTCACTTCCATTTGCATGGGGAATGTTTTTCATCCCTTCACCTTTGGTCTGTATGTGTCTTTAGGTCTGAGGTGAGTCTTTTGTAGGAAGAATATAGATGGGCCTTGTTTTTTTTATCCATTTTTCCACTTCTATCTTTTGATTGGAGCATTTAGGCCATTTTTATTCAAAGTAATTATTGATTAAAAAATGTACTTAATGCCATTTTAAAAATTTGTTTTCTAGTTGTTTTGGTAGTTCTTTGTTCCTTTCTTTTCTCACTCTCTGTCTTTGTGATTGATGAGAACCTACCATGTTCTGTTTGACTTTCTTACTCTGTATAGTTTGTGTATCTATCATAGGTTTTGGGTTTGTGGTTACCAAGACGTGTGTATACAAACATCCTAAATAAATAGCAGTCCATATTAATTTGATGGTCATTTAAGTTCAAACACAGTCTTTTTAAAAATTAATATATAATTTATTGTCAAGTTAGGTAACATATAATGTATACAATGTGCTCTTGTCTTTGGTAGTAGACTCATCACTTACATTACAACACTGAGTGCTCATCCCAACAAGTGCCCTCCTCAATGCCCATCACACATCTTCCCCACCCCCCACTCCATCAACCTTCAGTTTGTGCTCTGTATTTAAGAGTCTTTTATGGTTTGTTTTCCTCTGTTTGTAACTTTTTTTCTTCCTTTCCCTTCCCCCATGGTCTTCTGTTAAGTTTCTCAACTTCCGCATATGAGTGAAAACATATATCTGTTTTTCTCTGACTGACTTATTTCACTTAGCATAATATCCTCCAGTTCCATCCACGTGGTTGCAAATGGCAAGGTTTCATTTTTTTCATTCCTACAAAGTATTCCATTGTGTATATATAATACTACTTTATCCATTCATCAGTTGATGGACATTTGGGCTCTTTCCATAATTTGGCTCTTGTCCATAGTTCTGCTACAAACATTGGGGTACATGTGCCCCAATGAATAAGCACTCCTGTATCCTTTGGATACATTCCTAGTAGTGCTATTACTGAGTGATAGGGTAATTCTATTTTTAATTTTTTGAGGAGCCTCCATACTGTTTTCCAGAGCAACTGTACCAGTTTGCAGTCCCACCAACAGTGAAAGAGCCTTCCCCTTTCTCCATATCCTCACCAACATCTGTTGTTTCCTGAGTAGTTAATTTCAGCCACTCTGACCAGTGTGAGATGGTATCTCAGTGTGGTTTTGATACATAGTTCCCTGCTGATAAGTGATGTTGAGGATCTTTTCATGTGTCGGTTCATTATTATTTGGATGTCTTCTTTGGAAAAGTGTCTATTCATGTCTACTGCTTATTTCTTCACTGGATTATTTGTTTTTTTGGGTCTTTGGTAAGTTCTTTATAGATTTTTGGATACTAACCCTTATCTGATATGTCAGTTACAAATATCTTCTCCCACTCCGTTGGGTGCTTTTAGTTTTGTTGATTGTTTCCTTTGCAGTGCAGAGGATTTTTATCTTGATGAGGTCCCAATAGTTCATTTTTGCTTTTACTTCCTTGCCTTCAGAGATGTGTCCAGTTAGAAGTTGCTGCGGCTGAGGTCAAGGAGGTTGTTGCCTATTTTCTAGGATTTTGATAGTTTCCTGTCTCACATTTAGACCTTTCATCTATTTTGAGTTTATTTTTGTGTAAGAAAGTGGTCCAGTTTCATTCTTTTTCATGTTGCTGTCCACTTCTCCCAGCACCATTTGCTAATGTCTTTTTTCCATTGGACACTCTTTCCCACTTTGTCAAAGACTAGTTGGCCATATATTTGGGGATCCAATTGTGGGTTCTCTTTTTGATTCCATTGGTCTATGTGTCTGTTTCTATGCTAATACCGTACTGTCTTGATGATTACAGGTTTGTAGTAGAGGCTAAAGTCCGGGATTGTGATGCCTCCCATTTTGGTTTTCTCCTTCAATATTACTTTGGCTATTAAGGGTCTTTATGGCTCTATACAAATTTTAGGATTGTTCTAGTTTTGAGAAGAATTCTGGTGCTATTTTAATTGGGATTGCTTTGAATGTGTAGATTGCTTTGGGTAGTATTGATATTTTAAGAATATTCTAATCCATGAGCAATGGAATGTTTTTCCATTTCTTTGTGTCTTCTTTAATTTCTTTCATAAACTTTTTATAGTTTTCAGCATACAGACATTTTACCTCTTTGGTTAGGTTTATTCCTAAGTATTCTATGGTTTTTGGTGCAGTTGTACACGGGGCTGATTCCTCAATATCTTTTTCTGTTGCTTTATTATTGGTGTATAGAAATGCAACTGATGTCTCTACATTGATTTTCGTATCTGCGACTTTGCTGAATTCATGTGTCCCTTCTAGCAGCTCTTTGGTGGAGTCTTTTGGATTTTTCATGTAGATTACCATGTCATCTGTGAAGAGTGAAAGTTTGACTACTTTAGAAAAAATTTTTTTGTTTTATTTCTGAGAGAGGGAGAGAGAGCGAGCGAGCATGAGCAGGGGAAGGTCAGAGAGAGAGAGGGAGATACAGAATCTGAAACAGGCTCCAGGCTCTGAGCTAGCTGTCAGCACAGATCCCAGCGCAGGGCTTGAACCCATGAACCATGAGATCATGACCTGAACTGAAGTTGGACACTTAACCTACTGAGCCACCCAGGCACCCTGAAAGTGTGACTACTTCTAAGCCAACTTGGATGATTTTTAGTTTTTTGTTGTTGTCTGATTGCTGAGGCTAGGACTTGCAACATTATGTTAAACAACAGTGGTGAGAATGGACATCCCTGTCATGTTCCTGATCTTGGGAAGGATAGCTCTCAGTTTTTCCTCATTGAGGATGATACTAGCTATGGGCCTTTCATATATGGCTAAAATGATGTTAAGATATGTTACTTCTATCCCAACTTTCTTGAGGATTTTTATTAAGAAAGGATGCTGTATTTTTGTTAAATGCATTTTCTGCATCTATTGACAGGATCATATAGTTTTTATCTTTTCTTTTGTTAGTGTGATGTATCACATTGATTGATTTGCAAGTATTGAACCAGCCCTACATCCCAGGAATGAATCCTACTTGATTATGGTGAATAATTCTTTTAATATACTGTTGAATTCAATTTGCTAGTATTTTGTTGAGAATTTCTGCGTCTATGTTCATCAGAGATATTGGCCT